>NC_091992.1:76953043-77253043 GCF_044704955.1 Pristiophorus japonicus
GTGCTTACAGACGGATCTGGCAGGAGATTGCTGCTGTGGTGATATCGGCATCCCATGAGGTGCGGACATCTGACCAGTGCCGCAAGAGGCGGAACAGCCTCCTGGCAGCTGCCAGAGTAAGTCTGATTAATTGCAAACAAATTCCTCAATTTTAATAATTTATAATGTGGAGTTTAAAAACTACATTAAATGAAAATAAAATTACATTACCAATTACATTTATCCACCCTAATACTAAGTTGCAAGTTATAATATTAAAAATTATTCATATGCAGCCACCATAGTAAGTTGCATTGTAATATTTTAAAATATTATTTTTTTTTAATTATAATATTTAAAAGATATTTAAAAGTCATATTTAAAATCATACATACATATATGTATTGTATACTTACTTGTATAATTAGAATAATATTGAAAGTTATTCATATGCAATACAAGGTTACGTAATAACGGAACATTTCAATCAGTCTTCAATGTTTATTGTCAGGAAAGGTAGCTTATGCCATGCAATGTTAAATTATCATTTACAGAAAAAGATAAGTTTAAACCGTGCAGGGCAAAGGAGGACAGGTGGGCGGCCCCATGGCAGTGCACGTTCTCAATCCATACGAGGAGCTTGCGGTAGCCTTGGTGGGTACTGAAAGCCGTGCGGTCACGACTCGTGGCATGGCCGAGCCCACCCTTGAGCCTGGTGAGTAATGCGGAACGTGCAAAGTATCAAACATTACTAATAACATACGCGAAATATCATAGTTACGCATTTGTTATGCAATTATAATTCATTAGTTCAGATGTACTCTAATCTACGAGTGAGGTCATGTTAACGCTGATGAACCCTTGTGCATTTGTGGTTTTGCAAAGTATTGCAATATTTTGCATTACATTGAAATTATTGATATTGAAATATTGAAATATATTGATATGTATTGTTATGAGTTGTTTAGAAATTTCATTCATCTTTCTAAGGTGAAGTGTCCGTTGAGCACTGCTCGGTGCCACTCACAGAGCCCGGTTCTAACAGCTCACAGGAGGGTGGGACGGCGGAGGACGCACAGGAGGAGGAGGAGCAGGAGGAGGAGGAGGATGATGATTTTTTTTTGTGGGGGGGGGAACAACCTGCGGCCATCTCGGTTGAGATGGAAGAAGCACCGGGACCAAGCGGTGTGCAGGTGGCGACGCCAAGGCGCGTCATATTGCAAACGCCGACCTCATCGAGGTCCAGTCAGCGTAGCGAGCAATCGCTTACCTTGGAGGGCCAGACAGAGAGCTTGATTTCCCTGTGCAGGGAGACGGTCGCGATTGGTCGCGACCTTATCCAGGGGTTCGCAGAATTCTCTGCAAACTGGAGCCAATTCTCTGCGAACTGGAGCCAGTTTCCAGCATCCTGGAGCGAGTTCTGCACGAACTTCTCGAACTGGTCTTCTGAGCAGTCACAGACTGCAAGGGAGACCTTGGAGGCTATTCAGCAACAGACAGCCACAACCAATGCCCTACGGCATGTGTTGCTGGCTGGACACGGCACTGCACCCCAAGGTGTCGTGTCTGCTCGCAGCGAGACCCCTAGCAGGCAAGCGAGTACGGAGGACACAGTTCCTCCTGACTCGGAAGTGGAGCCTCAGGCTTCCACTTCTGCTCTGTCACCTCCACCACGGCAGGAAGTCTTGACATCCCACACTGCACGACGTCTTGGTGTCGGTCTGCGTAGACCGAAACGGGCGGGTGGGGTGCGAACACGAGGTGGGGCTGGACCTGGAGGGAAACGTGGCCGCAGGTAGGGAGGGGGGCGTTTTTTTCACAGTTTGTTCACTTGTTCAATTGTTCTTGTTCCTGTTGTGTTAGTTTTGTTTGTTGTTATTGGTTAATTGTTCATTGTTAAGATTTTGTATTTGAGGGAAGGGTGGGTTGGTGCGGGGGGGCGAGGGGGTTGGAGTGATAGTTTTTCAATTTTTATTTGCGTTTTTGTTAATGAAAAAAACATTTCTTCAATTCAATAAATTGTGTGTGTCTTCTCTCTTAGTTAGTTATCAACTATACAGATGTTATTCCATATCTGAGCATTCTATTAATATAAAAGTACTTTAGTAACAGCTTCTAATAAATTCTATTATATAAAACCTATTCACTAAAAACCTATATAAAACCCATTCACTAGTAATAATACCTATATGAAAAATTACAGCTCTCATCCTCATTAAATTCTATTGTATAAAACCTAATTATATAAAACCAATCATAATGATAAGTATATGAAAACTTACAGCTCTCAGTAAATTATACTATATAAAACCTATTTAATAAAAATATCGTAATAATACCTATTTATATTCCCTGTCTCAATATTCTGACTACAACTAGATCTCTAATTAAATCACAACTAATCCTCTACCTTTCCATTGAAGTCAAAATGGCATCTGTAGTGCCCATTTTCCTTTTAGGCCCAGAAAAAGCAACTATTTCTCAGCACTGTTTTGGGCCTTACATTGGCCCAGCGAAGTGCATGCTCAGTGCTCAAACTTGGGATGGGCCTTGTGTGGGCTATAATTTCGGCGATCTTCTTGGCGATCAAAGTGGAAACTTAGGCACCTGTTTTTCGGGTGATATTTTGGGCCTAGTTTCCACTTTTTGCTCAAAATGGGCGATAGAGGTCCGCTTTGGGCCATATATGGGCCATAACTGGGTGATGTGAAGTGGAAAATCTAGCCCATAGAGTCCCAACTCATTTAACCTATCTTGATAACAAAGATGCTTTAAACTGGGAATTAGTCAAGTGCCCCTCCTCTGCACCCTCTTCAAAGCCTCAATGTGAGAAGACCAAAACTGGACACAGTATTCCAAGTGCAGCCTGACTAAGGTCTTGTACTCGGACAAAAAACTCTGCTTCATCTTGTACTCAGTTGTCCTATGGATATACCCCAACACCCTATTTGTTCGAGCTATCGCTGCACGGCGTTGCTCATGTACCTTTAAGGATGTATGCACTAGAATGCCCAAATCTCCACCATCTTTATTGCCTTTCCCTGGAGAATGTATGAGTGTTGAGTATTTGCCCTGCCCACATGCATAACCCTGCACTTCTCCAATTTATACATCATTTTCCAGTCTTGAGCCAAAACTCTCAACACATTTAGATCTGCCTGAAGCAGACGAGCATCTTCTACAGTTCTAGCACTCGCACAGAGCTTGGTATCGTCTACAAATTTGCAAATTGTGCCGCCAACCTCAAAATCCAGATTATTAATAAAAATAGTAAAAAGCAACGGTCCCAACACTGATCCCTGCGGGACACCACTGGTAACCGGTCTCCAAACAGATCCAAATCCATCTGTAACTACTCTTTGCCTGAATCCTGCCAGCCAGTTCTGTATCCAGCTCAATATATTTCCACTAATACCAAAGGCTCCGATCTTATAGGCAAGCCTCTTATGCGGTATTTTGTCGAAAGCTTTTTGGAAATCTAAGTAGACAATATCTTCTGGGCTTCCCTCATCCACTAACTTTGTAACTTTTTCTAAAAATACAATTACATTTGTGAGATATGACCTCTTTTTTATGAAGCCATGTTGGGTTTCCCTATTATGTCCCTCCCTATCCAAGTCTTCATATATTGCATCCCTTATGATTCCTTTAAACATCTTCCCTGTTACTGATTTTAAACTGATGATGCCTCTAGTTACCCGGGTCTGCCTTGTCACCTTTTTTTTAAATGGAGACTACATTAGCCTCCTTCCAATATGTAGGAACCATTCCAGAGTGCAGTGAGCTATTAAACATACAGGCCAGGGGCTCACACAGCACATGTCTCATCTCCCGGAGGGACTCACATAGCACATGCCCCATCTCCCGGAGGACCCTCACTCAGCACATGTCCCATCTCCCAGAGAGGCTCACACAGCACATGTCTCATCTCCCGGAGGGGCCAACACAGCACATGTCCCATCTCCCAGAGAGGCTCACACAGCACATGTCTCATCAGCCGGAGGGGCCAACACAGCATATGTCTCATCTCCCGGAGGACCCTCACTCAGCACATGTCCCATCTCCCAGAGAGGCTCACACAGCACATGTCCCATCTCCCGGAGGACCCTCAAACAGCACATGTCCCATCTCCCAGAGGCTCACACAGCACATGTCTCATCAGCCGGAGGGGCCAACACAGCACATGTCCCATCTCCCAGAGAGGCTCACACAGCACATGTCCCATCTCCCGGAGGACCCTCACACAGCACATGTCCCATCTCCCAGAGAGGCTCACACAGCACATGTCCCATCTCCCGGAGGACCCTCACACAGCACATGTCCCATCTCCCAGAGAGGCTCACACAGCACATGTCCCATCTCCCGGAGGACCCTCACACAGCAAATGTCCCATCTCCCGGAGGATCCTCGGCCGGCATCCGGCCTGGCTTCTCGATCTATTTTCAAGTTCTTAATTCTTTCTAAAACAATATGTTTATCTCTGTTAATGTTACTAACAAAACTAGTATTAAATTCTAATATTCGAACTGCAGCTTCAAGGGTGAATACTGATGCAAAGTACTCATTTAATGTTTCCCCCATACCCAGTGAGTCCTTTGTAACCTGTCCTTGAACACCCTTCAGTGGCCCAATACAATCTTTGATAGTTCTGACTCTTCATGTTATGCTCATAATAAAGGAGGAAACCGAGTACTGTGTACAATGAACAAGTGTGACCTTAGCTTCTTTAATGCGACTCCAGAGTGTAGGTACTTCGTGGGTGGCCTGCTTATATACCGTGCTCCCAAAGGATGCTGGGATCCCTTGGGACTTCAACAGATAGGCCCTCTGGTGGTAGTGTAATACAGGTTACAAGGAGTTAAATACATAACACTTCACATAACTAAAAAAGCTCTCACCATTACTACCATAATTGTCTATAATCCCTTTTACCATTAGTCTTTTTGCTGATCTAATAGCAGCCTTCATTTTCTTTAGTTGTTGCTTGAATTCAACCCTGTTTATTTGAGTGTCAAATGATTTTAATTTATAGAAACATTTCTGTTTACATCTTATTTGTCTTTGTACATAGTCAGTCAGCCACCCTGGCTTTTTCTTACCACATTTCCTTCTTTTGATGCTGGGTGCATGTTTGCTTTCCACATTTTTAATCTTGTTCTTAAAAACTTTCCATTTATATTCAACATCGGTTGCATCACCACTGAGGAGGGTTAGCCAATTTACCCGTTCCAAGTCATCTGCCATTTTGGAGAAGTTTGCCCGTCTGAAATGTGGTCCAAGTCACAGGTTCTCAGTACCTTGGTTCTACTGGCCAACGTCACTCCTTATCAGGAAGCAATAGTTTATTTGGAAGAACTTGTCCATTACATTTTGGGACTGGGAGGTACACACAGCTACTGTTACATATACAAATCGTTATATAGTGCATGATTTGCATGACATGTTGGGGTGAAATTGGTCTTGGAAGGTAGAAACATAGAAACATAAAAAATAGGAGCAGTAGGAGGCCATTTGGCCCTTCGAGTCTGCACCATCATTCAATATGATCATGGCTGATCCTCTATCTCAACAGCATATTCCTGCTTTTTCCCCATACCCCTTGATGCCTTTTGTTTCTAGAAATCTATCTATCTCCCTCTTAAATATATTCAGTGACTTGGCCTCCACAACCTTCTGTGGTAGAGAATTCCACAGGTTCACCACCCTCTCATTCTCCTCATCTCGGTCCTAAATTTCCTACCCCGTATCCTGAGACTGTGACCCCTTGTTCTAGACTTCCCAGCCAGGGGAAACATCCTCCCCGCATCCAGTCTATCCAACCCAGTCAGAATTTTATATGTTTCAATGAGATCCCCTCTCATTCTTCTAAACTCTGGTGAATACAGGCCTAGTCGACCCAATCTCTCCTCATACGACAGTCCTGCTATCCCATGAATCAGTATGGTGAACCTTCGCTGCACTCCCTCTATGGCAAGTATATCCTTTCTTAGGTAAGGAGACCAAAACTACACACAATACTCCAGTTGTGGTCTCACCAAGGCCCTGTATAACTGTAGTAAAACATCCTTGCTCCTGTACTCACAAGGTATCACAAAATGGACCATTAATTGAATAGAAAATCGTGCGGGGTGTAAAATGGTCTGTCAAACGATATTCCCTTTAAACTGCGTGGCCAGGCAGCGCTTTAAATCTCCCTGGAGCCCGAGAACCTAACAGCTTTAAATAGGAAAAACTGCGCATGCACGGTATTCTGAATGGGCCGTGCAGGAAGCAACCAAAAAACATGAAAGGGAATATTACTGCCGATTCACTATCGCCCGCTTTGTGCAGCTGCACAGGACCAATTTCACCCCCGTTATGTCAACATATCTGTATAATAATGCATGTAATAACAACACCTTACCCAAATGGATAAGTGTGTTAACATACTCATAATGGCCCATTCACTTTATTCACACAGCAAGGAGAACACTGGTCCATATGGGCACGTGAGGAGCAGCATTTCCCTTGGCACCAATCTGTTACCACACTTACTTCAAGTAGGCAGCAGCACACATAATGCGCACAATGCCGTTGATGCAATAGCGATGCTGTGGAGGAACTACAGGCTGAGGGGTCAGTTGGTCCAGGTTAGAGGTGCAGCCTGTGAGTGTCCCGTCTTTAGTTATGTGGGAATACAGACCTTAGTCGACCTGCTTTCAGACAGATTTGTCTAGCAGTAGCACAGTGTTGAGGAGTCATTTGATCTTGGTAATTTGGGGAAGTCTAACACCCAGAATTGGGCTGCTAGCTCCCATATGATTAACATAATGGAGGAACTTTGGGCTGGATTTTCGGCTTTGATGTTTTGGAGGCGATAATGGCGGCAGGGCGGGAAAGTTAGCGCCCGGGAACAGTTTGCGCCTCAGTCAGTAACATTGGGCAGCGGGGCCCTGAGTCAGAGGGCGCAGCGCTAAGGGGGGCGTTGTACACCTCTCTCGGGCATTGGCATGGGAAGATCCCGAGCTAAAGAGTCGGGCCGGGAGTGCTCCGAGAGATGCCTGGGGCGGGGGGGGAGAAACCTAAAAAACACAAAAACTTTCCGAAAACATAGTCCACGCCACCACAACACAAATCGCAAAAACAATTTAAAGAAAAAACAATCACACTTACCTCAGGAGTCCATTATTAACCTCTCCGCTGTCGGGTTGGTTGGACCGCCCTGATTTTCCAGGCGGTCAGTGCGGGGCCCGCTTCGGAGCGGACGGGTTGTCGGTGTCGCAACCGGGGGCATTGCACACCGAACGCAGCTCTTCCGGGCGGTGCTGCTCGGCGCTGCCGCTAAACCGGACCCGAGGATCGCTGCGGGGCGCTGGAGGCTGATCGCCCGGCCAGAACGCCTCACCGCCGCCAGTGCTGCTGCTCCGGGGGGGCGGGGGGGAAACGGAGCGCAGAGGATTGGAAAATCCAACCCAATGGCTTTCACTGCAATCTGCCATTAAACCTGAGGCATCTGCCGTGCAGGCTTCAGGTAGACAGGCCATGAACACAGTAGGAGCAGTTATGAGTGGCCCCAGGATGAGGGAGATGCACCTTCTATACAGAGAAAGTCAGAGGTGATGCTGAGGGAGTTGCAGCAAAGGAGATTTGCCATCTTTAGGTCAGCGGGAATTTTCCTTGGAAGACTGCTGTTCATGCTCCCTAGAAAAGAAAGAATTTGAATTTATATAGCACCATTCACGTCCTCACAACGTCCCAAAGTGCTTCACAGACAAAATAACATCTGTTATCAGCGGTCCTACTGAACTAAGATGGCATAGTGAGTTAGCACACTGTCCTTTCGCCTCTGGAGTGGGTTCAAATTCAGTCTAGGCTAATGAGATTAAATTCTCTCTGTCTGCTGGGTGTGGAATGAGTTTAGCAATTTCAGTCTAATTCCTAGTGGGCATGGGCCACAGCACAAAACTGCCCCTCATTTTGCACATGTGGGAAATTGAACAAATGTGACTGGTGTAATAGCAAATGCTCTCCTGAGGTTTGTAGTTGGGGCAGAGTAGAGAAAGCATCTCCTTATATCTAGCTGTGCTATAGCTGACCTGGGAGTGTTTGATGCTAATACTGAGGGCCAGCCCCCAGCACTAACATCCCTCACCTTTGAAGGGCACAATTGTTTATTGGAAGCTACGTGCCAAAGCACAGCGGTGGCTCCTCTCGGTATTGGTGCTGTCAATCCTTGCTGCCAGTCTCCAAGACTCGACCCTATCCAGATTTACCATGCTGGGAAACCACTGGACAGGACGCAGCTGAGGAGCTTTGGCTGCTTTATGGCATGCCTTTGGCCTGCTCCCATCAAAGAACATGCAATGCCCAGCAGGAGCAAGACCGGAGTCGATACACAGCCATCTCCGAAGGCAAGTCAACAGCTATGCCACCCAGCTGCCCCACTCAAATGACCCATGCTGAGCCAAAAGGATAGCAGGCCCAGAAAGCCACCAAAGAATCAGACATCGCAGTTGTCATCATCATCATCATAGGCAGTCCCTCGGAATAGAGGAAGACTTGCTTCCATTCTAAAAGTGAGTTCTCAGGTGACTGTGCAGTCCAATACAGGAATTACAGTCCCTGTCACAGGTGGGACAGACAGTGGTTGAAGGAAAGGGTGGGTGGGACTGGTTTGCCACACGCTCCTTCCACTGCCTGCGCTTGGTTTCTGCATGGTAACACGACTCGAGGTGCTCAGCACCCTCCCAGATGCACTTCCTCCACTTAGGAGGGTCTTTAGCCAGGGACTCTCAAGTGTCTGTGGGGATGTTGCATTTCTTCATTCAATTAGATCATGGCTGATCTTCGACCTCAACTCCACTTTCCCCATAATCCCTTTATTCTCTTAAAACCATAGCGAGTTGCGACAGTGCATCCTGTAGATAATACACATTGCATCCATGGTGTGCCGGTGGTGAAGAGAGTTGATATTCTCTGCGAAAATGCATTGAAACACACAGACCAGTCTCATGCTGTCACAATAAGCAGAGACAATAGGGCAGCTCTGGGAACAGTAGACTACTTCAGTGACATTCCTTTCACAAGTGCAAATATAATGATTTAATTAAATAATATATTTCTGGCACATACAATGCATTATTCAACTCATTTCCATTTCAATTCATGAGTTTGAAAATTTTAGACACATTTCATGAAACAGTTGTGGTTTTTTGAAGCCTCAACTTTCATCGTGCCTCTCTGATCCACCAATTAATGACCGAGAGACCATTAGTTTGTGCACCTAATAATTTTGCTCCATCGGTAAAAAATTCCTTTGAAGAAAGATCTGTACATTATGCAAATGCACTCATTAAAATGTTTTCGTTAATATGTAAGATATTTGTTCAAGAACAATTTCACTAAGGGAGGCAATGAAGGAAATGCTTTCTCCTTTAAAAGAATTGAGTTTGCTGAGTGAAGCAATGCTTTGAGAGGAGGGGCACTGACCCAAGAGGCAGCCCTGGAACTGTCCAACACCAACAACATGTATTTATATAGCGCCTTTAATGAAGTGAAACATTCCAAGGCACATCACAGGAGTATTATGAGCTAAAAATTTGACACCAAGCCGCATAAGTAGAAATTAGCGCAGGCGACCAAAAGCTTGGTCGAAGAGGTATGTTTTAAGGAGTGACTAAAAGGAGGAAAGAGAGGCAGAATTCTGACTGGGTTGGATAGACTGGATGAAGGGAGGATGTTTCCCCTGGCTGGGAAGTCTAGAACAAGGGGTCACAGTCTCAGGATACGTGGTAGGAAATTTAGGACCGAGATGAGGAGAAATCTTTTCACTCAGAGGGTGGTGAACCTGTGGAATTCTCTACCACAGAAGGCTGTGGAGGCCAAGTCACTGAATATATTTAAGAGGGAGATAGATAGATCTCTCGACACAAAAGGCATCAAGAGGTATGGGGAAAAAGCTGGAATATGGTTTTGAGATAGAGGATCAGCCATGATCATATTGAATGGCAGTGCAGACTCGAAGGGCCGAATGGCCTACTACTGTTCCGATTTTCTATGTTTCTATGAGAAGTAGAGAGGGTTAGGGAGGGAGTTCCAGAGCTTGGGGCCTAGGCAACAGAAGGCACAGCCATCAATGGTTGAGCGATTATAATCAGTGCTGCTCAAGAGAGCAGAATTTGAGGAACACAGACATCTTGAAGGGGGGTTGTGGGGCTGGAGGAGGTTACAGAGATAGGGAGGGGCAAGGCCATGGAGGGATTTTAAAATAAGGATGAGAATTTTGAAATCGAGGCATTGCTTGACCGGAAGCCAATGTAGGTCAGCGAGCACAGGGATGATGGGTGAGCGGGACTTGGTGCAAGTTAGGACATGGGCTGCGGAGTTTTGGATCACTCTAGTTTACGTAGGGTAGAATGTGGGAGGCCAGCCAGGAGTGTGTTGGAATAGTCAAGTCTAGAGGTAACAAAGGCATGGATGAGGGCTTCAGCAGTGGATGAGCTGAGTCAAGGGTGGAGACGGGCGATGTTACGGAGGTGGGTATAGGTGGTCTTTGTTATGCCGTGGATATGGGGTCGAGAGAAGTGGTAGTGAGGTAGAGCTGGGTGTCATCAGCGTACATGTGGAAACTGACGCTGTGTTTCCAGATGATGTCGCCAAGGGGCAACATCTAGATGAGAAATAAGATAGGGCCAAGGATAGATCCTTGGGGACACTAGAGGTGACCAACAAGGACTGATGGACAGCAGCCCTGGAGCTGACCAACAAGGAATGATGGGGACTGAGATTGAGCAAGTTTAGCAGTGAGAGTGAATTGTAGTGGGACTGACTGACAATGATTGCGGTCAGGACTTACGATCGCATCCTTGCCTGATATCCACCCAGGGGGTTACAGAATAGTGATCGAGTGCTGAAACCATGGTTTATTTTTTTCTGTAAGCCTAGTGATACTGAAGCACCTAGCAAAGGTCAGGATCTCCATTATCTGTGTGACATTTAATGGCGTATTGACAACACTGTGTCAGCCAATTTGTTGGAAGTGGAATGGGACATGTGGTTTTAATTTACTCATCCTACGGCAAACCATTTTTTTTTAATATTCATTGACAGGATGTGGGCGTCACTGGCAAGGCCGGCATTTATTGCCCATCCCTAATTCCCCTTGAGAAGGTGGTGGTGAGCCGCCTTCTTGAACCGCTGCAGTTTGTGTGGTGAAGGTGCTCCCACAGTGCTGTTAGGGAGGGAGTTCCCGGATTTTTGAACCAGCGACAATGAAGGAACAGCTGATATACTTCCAAATCAGGATGGTGTATAACTTGGAGGGGAACGTGGAGATGGTGGTGTTCCCATGTGTCTGTTGCCCTTGTCCTTCTTGGTGGTAGAGGTTGCGGGTTTGGGAGGTGCTGCTGAAGAAGCCTTGGTGAGTTGCTGCAGTGCATCTTGTAGATGGTACACACTGCAGCCACGGTGCGCCAGTGGTGGAGGGAGTGAATGTTTAAGATGGTAAATGGGGTACCAATCAAGCAGGCTTCTTTGTCCTGGATGGTGTTGAGCTTCTTGAGCTGTTGGAGCTGCACTCATCCAGGCAAGTGGAGAGTATTCCATCACATTCCTGACTTGTGCCTTGTAGATGGTGGAAAGGCTTTGGGGAATCAGGAGGTGGGACACTCGCCACAGAGTACCCAGCCTCTGACCTGCTCTTGTTGCCACAGTATTTATGTGGCTGCTCCAGTTAAGTTTCTGGCCAATGGTGACCCCAGGATGTTGATGGTGGGGGATTTGGCGATAGTAATGCCATTGAATGTCAAGGAGAAGTGGTTAGACTCTCGCTTGTTGGAGATTGATAGAGAATTCAAACAGGCTGCATTTAGACAGGTTGAGAAAACACAGACTCCCATGTCTTTGTGCGACTGAGCACGTTGCATTAAGTCAATCAATTTGGCATTTTAGGACCTTTGGGTAGCGAGCCAATTAAAGGTTAAAAGACTATCAAATGAGCCAATAAGGTCAAAGAAGGCGAGTTCTTTTCTGTAAATTGAAACAGGTATAAGTACAGCCATTTTGACCATGTGGTCTCAGAAGGACAAAGGCCTGGCTTAAAGCCAAAAGCTTGTTGCTGCTGCTAAAATCAAGTTACATTAAAACTACAACCGGAGTTCGTATTTCATTGGAAATTAAGAGATCTAACAATTTTGGCATCACGAACAGGATCGCGGAGGGAAGAAACTGAATTTTGGACATCGGACCTACATACTGAGGTAAGGACTCCTCTTTATAAAAGTCCTCGGTCAAAAGTCTAAATTCGCCTCTCCTTCTACGTGATTCCGAAAGCCTCCGGTTTGCGAACCCTCCGGTTGGTAGTCGGCTCGAGGTCCCATAGACGTCTAACTTCGGCGGTGTATTAGTTAATTAATCACCGACCCACTGATTGGCTGGAAAGTCTACGACACGAGACCCCAGTAAAGAAATCAGTATTATGGTAGCAGGAGATAAGAGCAAAGAATTGCCTACAACTGTTAAAGGCGGGCAGGCACCACCTGAGGTTTCAAACAGTTGAAAGAATACATAGAGCAACAATTCAACTTATCTAAAACCTGTATTAAGATCGAACAAAAGTACGGAACCTCCAAAGGACAATGGTCCTTGGACGAGATTAAAAGGGTCTGGGGAAAAATAAAGGGCAAACTAGATGGTCCCTAGCCATTATGGGAAAGATCCGAAAGCGGAATGAAATTATAATGCGTTCCCAACATGATCGAGAACTGACCAGTACAAAGGATCAATTGCAAGCTGTTTGTGCACAGCTGCGACAGAAAAAGCTTGAACTTGAAAAGCTGGAAGCGGAAGTTAAAGATCTTAAAGGTGAAATTAAAGAATGGAAAAAATCATTTGGTCAAGAGACAGTAATAGGAAAAGGAAAATGTCTCGGTCAATTCCCAGGGTACCCATGTTTGGATAAATTAAAAGCGCAAACCCGAAGACACGACCAAGGAATAGATACGGATTCTGAATCATCTGACGATACAGGGTCGGAGGATGAAGAATTAGGGGTGCGCTTTGCCCCGTTTAAAAAAAGACGAGTTGTAGTCAAATCGGAAGAGACTGCGGATGAGGGCGGAACCAAAAAAAACAAAGAAAAGGGTGTATGCAGAATACTTATTTCATGATCCGGCAGACCCAGAGAAAATTGATAAATGGTCCAAGGAATTGCCCAATCCAAAGAAAGGGGGAGTGAAAACGTGGGACCAATTGGACCGCTTAAGAAATATATATCAACTTCATCCCTGGGACGGAGTGCAAATTTTGACCATAATGGTGCCAAAAACACAGGGAAGAAAATTGCACAACAAGGTAGAAGAAGCTTTGGAGCAGGATGAGCAAGAATTAAACGCAAGGTGGGAGGCGATTAAACACTGGCTGAAAGCCTTCAGTCCAGTTAAGACAGACTGGGGAAAAATTGCAGCCTGCCAACAGAAAGGAACAGAGGAGGTCCTGGAGTATGACGAGCGGTTTAGATGCACGTGGCTAGAACATTCGGGTATGAATAATACGGATGAGGAAATGGATGAACAAGTGCTTGGACCCCTGAAAGCAGCTTTCGTGGCAGGTCTAAAGCCAGAACTGTCCAAAATGCTTAAGGTAGTGTTACCGGACTGGGAAGGTAGAGGAACTACCTTTGCAGCATTGGTGGATCGATGTAACCAATTAGATCAGGATATGGGAGCTAAAGTCCGAGCTGTACAGGCTATGGGATGGAAATCCCAGGATTCCGATAAACAGTTATTAGGAAAATTACCCGGAAAATGTCATTATTGTGGGAAAGAAGGTTATTGGGCCAAGACATGCAGCGCAAAACAGCAAGGTCGTGGCTGGGGAAGAGGACGCAGCCAGGGATACAATTCAGACAACAAATCAGGCTTGTCACAAGATAACGACCTCATAGAAGCATTTAAGCGACTGACAATACAACAACAGAAGGAGTTATTTGGGATAGCAAAAAACGATTAGAGCCCACCCTGGCCTCCCTCCTTGCACTAATACAACAAAGGGGAAATGGGCTATATATAACTGTGAGGGTGGGCAATAAGGATGTGGACTATCCTTTAGACACAGGGGCGGAATTAACATGCTTACCCCTACAATATGGAGACTTTTTGCCGTTGGATGGTAGGGCACATACAGCCTATGGAGTTGGGGGCCATAAAATGGAAATTAAAAGGATAATACCGGTACTTATAGGGCTGGGTCCACATGAACTAACCACGCCGGTCTGGATAGGCCCAGTAGATCAACCCCTTTTGGGAATGGACGTTCTAATCCAAGTAGATTCACCGTTGCATTTCGAGAATGGTCGGGTGACATGGTCAATTAGAGCTTTGAAGAAAGAAGAATTGAAGGAACACCCGATACGGGCTAAAGATAAGAACGATTGTGGCCTACTCCAGATGGACCCTGCGTCATTTACCAGGACCAAGCCTCCATGCACTAAACAGTATCCCATCAGTCCAACTGCCATCGCGGGAATCTTACCGGTTGTTATGTAATGATGTGTGTATCGTCCCAGTACCTTAAATGTATTGTAAGTACTATGCCACACCACAGAGGGCGCTACGGTGGGAAACCCTGGTAGTACCTGTAACAGGTGCTATATAAGGCTGCCCACCACACCTGGGAGGCACTCTGAGGCTGTTCAATAAAGGACTAAGGTCACAGCAGTTAGACTTACACCAGACCGTGTGGAGTCAGTGATTTGTGTGCTACATTCACCACATTGGCGACAAGGAAGCGGACGAACTCCATGCAGCCATGGCTACTCTGGGCTCGCTAAAGGATTTTACCGTGGGCAATGATTGGGAGGCTTTTACGGAAAGGCTGGAATACTACTTCACAGCAAACGATCTGACGGAGGACACGGATGCAATGAGAGAGAAGCGTAAGGCGATATTGCTCTCCAGTTGTGGAGATGAGGTTTACTGTCTTGTCAGGGATTTGCTGCCACCCGGGAGCGCCAGGGACAAGTCATACGAGGAGCTGACTGAACTCATTCGTGACCAGTTGAAACCGAAGGAGAGCATCCTCACGGCCAGATACAAATTTTACCATCACTGCAGACCTGAGGGCCAGGATGTCACCAAATATGCTGCAGACCTCAGGAGACTCGCGGCGCCATGTGATTTTGGGGCACACCTTGACGAGGCTTTGCGGGATGTTTTCGTTATGGGGATTGGCCACGAGGGCCTCCTTCACAAGCTGCTGACCACGGAACCCACAGTCACCCTGACAAAGGCCATCGCCATCAGCCGGGCATATATGACCTCGACTTGCAGCACCAAGCAAATAATCCACACAGTCTCGAACCCGGCAGGCACTGTCCACAGGGTAGCACCCACCACGGACAAAACTGCAGAACGTGGCTCTGCCCGGGGCAGAGAGCACGGACCTCGGGATCCTGGAGCTCAGAGTCCGCCGAGGGGGGCCAATTAAGCAGCACCATGCTGGCGCTGTGGAGGAAGCCATGGGGCTCACCGGTGCAGGTTTGCGGAGCATACGTGCAACACCTGCCACGTTAAAGGCCACCTTCAGCGTATGTGTAAAAGAAATCGGACTCACCGTGTGGCTGAGGAGATGGGGGATGATCCACTGTTCAGCGAGGAGCAGGCAGAAGAGGATGAGGTGTTGGGACTGTACACGTGTACCGATGATTCGCCCCCAGTGATAAGTGAAGTAAAAATCAACGGAGTCCCTGTGAGTATGGAAGTGGACACGGGCTCGGGTCCGTTGTTGATGAGTCGGAGAACTTTTGATAAACTGTGGATTAACCCAGCTGCACGACCCAAGCTGGTCCCGGTCACGGCGAAGCTGTGTACCTACACTAGGGAACTAATACCTGTTCTTGGCAGAGCGATGGTGCAGGTATCCCACGGGGACGAGACGTACACTTTACCTTTGTGGGTCGTTGCAGGCGATGGGCCGACACTCCTCGGCCGGAGGTGGATGAGGACGGTCCGTGGGAGCTGGGAAGACTTCATCACTCCACAGGCTGCTGCTCCCCGGGGTGCTGCCGTGCCCCGGGTCCCCAGAGAGCAGCGCCGACCGAGCTGGAGCTGCAGCCTCAATCCCCCCACAGGCAAGTCCCAGGCCCTGACCTCAGGCCCCAGAGATCCCGCAGCCCCAGCCCCCACAGGCAAGCAACCCTGCACAGAGGGGCCCAAGGGGGGGTGGGGGTTGAGCCGGTGGGGCGCTGCGGGCGGGGTGCTGAGGGATCCAGGGGCCAGCTGATCGCAAAAGCCCCGTAGAGGAGCTGTTAGCGTCGGGCGGCGGCAGCAGCTGGAGGTCGGGGGCTACGGAGGCCGCGGGGGACGCGGCAAGTGCGGCCGCTGGAGAGGCCACGACGGCCGCAGGAGAGGCGGCAAGTCAGGTGGCAGCGGAGGGGAGCGGAGGCTGCAGTGGCGGCATCGAAGATGGCAACGGCATCGTGTCAGAGCTGCAGAGCATCAAAGATGGCAGCGCCCAAGGAGAAGCCTCGTGGAATCCTCCTGCATCAAAGATGGCGCCTTAAAGAGGAAATGCACCTGGGAGTCTTAAAAGGGCCTTACAAAGAGGTGGTCCCCACAAAGGACTTTTGTTTGGCAGAGCGAGTCTAAAATGAGCTATGTTAATGTGAGATAGTGAATTTATAATAAGAATTACTTTTTTTATGCTGAATGGCCACTGTATTTGTGTAAAATAATGGATGAAGTACAATTAATGATAACGGCTAACAAGGAAATCAAGGTTCCGCTACCATTCAATAACCAGATAATGTACCAGATAAAATGTATCATACTAACGCACTGTCTATGCCCACCTGCCTTCCGTTGGACAAGTGTGATGTTATGTAATGATGTGTGTATCGTTGTCCTGCGTCCAGGTGGAGGGGGGGAAGGTGATGTTATGTAATGATGTGTGTATCGTCCCAGTACCTTAAATGTATTGTAAGTACTATGCCACACCACAGAGGGCGCTGCGGTGGGAAACCCTGGTAGTACCTGTAACAGGTGCTATATAAGGCTGACCACCACACCTGGGAGGCACTCTGGAGCTGAACAATAAAGGACGAAGGTCACAGCAGTTAGACTTACACCAGACCGTGTGGAGTCAGTGATTTGTGTGCTACATACACCACACCGGTTATTCAGCAATTGGAGAAACAAGGGGTGCTTATTAAAATGCATAGCTCCTCCAATAGCCCCGTGTGGCCGGTACAGAAATCTAATGAGACTTGGCGTTTGACTGTCGATTATAGGAAAGCTAATCAGTGTATTGATCAAAAAGCTCCTTTGGTCGCAGATCCCTCCACCATTTTTAATACCCTCAAACCGGAACATAAATATTTCTCGGTTATAGATATGGCCAACGGATTTTGGTTGGTGCCTCTGGCACCGGAGGTTCGACAGTGGTTTGCTTTCACGTTCCAAGGACAACAGTATACTTGGACCTGGTTACCGCAGGGTTTCCACAACAGCCCTACGGTATTCCACATGGCTTTACAAAGCCATTTGCGAGAATTACCTCCCCTGTCATCCACAGTCATCCAATTTGTAGACGATATCCTGCTAGCTTCAAACACGGAAGAACAGCATGAACAAGATTTACGAGCTTTGCTGGACCACCTTTGGCTGAAAGGACATAAAGCCAGCATCAACAAAGCACAAATATCCCAAGAAGATGTTGTATACCTGGGACAAAAGATTTCACAAGGAAAGAGTGAACTTATCCAGAATAGAACTGCAGCCATTCGGGCTGCTAAAAAACCCACCATTATTCAGGAACTAAGGTCTTTTTTGGGATTGTGTAACTTTAACAGAAATTGGATTGACTCCTTCACACAGCTTGCTCAGCCACTGAATGATATTTTAAAGGGGAAACGTGCCTCTAAAGAAGCCATCACCCTCACTAAAGAACAGCAAGAGGCCTTCCTGAGTTTGAAAAAGGCTTTGTGTTCGGCACCGGCTCTGGGAATCCCCGACAGTGGTAAGCCATTTACCCTGTTTGTCCATGAGAAAGAAGGATATATGACAGTTATACTGACACAAGCACATGGGGATTGGCAAAGACTAGAAGAATAAAGGCTATTATTCATCAAAACTGGATGCGGTAGCCCTCGGATGGGGAAGTTGCCTAATGGCCATGGAAGCTACATGTCGAGCGGTAATGACCACTGCGGGTCTAGTCCTCGACCAAAAGCTGATTGTCAAGTGTCCCCACACCATACATACTTTGCTGTCTATGAATAGAATTTCTCAGGTGACGGCAGCTAGATGGACCCGCTGGACAGCAATTTTGGAAGCTCCTAATCTCCATATCGTCCGGGCCAGCCTGGTTAATCCCGCAACTATACTCCCGATGTCAGAATCGAGGGAGCAAGAGGGGGTAGAATGTGAAGAGCATGACTGCGTGGATATTTTAAAAGAAACAGAAGAAGCAGCCTTAGCAGCAGAGGAGCCTCTGCACAACCCAGACCTCATCCTGTTTACAGATGGTTCCTCCTTTGTTGACAATGGTACCAGAAAAGCAGGATGGGCAGTTACAACCTTATATGAGGTAGTGGCAAAAGGATGTTTACCCTCAGGAACGTCAGCACAACAGGCCAAGTTACAGGCCCTGTCAGAAGCATGTCGAATAGCAGAAGGACAGACAGCTAATGTCTACACAGATTCGCGTTATGCTTTTGGAGTCGCTCACGACTTTGGTATGTTATGGCGGAAAAGAGGATTCCTCACTGCTGCTGGTACACCTATCCGAAATGGAAAATAAGTCCGAGACTTACTAGAGGCCAAACAATTACCTCAGGAAGTGTTCATCCAGAAGTGTAAGGCCCATACCAAGGAAAATACCACAGAAGCACAGGGAAATGCCCTAGCCGACCAGGCAGCTAAAGATGCCGCCTCACAGGGCGTTCCCCCAGAAGAACCAACACAGATGTGCAGATTGAAAGCACTCAGGACTGTGACACGAGACCTTCAAACAATGCAAGGCGAGTGCTCCCGAGAGGAAAAATGGACATGGATTGAGGCAGGAATTAAGCTATGTGAAGAAGATGTCTGGAGACAAAGAGTTACCGACAAGCCAGTCGCGCCACAAGCGCTTATGCCTTTTTTAGCCCAACAGATCCACTCGTGGGGACACTTGGACACAACAGATGACGGCACGGTTCCAGAAAAGCTTGGTGGGGTCGGGGATTTAAAAAACATGCCCAGCTGGTAGCAGACCGCTGTGTGGTCTGTCAGAAAAATAATTCTGGACCCATCACGGTAATGCCCCAACTGAGGCCCCCTGCCCCTGTCGGACCATTCCAGCATCTGCAGATTGATTATATATCTCTTCCTTCATGCCAAGGATACACTAACATTCTAGTCATGGTCAACAGATTCTCTAGATGGGTAGAAGCTGTCCCAACTAAAAGAGCCACAGCCAATCACACTGCAAAGGTCTTGTGTAAGGATTACATTCCCCGATGGGGAGTCCCGAGTAGCATTGACTCAGATCAGGGAACACACTTCACAGGTGCTGTCTGCCAAGAAGTCTGTAGGTTACTGAACATTACGTGGGATTTACACTGTCCTTATCATCCACAATCATCAGGACAAGTAGAGCGAATGAATCGAACTCTGAAACAACGGCTTGCCAAATATCACCAAGAAGGAACACCATGGCCCCAGGCACTACCAATAGTGCTATGTAGCATTAGGGCAACCCCGAACAGAACTACAGGTCTAAGCCTATTTGAATTATAACAGGAAGACCCATGTCGCTGCGAGGAACTATTGATTTAAGGAAAGCTGATGTTCACTTAATGAGTGACACTTTGTTATCATACTGTCAGAACTTAACCAATACTATTAGTTCTGTTTCCCGACAGGTATCGGCAGCTTGGGGTAATCCACCGAAGGAGGACACGACATCATCCCGGGAGTCTGGGTGTATGTGAAAAAGTTGCATAAAGAACCTTTGGGTGCCAAGTGGGAGGGACCTTATCAAGTGTTATTGACCACCCAGGCAGCTGTTAAAGTCCAAGGAAAGAAAGCCTGGATCCATGCTTCACACGTTAAACCTGTACCTGAAGCTGAAATCTAATAAGGACAATTATTTTTTGCCAAAATGTATACATTTACTGTATTACTGACTGTAGGTATTCTAGGCATAGGCCTACTTCTTACTAGCCGACCCTCTGCACCAAAGGGAAATAGTAGAGTACCAAGGGAATTACATGTAAATACCTTTTTATATATGTCATACATTTGTGCCAAACAAAGTAAAATTGCTAGTTGTGGGTGTGTGCGCATATTCCTATTCACTCAAAGGGAGGGATTCCCTTGAGGCCAGTTCCCTTGAATATCTCGGAAATGGCTGAGTGGATAATTAATCAAAACAAAACAGGCAAGGCACTTCAGGATACTGGGCACGTAAATGGAAGTCAGCAGGTTACAATCTGACTACCTTTGAAGGGGGATACCAGCCGTGCTACAATAATTCCAAACGGCCCCCATTTTTTGTTATCACTAATACAATGGTAATAGGAAGACCGGGGGAATCAGTCTGTCTGATTAGAAACATCAAAGGAGGCCAAAATATGGGGTATAGTAACTGCTCCCGGAATTATAATATAATCAAGCTACGGAACCGTCCAAACTGGGCCGATGTGGGAATTTTTAACGTAACGGGGATTCTGAATAAAACAGATGGAAAAGACTGGACAGGCCCTGGAGTGTTGCTGACAAAGAAACAGCTAACCTTCATTGCCTATAATGGCACCTATAATGGCACCACAAGGCCTACCCTTGGCTGCCCCAGAATTGGATGGGATCCTGCTATTTAGCCTACATTGTGCCTTATATGTATCATATAAAGTCACTGTCGGAATAGTTACACCATCCTAAGAGAGCTATCACAGAAACAGAGAGGTTCTTTGCCATTCTGATCCCCAGATATGGGACCGCCAGACTGGCAAGGGAATCCATTAACATGGCATCCGTTGTGGAACGGGTAGCCAATGATACCTCAGAGGCCTTAGTTAAAATCAATGCAGAAATGGTAGCAATCCGCACAGTAGCCCTACAGAATAGACTGGCCCTTGATTACAGCCTGGCTGAAAAGGGAGGTACTTGCGCCCTACTCGGAACTGAGTGTTGCACATATATCCCAGATAGCTCCGAAGAAATTACCCACTTAGCGGAGCATATTCAAAAGGAGGTCGAAAAACTTAAGCAACCCCCATCATTCACTTTGTGGAGCGGAGCCACTGAATGGCTAGGTTCAATAGGAACTTCATTGGTGGAAGGTTTAATTCTATTCGTTGTAATTATTTTACTTTTATATTGTTTGTTTATGTTGATTGAATGTTGTTGCAACCAGACGGCTGTAGCTGCTGTCCCGCATGTGAGACACCTTGCAGATCCCAACAGACCGTCTGTACGTGGCATAGGGGAAGGTTGTTTACTGGTTGAATTTATTGATTTGGATTAAATTGGAATAAGGTTAATTAACCTACTAAAACCAGACTTCCATTGTGGCCACGATGGAACTCGGGTTGGTGTAAATTTGTGTGGAAGCTACTAGTCCAGACATGTGGCGAAACACATCAACAAATTTTAGAAGGAAACTCTATTAACATGTGTGAAATTATTTTGTAGAATGTTTAACCAGTGATACCTGAAGTTTTATGATAAAGTTTGTGAAAGAATCAAAGGGGGGATTGATAGAGAATTCAAACAGGCTGCATTTAGACAGGTTGAGAAAACACAGACTCCCATGTCTTCGTGCGACTGAGCACATTGCATTAAGACATCAATCAACTTGACATTTTAGGACCTTTGGGTAGCGAGCCAATTAAAGGTTAAAAGACTATCAAATGAGCCAATAAGGTCAAAGAAGGTGAATTCTTTTCTGTAAATTGAAACAGGTATAAGTACAGCCATTTTGACCATGTGGTCTCAGAAGGACAAAGGCCTGGCTTAAAGCCAGAAGCTTGTTGCTGCTGCTAAAATAAAGTTACATTAAAACTATAACTGGAGTTCGTATTTCATTGGAAATTAAGAGATCTAACATAGATGATCATTGCCTGGCACTTGTGTGCCCAAACCTGAATGTTGTCCAGGTCTTGTTGCATGCGGGCATGGACTGCTCCATTATCTGAGGATTTGCGAATGGCACTGAACACTGTGCAGTCATTAGCGAACATCCCCAATTGTGATCTTAGGATGAAGCGAAGCTGAAGATGGTTGGGCCTAGGACATTGCCCTGAGGAACTCCTGCAGCAATATCCTGGGACTGTGATGATGGAGCTCCAACATTTACAACCATCTTCCTTTGTGCTACGTATGACTCCAGCCACTGGACAATTTTCCCCCTGACTCCCATTGACTTCAGTTTTACTAGAGCTCCTTGACGCCACACTTGGTCAAAATCTGCCTTGATGTCAAGAGTCACTCTCACCTCACCTCTGGAATTCAGCTCTTTTGTCCATAGAATCATAGAATGGTTACAGCATGGCAGAAGGCCATTCGGCCCGTCGAGCCCATGCTGGCTCTCTACAAGAGCATCTCAGCTCATCCCACTCCCCTGTCCTTATATTAGACAAAAGCTGTAACGAGGTCTCGAGCTGAGTGGTCCTGGCAGAACCCAAACTGAGCATCAGTGAGCAGGTTATTGGTGAGTAAGTGCCGCTTGATAGCACTGTAGACGACACCTTCCATCACTTTGCTGATGATTGAGAGTAGACTGAGGGGACGGTAATTGGATGGATTGGATTTGTCCTGCTTTTTGTGGACAGGACATACCTGGGCAGTTTTTCACGTTGTCGGATAGGTGCCAGTGTTGTAGCTGTACAGGAACAGCTTGGCTAGAATCTATTTATTCATGAACTACAGCAAACAAATTCTATTTACAGCAACAAGAAGTTGCATTTATATAGTGCCTGTAACATAATGAAATGTCCCACTGTGCTTCGCAGGAGTGGTTATCAAACAAAATTTGACACCGAGCCACATAGGGAGTTTCGGGCCCAGGCAGTTGAAGGCACAGCCAGCAATGGCAGATCGAAGGAAAGTGGGGATCCACAAGAGGTCAAAATGAGAGGAGCGCACCGATCTGGAAGGGTTGGAGTCTGGAGGGGGTTACAGAGGTAGGGACGAGGAGTAAGGCCATGGAGGGATTTGAAAACAAGGATAAGAATTTTAATATTGTGGCATTACTGGACTAGGAATCAGCAAGCACAGGGGTGACGGATGAATGGGGCTTGGTGTGAGTTAGCATACAGGCCGTAGAGTTTTGGGTGAATCCAAGTTTACGGAGGGTACTGGGTGGGAGGCCGGCCAGGAGTGCGTTGGAATGGTCGAGTTTAGAGCTAACAAAAACACAGATGAAGGTTTCAGCAGCAGATGAGCTGAGGCAGGGGCGGAGTCGGGCGATATTATGGGGGTGGGTATAAACGGCCTTGGTGGTGGAGAGATTATGTGATCAGAAGCTGAGCTTGGGGTCAAATAGAACGCCAAGGTTGCGAACAGTCTGGTTCAGCGTCAGACAGTGGCCAGGAAGGGGGATGGAATCAGTGGCTGGGAACGGAGTTTGTGTCAGGGACCGAAGGCAATGGCTTCCCAATATTTAACTGGAGGAAGTTACTGCTCACCCAATACTGGATGTCAGACAAGCAATGGAACAAATCAGTTAATGGAGGGAGCGAGAGAGGTGGTGATGAGGCAGAGCTGGGTGACGTCAGCGTACATATGGAACCTGACGTGTTTTCAGATGATGTCGCCAAGGGGCAGCATGTTTACTCAGCAAACAGAATCTAATTACACATAAACTGCAGCAAACAGTCTATTTACTCAAGAACTACAGCAAAGAGCCTCCGAAAGCACAACCAAAACTACAATGAACAGAATCTCCAAGTACAGCAGGATTTCTTCTCCAGCAAAAGAGAGAGTGGAGGATAGATACATCGTTCAAAATATGTGCGTCAAATCAATCCTTGTTCATCATCATCATCATAGGCAGTCCCTCAAAGTGAGGATGACTTGCTTCCACACGAAAAGGGATGAGTTCACAGGTGTTTCAATGAAGAACCTAATATTCCAGATACCGAACTACATCGTGAAGGGTGGAAGATGCCTGTGCGTGGATTGTTTTAACGTGTGGTGGCCGTTGTACACCAGCCACCACACGGGCTTGACAGAGCTAGGTCTTGGTCCAGTGGCAAGGATTAACCAAGACGACTGGAGACCAGCTCTGCTGCACGGACCTAGTGCGCACTAATCTGTTTTTAAGTGTCAACCTGCGATCATTTTATTATGTTAGTTCTTAAGTGATGAGATTTTGAGTTGTTGCTTAAGCAAGTTTACATTTCAGCTCATGCAGTAATTACAACAGTAACTCTAGGTGTGATTGGCAGGGGAATGACCCAATCATCTCCATTCTGGGTGGGACTTGTGGTTCTGACTTTTGCATGCAGGTAACTGGAATGGCCCAGTAGTGGCGATCTCACGTGATGCTGAGAAGCCCTCTGAGTCGGCAGTGTTGTTGTACACGTGATCTGCCCTTCATTGATCTGAGCTCAGTCTCTCTTTTTTCCTTACCTGCCTGAAGACTTGGGGGCAGATTTTTGGCTCCTCTGCGCTCTGTTTTTCCACACCGCAGCGACGGCAGTGGCGGTGGTGAGGTGTATTGGGTGGGCGGTCAGCCTCCAACGCCCCGCGGCGATCCTCGGGTCTGGTTTTGCGGCAGCACGGAGCAGCACCGCCCGGTAGAGCTGCGCCCGGTGTACAACGCCCCTGATTGCGACACCGGCGCGAGTTTTGACTCTTGCCTGACCCGTAGCGCGCCCCGCAGTGACCGCCTGGGAAATCAGGCGGTGCAACCATCCCGACAGCGGAGAGGTCAGTAATGGACTACTGAGGTAAGTGTGATTGTTTGTTCTTTTAAATGTTTTTACGATTTGTGTTGAGGTTGCGTGGGCTATGTTTTGGGAATGTTTTTGTGGGGGTTTTTTTTAGTTTTTCTTTTCTCCCCCAGGCGTCTGTCGGAGCGCTCCCGGCCCGGCTCTTTAGCTCGGGAGTTTCCCATCCTGACGCCCCGAAGCGCTGCACCCCCTGACTCAGGGCCCAGCTGCCCAAACTTACTGACTGAGGCGCAAACTGTTCCCAGGCGCAAACTTTACCGCCCCACCGCCATTACCGCCCCGAAATCATCAAAACCAAAAATCCAGCCCTTGGAACTCATGATCTGTCATGTCAATACTTTCTGTGTTGAACCTCTCTCACAGTTAATTATAGACAAATTAATTCGAGACATATTTGTTCCATTAATCTTTATTATCGCATTCCAGACTTCACACTTTGTCACAAATTTAAAACAATCTTTAACTATAGAGAATGAAAGCCAGTCATTTTACACTTGCTGCTTGTGACCTGGAGCCTCAATCTTTCAACTGTTGCAATCTTCGCAGTCCCCCCACTCGATAACAATTAAAGTTTGACTGGCTCAAAGTTGTGATACAGATGCCAATCAGTCTTTTTTAAATACAAAAGTGAAAGACAGTCACTTAACTTTGGGTGCTTCTGAGCTAGAGGCTGAAACTGAAGTATTTTATTATCATAGAATATTACAGCACAGCAAGAGGCAACTTGACTCATCAAGTCTGTACTGGTAGTTTATGTCTTCGAGATGAGACATTAAACCGAGGCCCTGTCTGTTCTCTCAGGTGGATGTAAAAGATCCCATGGCACTATTTCGAAGAAGAGCAGGGGAGTTATCCTTGGTGTCCTGGCCAATATTTATCCCTCAATCAACATAACAAAAAAACAGATTATCTGGTCATTATCGCATTGCTGTTTGTGGGAGCTTGCTGTGCGCAAAATTTCTGCCGCGTTTCCCACATTACAACAGTGATTACACTCCAAAAGTACTTAATTGGCTGTAAAATGTTTTGAGACGCCCAGTGGTCGTGAAAGGCGCTATATAAATGCAAGTCCTTCCTTCCACCCACCCTCCCTCCCTTCCTTCCTTCCTTCCTTCCACATGAGTTACTTAGTATAATCCCAATCTCCTACTTGCTCATTGTACTCTTTATAATTCCATTTTTCAAGCAATTATCTAATCCCTTTTTAAAAAGATGCATGGACATTTTTTGGCACCCTCTACATACAGATTTTCTTTTTAACCTCCCCTTTAATTCTTTTAGTGATTATCTTAAATCAGTGGAAACAATCTAGAACTGATTCCATATTGGCTTCATTGAGAGAAGTAGAATTTGGTAACGAAGAACTGAGGTTCCATTGATCCTAAGTTGCCTGTAACATGAGATTGTTATCAGTGAAAAGAGATGAGAAAGACCAGAACATCCTTTGCCCCTTCATAGAAAAATCCTGAGGACTGCGTTCCAGCTAAAGATGACAATCTCCCAGACTCCCACCCCCCACATAGTCACATGAATGAAAAATGGAACAGACAGCATTTTGTATCTTACAGTCAATACCCGTGAGATGCCCTCTTTGAGTCATGCAGAGCCATATTTCTTCTTAGGCAGTCCCTCGGAGTCGAAGATGACTTGCTTCCACATGAACATGAGTTCTAAGGTGGCTGATGAGCTCAATGCGGGATCTACAGACTCTGTCACAGGTGAGGCAGATGGTGGCTGAAGGTGGGTGGGGTGCTTGGTTTGTCATACGCTCCTTCCGCTGTTTGTACTACGGCATTTGGAAACGCCAATCATACCCTGGTTAACCCAGTGTTCAAGATGGGAACTTGAGCACAAGATACCCAACTAAGTCAAACAAGAAGTAATCTGTTATAAAAACAGAAAATGCTGGCAACACGCAGCAGGTCAGGCAACATTTGTGGAGAAAGAAACAGAGTTAACGTTGCAGGTCGATGAAAGATGCTAAAGATGTAACAGGTTTTAAGCAAGGTGGGGGGAAGGAAGGTAGGAAAGACAGTGATAGGGCGGAGAGTAGGAGTGATTAAATGACGAAAGGGATGATGGTGCAAGACAAAAGGGGTGGTAATGGGACAGTTTACCCTACATAAACTTGAGGTCATCCAAAACTCGGCAGCCCGTGTCCTAACTCGCACCAACATCCACTCACCCCTGTGCTCGTTGGCCCCCAGTTAAGCAATGCCTCGATTTCAAAATTCTCATTCTGGTTTATAAATCCCTCCATGGCCTCGCCCCTCCCTATCTCTGTAATCTCCTTCAGCCCCACAACCCCATGAGATGTCTGCGCTCCTCAAATTCTGCCCTCCTGAGCATCCCTGAATATAATCGCTCAACCATCGATGGCCGTGCCTTCAGCTGCCTGGGCCCCAAGCTCTGGAACTCCCTCCCTAAACCTCTCTGCCTCTTAAAACCATCTCTTTGACCAAGCTTTTGGTCATCTGCTGTAATTTCTTCTTATGTGGCTCGGTTTAAAATTTATTTGTTTTGTCTTATCATCATCATCATAGGCAGTCCCTCGGAATCGATGAAGACTTGCTTCCACTCTAAAAATGAGTCCTTAGATGGCTGAACAGTCCAATATGAGAACCACAGTCCCTGTCACAGGTGGGACAGAGAGTCGTTGAGGGAAGGGGTGGGTGGGACTGGTTTGCCGCACGCTCTTTCCGCTGCCTGCGCTTGATTTCTGCATGCTCTCAGCGACGAGACTCGAGGTACTCAGTGCCCTCCCGGATGCACTTCCTCCACTTAAGGCGGTCTTTGGCCAGGGACTCCCAGGTGTCGGTGGGGATGTTGCACTTTATCAGGGAGGCTTTGAAAGTGTCCTTGTAACGTTTCCTCTGCCCACCTTTGGCTCGCTTGCCATGAAGGAGTTCCGAGTAGAGCGCTTGCTTTGGGAGCCTCGTGTCTGGCATGCGAATGATGTGGCCTGCCCAGCGGAGTTGATCGAGTGTGGTCAGTGCTTCAATGCTGGGGATGTTGGCCTGGTCAAGGACGCTAACGTTGGTGCGTCTGTCCTCCCAGGGGATTTGTAGTATCTTGCGGCGACATCGTTGGTGGTATTTGTCCAGCGACTTGACGTGTCTACTGTACATGGTCCATGTCTCTGAGCCATACAGGAGGGGCGGGTATTACTACAACCCAGTAGACCATGAGCTTGGTGGTGGATTTGAGGGCCTGGTCTTCAAACACTTTTCCTCATGCGGCCGAAGGCTGCACTGGCGCACTGGATCTCATCGTCAATGTCTGCTCTTGTAACACTGCTGTGAAGCACCTTGGGACGTTTTACTACATTAAAGGTGCTATATAAATACAACTTATTGTTGTTGAGGTTAGCCTGTTTATTTTAACCATAATCTAATATTCTGCTAATATCCACTGTCTAAACTCATCCAAGACAAATGGACATTTAAGTGGAATACCTGCCGATTCCTTGTGCCTCCTTGGGACAACAACTAGGGTTGCCAACTCGGGCGGGTGTATTCCTGGAGGTTTCATCACATGATCTCCCGCCTCCAATCGCCCGACCCAGTGAAATAACCTTTCTTCCCTATCTCCTGTAAGGTTCGAAAATCCACGGCTGCATTTGAAACACCGTAAGGACAAGAAAACTAACATGGGATCGTTCCATCCACTAAATGAACATTTTTGGCCAAGTAAAAGCAGGCTGGGAAAACGTGTGGGCGGATGCAGACATTGTGGAGTCTGGCTCACAAGCGAGACCGAGGCACTGGCCAATGGGGGAAAAGTGCATTCTGGCAGGCCAATCAGGGGTCGAGTCGGGCCTGAAGTGGGGAAATCTTCAACCAATAAAGACTCCCCGGCCCAGTTTGAAAATGACTTCCCCCCCCAAATCAAACTACGAATGTGGGCCATTATCTACCTAATTAATGTGGACAATAGCTCTGAATCAAAACTATGAATCACTGCAGGAATGGCCCACTGACTCCCAGGACTATAACAAAGGACCCACAGACTTCCCGGCACCTATGTGCACTGAAACAATACCCTGGTCCTCACACCTGCATGTACCTGTGACATCTTCTGATTAAATATTCAAAGCTATCTCCCCGCCCAAACTTACACAATGGACCACCCACTGGGTTTGAGCGCGAAAAGACCAGAACTGAATTGAATACAAATATAAGACACAGAACCACCAGAAAGACAGCTGTGGAGAAAACAGCTGTGGAGAAAACAGTTGTGGAGAAAAGACTGTTGTGGAAAAAGGGAGTTGTGGACCAAAAAGGAGCTGAGAGAGTTTTGCAAACTTTGATTTTGGTCGAGACTAAAAACCCACAAGCCAACCTCCTGGTTGGTAAGTGGCAGCAGGTGTTGCTGTTAGCCCTGAACACACTGGACAGGGTGAGAATAGCCGAAGCATCAGGCTGGGGCACACAGAGCTGTGCAGACCTGGACACCTGGTTCAATAACCTGGATTCACAGCTGTAGTCTGACGATAACCGAGAGGCAGGTAGAAGAAACCGACGCAACATTGAAGAGGAAAACCGAACAATAACATAAAACCCACCCCAGAGGGACCCCGAGCTGAAATAAGTGTTACAGAACCCCGGAGTTGATAGGATTGTGAGTGTAGCCCACCCCCTCACAGACTCAATTTAGGATAGGAATTGGTAGGGAGGGTGGGAGTGGGAGGTGTGGTTGTGTGTGAGTGGGATATTTTAACCCCTTCCCTGTTGCGAGATTTTTCGGGTTGTTGAATGAGATTTTGTCATTACTGCTATTTTATGACCTCTTCCTATGCCCTCTATCTTTGTGTTTGCTATTCTAATTAAACAACATTAGCCATTTTGCACTCTTACCCACTGTGTCTGGTGCCTCGTTACTCACCCACCCTCATAAATCGCACGTACAGAACCCAAGGGGAGTGTGGATTCGAACCCACACCCCAAGCTCCCCTTACACTCCAATATTTTTTATATAATTAATAAACTAAAGTGTACAAAGAAAATGAAAAAAACTATTCATTTTAATGACTCTTATGATGTGTCTTCACAGTTGCTCGCAGCAGTGTCCCGGAGATTAATCTTCAATTCCTGGAGACTCCAGGGGCAATCCAGGAGAGTTGGCAACCCTAACTAAAACCCAGGAAAACAAGCTGGGAAATAAAAAGGGAAATGCTGGTAATAGACATGTTGAATGTACTCCCTCACTGCTGTCCTGAAAGGCTCACATTACAGATTTGACATACTTTGGTGTGAGATTATTACTACGATAACTTGAAATTATGGAAATGCGATCGTTTCATTTCACCACCGAAACTCACCATACCACCAACAACAAATTGCATTTACATAGCACCTTTAATGTTGTAAAACATCCTAATGCCCCTCACAAGAGCATTATCAAATAAAAATGCCATAAAAGATATTTGGACAGGTGACCAAAAGTTTAGTCAAAGAGGTAGGTTTCAAGTAGCACCTTAAAGGGAGGAACGAGAAGTGGAGAAGCGGAGGGATTTAGAGAGGGAATTCCAGAGGGTTAAGGCCAAGGCAGCTGAAGGCATGTCCGCCAATGGTGGAGCGAAGAAAATTGGGGATGAGCAAGAGGCCAGAATTGGAGGCGCGACAAGATCTCAGACACTAACCACCAAAGCTTCATAGTAAAAGTGTCAGTACGGTAATACAGCATTTGTACTACAGTATCTGCAACAATACAGCCTGATTATATGTCCGTGATTATAAATGGGGACAGTAAATGCGACCGCTTCAATTCCATTGAATTAAAACGAGAATGCTGCAGCGTCAGTTAATTAGAAGCCATATTATTGATACTTTTGCTCCAATGACAATGGGATTGTAAATACACATTGCGTTCCCTTCTATGGAATCAGCTGCAAAGCGTAACGGTTTCTGAATGATATGACAAAAGGCTGCAGCCAGTGAGTTTTCCAGAGCTACGTGATACCTTTGTGTTACAGACACTTGAAAAGCAGAGGCTTTTAGCAGTAGTAAGCCGCTTTGTGCATGGGTGGACTGCTTTCTAAAGAACATATTGTATAAAGTTCCAATTGTGTCAGAGAAGAAATTAGTCTGGATTCAAAGCAAATGAAATCTGTAGGTCACTTTGAATAAACAGTGTAGTCCTGCGCTGAGTATCGGCCATTAGCATGCTCTTTTATGGCAAATCTATTCTGTAACTGTATGGTAAATGTCTTGTTATTACATATACAATAGAGGGACGTGATTGGGGCTCAGGAGAGGCGTGAGTTCGGGGCACAGAAGAGCCGAGCGCCCAGGGGCAGCACGGACCAGCCCACACTGCGATATGTGTGCGCACTAGATCCGTGCAGTAGAGCTGGTCTCCAGTCGTCTTGGGTAATCCTTGCCATTGGACCAAGACCTAGCTCTGTCAAGCCATGTGGTGGCTGGTGTGCAACGACCACCACACGTTAAAAAAATCCACGCACAGGCATCTTCCATCCTTCAGGATGTAATTTGGGATCTGGAATTGAAACACCTGTGAACTCATCCCTTTTTGGCGTGGAAGCAAGTCATCCTCGTTTCAAGGGATTGCCGATGATGATGATATATGCAGAGCTTTAAACCTGAGGACAATGCTTTGAGGCTGAAGAGTCAGGCAAATGCCAAAGGTATGAGGTGTCGTTCAACTTGCTGCAGATTCAGGGGCTACTTCAGACCCACAGAGGACTTGGAAGCTGCCACAGCCCTTCACATGTTCTGTTGCTGAGATAAATGTACATTGTGTATGCTATATATGTGGACTTGTATTTATTCTGTACAGCCACCAGAGGGCTCATTCCCCGGAGCCCCAAGGGATCCCATAATCCCTTGGGAGCACAGGTATTTAAGAAGGCTTCACAGGTTGGAGAGGCACTCTGGAGACCTGCAATAAAAGACTAAGGTCACACTTTACTTTGAGCTCAGAGTGTTCAGTCTGACTCTTTCTCCATACACAACAACTGGCGACAAGATACAGATAGCGAACCCAAAGATGCAGAAAACAGTGGGCATCCTGGAGAAATTTTCGGAGGAAGATGATTGGGAAACTTTTGTGGAGCGGCTTGACTAATATTTCGTGGCTAACGAGCTAGATGGGGACGAGACCACTGCCAAACATAGAGCGATCCTCCTCACCGTCTGTGGGGCACCAACGTATGGCCTCATGAAGAATCTGCTCACTCCAGCGAAACCCACGGAGAAATCGTACAACGATTTGTGCACACTGGTCCGAGAGCATTTGAACCCGAAGGAAAGCGTTCTGATGGCGAGGTACCAGTTCTACACCTACAAAAGGTCTGAAGGCCAGGAAGTGGCGAGTTATGTCGCCGAGCTGAGACGCCTTGCAAGACATTGTGAATTTGAAGGACATTTGGAGCACATGCTCAGAGACTTTTTCGTACTTGGCATTGGCCATGAAACCATACTTCGCAAACTTTTGACTGTAGAGACCCCAACCTTCAGTAAGGCCATAGCGATAGCCCAGGCGTTCATTGCTACCAGTGACAATACTAAGCAAATCTCTCAGCACACAAGTGCTGCTACAAGTACTGTGAACAAAGTGATGTTGTTTTCGAATTGTAACATACAGGGCAGGTCACACATACCTGCAGCTACACGTTCAAAGATGTCTCAGAGTCCACCATCAAAGGTGATGAATGCAAGGTCATTAACACTTTGTTGGCGCTGCGGGGGGTGATCATCATTTCCATTCATGCCGATTCAAAGGATACGTTTGCAAGAGCTGTGGAACAATAGGACACCTCCAACGAATGTGCAGGTGAGCTGCTAAGCCTGTTAAAGCTGCAAACCACCACGTTGCAGAGGAGGACAGATCCACGGAGGATCACTATGAACCAGAGCCTCAGATAGAGAAGGCAGAGGCACATGGGATGTACACATTCACCACGAATTGTCCCCCGATAATGCTGAATGTTGAACTAAATGGACTCCCGGTGTCAATGGAGCTGGACACGGGCACGAGCCAGTCCATCATGGGCAAAAAGACTTTCGAAAGGTTGTGGTGCAACAAGACCTCAAGGCCAGTCTTAACTCCAGTTCGCACGAGACTAAGAACTTTCACTAAAGAACTGATTCCTGTAATCGGCAGTGCTACCGTAAAGCTCTCCTACGATGGACCGGTGCACAAGCTACCACTCTGGATGGTACCGGGCGATGGTCCCACGCTGCTCGGCAGGAGCTGGCTGGGAAAGATACGCTGGAACTGGGACGATGTCTGAGCGCTAGCACCCACTGACGACACTTCGTGTGCCCAGGTCTTAAACAAATTTCCTTCACTGTTTGAACCAGGCATCGGGAAATTCCAAGGAGCAAAAGTGCAGATCCACCTAATTCCGGGGGCACGACCCATCCATTACAAGGCAAGAGCAGTATCATACATGATGAGCGAATGGGTAGAGATTGAGCTAGACCAACTGCAATGAGAGAGCATCATTTCATCGATTGAGTTCAGTGAGTGGGCCAGTCCTATTGTCCCAGTCCTCAAGGGAGACAGCACCGTCAGAATCTGTGGCGAGTACAAAGTAACTATCAATTGTTTCTCCTTGCAGGACCAATACCCACTACCAAAAGCCGACGACCTCTTTGCAACGCTGGCAGGAGGAAAGACGTTCACGAAGCTGGATCTGACTTCAGCCTACATGATGCAGGAACTGGAGGAATCATCGAAGGCCCTCACCTGCATCAAAATGTACAAAGGTCTTTTGCTTTCTAACAGATGCCCGTTTGGAATCCGATCAGCGGCGGCAATATTCCAGAGAAACATGGAAAGTTTAATGAAGACGGTCCCGCACACCGTGGTCTTCCAGGACGACATCTTGGTCACAGGTTGGAACACAGTCGAGCACCTGCAGAACCTGGAGGAGGTTCTTAGTCGACGTGGGGCTCAGGTTAGAATGCTCTAAGTGTGTTTTCCTGCCGTCAGAAGTGGAGTTGATTGTGTTCCTAACACAGATGAGGCTGCACACAGGGAGGTTAAAGTAACAGTGACCTCAGTCTTTAATAAGACACTCCAGAGTGAGGAACAGGCCTTAGGGGCCGGCTAATATGCAGTGCTCCCAAGGGCTGCTGGGATCCCTTGGGACTTCAGGGGATGAGCTCCCTGGTGGCGAAACATGGGAGTGCATGCTTTACAGATATACAACATCACTTCCCCCCCACCCCCCCAAAGTCAAAGTGAAAACTATTTACAAGGTGAGGCGGTCGGGAGCCTTTCTTTCCCTGGTGGACCACCTCGGTACAAATGTCTGTTCTGGTGTGTTGTGCCCTTGCTGGGCTGGCGTGTTGTTGGCCCAGCAGGGCTGCTAGGTGAGCCTGGCCTTGCTGGGCTGTTAGATGTGATGGGTTCGATTTCCTGGTCCGGCGTGGTGTCGTTGATCCTTTGGGTGTGTGTTGTGGGCTCGAAAAAAGTGGTGTCTGCTGTGGGTTGTTCAGGGCAGTCTGTGAACCGCAGCCTCGTTTGGTCCAGGTGCTTTCTGCAAATTTGTCCATTGTCTAGTTTGACTACAAACACCCTATTCCCTTCTTTAGCTATCAACGTGCCCGCGATCCACTTGGGACCATGTCCATAGTTTAGCACATACAAAGGGTCATTCAGATCAATTTCCCGTGACACAGTGGCGCGACCATTGTTTACATTTTGTTGCTGCCGCCTGCTCTCTACCTGATCATGCAGTTTGGGGTGAACCAGCGAGAGTCCAGTTTTAAGTGTCCTTTTCATGAGTAGCTCAGCCGGGGGCACCCCTGTGAGCGAGTCGGGTCTCGTGCGGTAGCTGAGCAGTATTTGGGACAGGCGGGTTTGGAGTGAGCCTTCTGTGACTCATTTAAGGCTCTGTTTGATAATTTGTACTGCCCGCTCTGCCTGCCCATTGGAGGCTGGTTTAAATAGGAGCCGAGGTGACATGTTTGATCCCATTGCGGGTCATGAATTCTTTAAATTCAGCACTGGTGAAACATGGCTCGTTGTCACTGACCAGTATGTCAGGCAGGCCGTGGATGGCAAACATGGCCCTCAGGCTTTCAATGGTGGTGGTGGCGGTGCTTCCCGACATTATTTCACATTCAATCAATTTTGAAAAAGCATCCACTACCACCAGGAACATTTTACCGAGAAACGGGCCCACATAGTCGACATGGATCCTCGACCATGGTCTGGAGGGCCAGGACCACAAACTTAGTGGTGCCTCTCTGGGCACGTTGCTCAACTGAGCACATATGCTGCATTGCCGTTCACAGGACTCTAAGTCAGAGTCAATACCGGGCCATCACACATGGGAACTGGCTATCGCTTTCATCATTACTATACCTGGATGTGTGCTGGAGATCCAAGATAAACATCTCCCTGCCCTTTTTTGGTAGCACTACATGGTTACCCCACAACAGGCAGTCTGCCTGAATGGACAGCTCGTCCTTTCACCGCTGGAACGGCTTGATTGGCTCTTGCATTTCAACGGGGATGCTGGCCCAGCTCCCATGCAGTACACAGTTTTTTACGAGGGACAGCAGAGGATCTTGGCTGGTCCAAGTCCTAATCTGGCAGATCATGACAGGTGATTTATCATTTTCAAACGCTTCCATGACCATCAATAAATCTGCGGGCTGCACCACCATCAACAAGTTTGCAGGCTGCGCCATTTCCACCCCCGTGGTGGGCAATGGTAGCCGACTGAGAGCATCCGCACGGTTCTCGGTGCCTGGCCTGTGGCGGATGGTATAGTTATACGCTGATAGCGCGAGTGCCCACCTTTGTATGCGGGCTGAGGCATTCGTATTTATCCCCTTGTTTTCAACGAACAGGGATGTGAGGGGCTTGTGATCGGTTTCCAGCTCAAATTTGAGGCCAAACAGGTACTGATGCATTTTCTTTACCCCCAAACACACACGCTAATGCCTCTTTCTCATTCATACTGTTGGCCCTCTCCGCCTTAGACAAGCTGCTGGAAGCATAGGCGACAGGTTGCAACTTCCCCGCAACGTTAGCTTGTTGTAATACACACTCGACTCCGTACAACGATGCGTCACATGCTAGCACAAGTCTTTTAACAAGGTTATACAATACAAGCAGCTTGTTGGAGCATAAAATGTTTCTGGCTTTCTCAAAAGCAATTACTTGTTTTTTTCCCCATACCCAGTTCTCACCTTTGTGCAATAATACATGTAAGGGCTCTAAAAGGGTGCTGAACCCCAGTAGGAAGTTACCAAAATAGTTGAGGAGTCCCAGGAACGACTGCAGCTCCGTGATGTTCTGTGGCCTGGGCGCGTTCATGATAGCCTCTGTTTTGGCGTCTGTGGGCCGAATGCCATCCGCCATGATCTTTCTCCCCAAAAACTCCACTTCTGTTGCATTGAAGACGCATTTCGACCTCTTCAGCCGCAGCCCTACGCAATCCAGTCGCTGGACGACCTCCTCCAGGTTTTGTAGGTGCTCGACGGTGTCCCGACCCATGACCAATAAATCATCCTGAAAGACCACCATGTGTGGTACTGACTTGAGTAGGCTCTCCATGTTTCTCTGGAAGATCGCTGCAGCCGGCCAAATTCCAAACGGGCATCTGTTGTAGATGAACAGTCCCTTGTGCGTGTTGATGCAGGTGAGGCCCTTCGAAGACTCCTCCAGCTCCTGCATCATGTAGGCCGAAGTCAGGTCGAGCTTGGTGAACGTCTTGCCTCCTGCCAGCATCGCAAACAGGTCGTCTGCCTTAGGTAGCGGGTATTGGTCCTGTAGCGAGAAACGATTAATAGTTACTTTATAATCGCCGCAAATCCTGACCGTGCCATCACTTTTGAGTACTGGAACAATCGCACTAGCTCACTCGCTGAATTCCACTGGGGAGATGACGCCCTTGCGTTGCAGCCTGTCCAGTTCGATTTCCACTTTTTCCCTCATCATGTGAGGTACCGCTCGCGCCTTGTGGTGAATGGGTCGTGCCTCTGGGACCAAGTGGATCTGCACCTTTGCCCCAGAAAAGTTTCCAATGCCTGGCTCAAAAAGGTAAGGAAATTTGTTAAGAACCTGGGTACATGAGGCCTCGTCGACATGTGATAGCGCTCGGAAGTCATTCCAGTTCCAGCGGATTTTGCCCAGCCAGCTCCTTCCAAGCAGTGTAGGGCCATCACCCGGGACAATCCAGAGTGGCAGTTCGTGCACCGTGCCCTCATAGGTGACCTTGACCATGGCGCTGCCCAGGACAGTTATAAGCTCATTGGTGTACGTTGTCAGTTTCGTGTGGATGGGGCTCAGGGCTGGTCTGAGTGCTTTGTTGCACCACAGTCACTCAAACATCTTATTATTCATGATGGATTGACTAGCGCCAGTGTCCTGTTCCATGGCTACGGGTAAGCCATTCAATTTTACGTCTAGCATTATGGGTGGACATTTCGACGAAAATGTGTGCACCCCATGTACTTCAGCATCTGCCTCCTCTCTCTGAGGCTCGAAATTGCTTAGATCCACTATGGACCGACCTTCCTCTGCCACGTGGTGGTTAGCAGGTTTTGCAGAGCTTGCAGCTCATTTGCAAACTTGGGGGTTGGAGATGCCCCATTGTTCCACAGCTCTTGCAAACATACCCTTTGAAGCGGCATGAATAGGCTGAATGGAAGCCTCAACAACGCCAACAAGGTGTGAATTGCCTTGCATTCATCTGTTGTTGGGGTCTCTGAGTCATCTGGGTCACCTGAGGCCTGCTGGCAGTTGCAGACTCATGGGTTCTGCCCTGTACATTTCTGCTCGCAAACATAGTTCCAGTTAATTTATGAACATTGCTAGCACTTGTGTGCTGAGAGATTTGTTTGGTGTTATCACTGGTGGACATAAACGCCTGTGCTTTCGCAATGGCCTTACTGAGGGTCGGTGTCTCTACAGTCAAAGGTTTTTGTAGGATGGTCTTGTGGCCAATACCCAGTACAAAAAAGTCTCTGAGCATTTGCTCCAGGTAGCCATCAAACTCACATTGTCCTGCAAGTCGCCTTAGCTCGGTGACGTAGCTCGCCACTTCCTGACCTACAGATCGATGGCACATGTAGAAGCGATACCTCGCCATCAGCACACTCTCCCTTGGGTTAAGATGCTCCCGAACAAGTGTATACGACTTATCTGTGGGTTTCACCGGAGCCAGAAGATTCTTCATGAGGGTGTAGGTCAGTGCCCCGCAGACTGTGAGTAGGACCGCTCTCCTCCTTTTTGCAACGCTTCCTTCTCCATCCAGCTCGTTGGCTACAAAGTACTGGTCTAGCCGTTCGACATTGGCTTCCCAGTCCTCACCCTCCGAGAACTTCTCTAGAATGCCCACAGTTTGCTGCATCTTTGCATTGGATTAGTATTCTTGTCGCCAGTTATTGTGTTCCTAACACAGATGAGGCTGCACACAGGGAGGTTAAAGTAACAGTGACCTCAGTCTTTAATAAGGCACTCCAGAGTGAGGAACAGGCCTTCGGCACAGGCTTATATACAGTGCTCCCAAGGGATGCTGGGATCCCTTGGGGCTTCAGGGGATGAGCTCCCTGGTAGCGGAACATGGGAAGTGCATGCTTTACAGATACACAACAGAGTTCCTGGGAAGGAGGATTGCAGCGGACGGCATCAGGCCCACCAACGCGAAGACGGAGGCAATCGAGAATGCACCAAGGCCACAGAACGTGATGGAGCTGCGGTCATTTCTGGGACTCTTGAATTACTTTGATAACTTCTTACCGGGTCTCAGCACCCTGCTAGAACCACTACACGTCTTACTATGAAAAGGGGGCGAATGGGTTTGGGGCATAAGCGAATAAAATGCCTTTGTAAAAACGAGAACATTTTATGCTCAAACAAGTTGCTTGTGTTGTATGATCCATGTAAGCGTTTGGTACTAGCATGTGATGCGTCGTCATATGACATCAGGTGTGTATTGCAACAAGCTAATGATTTCGGGAAACTGCAACCGGTGGCTTATGCATCCAGGAGTTTGTCTAAGGTCGCGAGAGCCTACAGCATGATTGAAAAAGAAGCTTTAGCGTGTGTCGATGGGGTAAAGAAAATGCATCAATACCTGTTTGGGCTAAAATTCGAAATGGAAACTGACCATGAGCCACTTATATCCCTGTTTTCCAAAAGTAAAGGGATATATACCAACGCATCGGCCCGCATCCAGAGATGGGCGCTCACGTTGTCCGCATACAACTACGCCATCCGCCACAGGCCAGGCACAGAAAACTGCGTCGATGCTCTCAGTAGGCTGCCATTTCCCACCACGGGGGTGGAAATGGCACAGCCCGCAGATCTAGCCATGGTTATGGAAGCATTTGAGAGTGAGCAATCACCCATCACTGCCCGTCAGATCAAAACCTGGACAAGCCAGGACCCCTTATTATACCTAGTCAAAAGCTGGGTGCTTCAGGGGAGCTGGCCCAGTGTCCCAGTGGAAATGCAGGAAGAGATAAAGCCGTTCCAGTGGCGCAAAGATGAAACGTCTATACAGGCAGACTGCCTTCTGTGGGGCAATCGAGTAATGGTCTCCAAGAAGGGCAGAGACACCTTCATCAATGACCTCCACAGTACCTACCCAGGCATCGTAATTATGAAAGCGATAGCCAGATCCCACATGTGGTGGCCCGGTATCGATATGGACGTAGAATCCTGCATTCACGGATGTAATACATGCTCACAGTTAAGTAATGTACCCAGGGAGGAGCCGCTAAGTTTATGGTCTTGGCCCTCCAAACCATGGTCTAGGATACACGTCGACTACACAGGCCCGTTCTTGGATAAAATGTTCCTCATGGTTGTAGATGCAGACTCCAAGTGGATTGAATGTGAGATAATTTCGACTAGCACGTCCGCTGCCACTACTGAAAGCCTGCGGGCCATGTTTACCACACACGGCTTATTCGATGTCCTGGTGAGCGACAATGGGCCATGTTTTACCAGTGCTGAGTTCAAAGAATTCATGAACCGTAACGGGATCAAACATGTCACATCTGCCCCGTTTAAACCAGTGTCCAATGGTCAGGCAGAGAGAGCAGTGCAAACCATCAAGCAAGGCTTGAAGAGGCTAACTGAAGGCTCACTGCACACTCACCTATCCCGAGTCCTGCTCAGCTACTGCACGAGACCCCACTCACTCATTGGGATCCCACCTGCTGAACAGCTCATGAAAAGAGCACTTAAGACAAGGCTCTCGTTAGTTCACCCTGATCTACATGAACAGGTAGAGAGCAGGCGGCTTCAACAAAGTGGATACCATGATAGTGCAAATGTGTCACGCGAGATTAAAGTCAATGATCCTGTATTTGTATTAAATTATGGACAAGGTCCCAAGTGGCTTCCTGGCACTGTTGTGGCCAAAGAGGGGAGCAGGGTGTTTCAGGTCAAACTTTCAAATGGACTAATTCACCAAATAAAACTCAGATTCACGGACTACCCTGAGCAACCCACCTTGGACCCTGCCTTTTTTGACTCACCAACACACATACCAGTGGCAACCGACACCACGGTTGACCACGAAGCAGAACCCATCATCCACAGCATACCTACAGGGCCCAACACACCAGGCAGCCCAGCAAGGCCAGCTGCACAGCAGCCCAGCGAGGGCCCAACAAATGATTCAACCACACAGCTTTCACACCGAGACGATCAACCAGGGCAAGAAGGGCCCCAGATCGACTCACATTGTAAATAGTTACACTATTGGCTTTGCAGGGGAATGTTGTTATATAAGTAAACTTGTATTCACTCTGTACAGCCACCAGAGGGCTCATTCCCCAGAGTCCCAAGGGATCCCATAATCCCTTGGGAGCACAGGTATTTAAGGAGGCTTCACAGGTTGGAGAGGCACTCTGGAGACCTGCAATAAAAGACTAAGGTCACACTTTACTTTGAGCTCACAGTGTTCAGTCTGACTCTTTCTCCATACACAACAGTGCATATCAAAATTGCACATACTTATTCAGAAATGAGAGTGCTCTCTCAAATGTAAAAGCTTTGTGTTACACGTTTGGCTATTTTTACACTCCTCGCTCTAGAATTTTCAACTGACATATTTAGATTCCTCTCGTCGGTCAGCCCCAACTCCCTGAAACCTTGCAGTCTCTTCACTACCCTTGCGCTGGCACTTACTGTAATTAGAGAGGCATTTCAGCGCAGCGTCCTCTACACGGCATCTGGGAACTGCGTGAACAGGTCAAGCAACTGTGCATCTCCTTCACCAATCAGATTGAAGACTCCTTAATGAAGCATGTCGGGTGTAAGTTAGAACATGTAATTCAATGGCAAATAATGTACAGAAAGTGAACTGGAGGGAGAGAAAGTTGGGATTAAAAGAGATAAAAGAGACAGAGAGAAAAAGTTTTTTAAATCATTTACATTTTTTAATTTGTTTTAAATTTCCAACAATAATTAAAATCTGAACGTATGAGACTCCACACTTGCAACAGGTAATTTTCAGGGCCACAGAGTTTCTTTGGTAATAATTAAGTCTTAGCATTTCATTAAAAATTTACTTACACTGGAATGGACAAGCCCTAACTTTTTCTGGCGAGTTTAGTGTGTATCTATCACGTAAGCACCGCATCCCCACACCATTCCGTGTGTTTCAATGCCGACTCTTTCGGCGAGGTACTGTTATAGCCCAGCTTCAGGAGGAGCAGGGTAACTTCCTGATTTTCACATTTAACTGCGTGTGTGAGGTTGCCGGAAGTTGCTGTCCGATTTACACGTGAATAACGGTGAGCGCTGTTGGCGTTCATTTATTCGGTCTGGGGTTATGGGTGCAAAAACAGAACTTTGTGCAAATTAATTGTTTATTTCCTTTTTTCCACATTGTTAGCACTTGGTTCTCTGACTGAATCTCTCATCAATGAGTGCACTAAAGAACTGGATATAATGAGTACGATTTATGTACAACATAACACAGCAGAAGTGGTTCATGTATCCTTAAATTTTCTACTAATGAAGCCTCGAGGATCCAGGAATCATTAAGAAAATATATTACTAACAATCTTCCTCGACTTCACTAAGTAACACTCTCCTGGATTTCTGCCAGTGCTCATTTGATGCCTGAGTGCTGCACTGATTTGCTGGCTCTTGGCATGTAGGCTCTTACTGACCATGGAATTAGATTGTTTTTATCTTGTGATCAGGCCAGAACAAGATACAGAGGCTAATTATTCAGGATCTGTGATGCTGGTAGGAAGTCCTAACCCTGGTGTAATGTATTTGCTTCATGGGCTCTTTGCTTTAGAATTCATTGCAACACATTGCTATTAAGAACTGGTTGGTTTATCAGCAAAGGTTTATGTTATATGTGTAAACCTGTACATACCTGGTATATCCACCAGAGGGCTCAACCCCTGGAGTCCCAAGGGATCCCACAATCCCTTGGGAGCACAGGTACTTAAGGAGGCTTCACAGGTTGGAGAGGCACTCTGGAGACCTGCAATAAAAGACTAAGGTCACACTTTACTTTGAGCTCCCAGTGTCCAGTTAGACTCCTTATTCATATATAATAACTGGCGGTGAGATACAGATGACGAACCGAACGATGCAGAGAACAGTGGGCATCCTGGAGAAATTTTCGGAGGGAGATGATTGGGAAACCTTCGTGGAGCGACTTGACCAATACTTCGTGGCCAACGAACTGAAAGGAGAAGCGACGCTGCCAATCGAAGGGCGATTCTCCTCACCGTCTGCGGGGCAACAACGTATGGCCTCATGAAAAATTTGCTGCTCCAGCGAAACCCACAGAGAAATCGTATGATGATTTGTGCACACTGGTCCGGGAGCATCTGAACCTGAAGGAAAGCGTTCTGATGGCGAGGTATCAGTTCTACACCTACAAAAGGTCTGAAGGCTAGGAAGTGGCGAGTTATGTCACCGAGCTAAGACGCCTTGCAGGACATTGCGAATTTGAAGGACATTTGGAGCACATGCTCAGAGACTTTTTCGTACTTGGCATTGGCCATGAAATGATACTTCGCAAACTGTTGACTGTAGAGACCCCAACCTTGAGTAAAGGCGTAGCGATAGCCCAAGCGTTCATTGCCACCAATGACAATACTAAGCAAATCTTTCAGCACACAAGTGTTGCTACAAGTACTGTGAACAAAGTGATGTTGTTTTCAAATCACAACATACAGGGCAGGCCCTAAATGCCTGCAGCTGCACATCCGCAGATGTCTCAGAGTCCACAATCAAGGGTGATGAGTGCAAGGCCATTAACACCTTGTTGGCACTGCGGGGGTGATCATCGTTTCCATTTATGCCGCTTCAAAGGGTACGTTTGCAAGGGCTGTGGAACATTGGGACACCTCCAATGTATGTGCAGGCGAGCTGCAAACCCTGTTAATCCTGCAAACCACCATGTTGCAGAGGAGGACAGATCCAAGGCGGATCATGACGAACCAGAGCCTCAGATCGAGGAGGCAGTGGTATATGGGGTGCACACATTTACTACAAATCGTCCCCCGATAACCCTGTAGGTTGAATTAACTGAACTCCCGGTGTCAATGGAGCTGGACACGGGCGCGAGCCAGTCCATTATGAGCAAAATGTCTTTCGATAAATTGTGGTGCAGCAAGGCCTCAAGGCCAGTCTTGACTCCCATTCGCATGAAATTGAGAACTTACACAAAGGAACTGATTCCCGTAATCGGCAGTGCTACTGATGGAGCGGTGCACAAGCTACCACACTGGGTTGTACCGGGCGATGGTCCCATGCTGCTTGGCAGGAGATGGCTGGGAAAGATAGGCTGAAACTGGGATGACGGCGGAGCGCTCTCGTCCGCTGACGACACTTTGTGTATCCAGGTCTTAAACAAGTTCCCTTCGCTGTTCGAATCAGGTATCGGGAAGTTCCAAGGAGCAAAAGTGCAGATCCACCTAATTCCGGGGGCGCGACCCATCCATCACAAGGCGAGAGCAGTACTGTACATGATGAGAGAAAGGGTAGAGATTGAGCTAGACCGGTTGCAACGAGAAGGCATCATTTCGCCGATTGAATTCAACGAGAGGGCCAGTCCGATTGTTCCAGTCCTCAAGGGAGACTGCACCGTCAGAATCTGTGCTGATTACAAAGTAACTATCAAATGTTTCTCTCTGCAGGATCAATACCCACTACCTGATGATCTATTTGCGACGCTGGTGGGAGGAAAGACGTTCACGAAGCTGGACTTGACCTCAGCCTACATGACGCAGGATCTGGAGGAATCGTCAAAGGGCCTCACCTGCATCAACACGGGCAAAGTTCTCGTCATTTATAACAGATGCCCGTTTGGAATCCGATCAGCCGCGGCGATATTCTAGAGAAACATGGAAAGTTTACTGAAGTTTGTCCCGCATACCGTGGTCTTCCAGACGACATCTTGGTCACAGGTCGGAACACAGTCGAGCAGCTGCAGAACCTGGAGGAGGTTCTTACTCGACTCAATCACGTGGGGCTCAGGTTAAAACGCTGTGAAGGGGGACTGCGGCGGACGGCATCAGGCCCACCAACGCGAAGACGGAGGCAATCGAGAACGCACCGAGGCCACAGAACGTGACGGAGCTGCGGTCGTTTCTGGGACTCTTGAACTACTTTGATAACTTCTTACCAGGTCTCAGCACCCTGCTAGAACCACTACATGTCTTACTTCGAAAAGGAGGCGAATGGGTTTGGGGCAAAAGCCAAGAAAATGCCTTTATAAAAGCGAGAAAATTGTTATGCTCAAACAAATTGCTTGTGTTGTATGATCCATGTAAGCTTTTGGTACTAGTATGTGATGCGTCGTCATATGGCGTCGGGTGTGTATTGCAACAAGCTAATGATTTCGGGAAACTGCAAATGGTTGCTTATGCATCCAGGAGTCTGTCTAAGGTTGAGAGAGCCTACAGCGTGATTGAAAAAGAAGCGTTAGTGTGTGTCTATGGGGTAAAGAAAATGCATCAACACCTGTTTGGGCTAAAATTCGAATTGGACACTGACCATAGGCCACTTATATTCCTGTTTTCCGAGAGTAAAGGGATAAATACCAATGAATCGGCCCGCATCCAGAGATGGGCGCTCACGTTGTCCGCATACAACTACGCCATCCGCCACAGGCCAGGCACAGAAAACTGAGCTGATGCTCTCAGTAGGCTGCCATTGCTCACCACGGGGGTGGAAATGACGCAGCCCGCAGATCTAGCCATGGTATGGAAGCATTTGCAAGTGAGCAATTACCCGTCACTGCCCGGCAGATCGAAACCTAGACAAGCCAGGACCCCTTATTATCTCTAGTCAAAAGCTGTGTGCTTCAAGGGAACTGGACCAGTGTCCCAGTAGAAATGCAGAAAGAGATAAAGCCGTTCCAGCGGTGCAAAGATGAAATGTCTATACAGGCAGACTGCCTTCTGTGGGGCAATCGAGTAGTGGTCCCCAAGAAGGGCAGAGTCACCTTCAACAATGACCTCCACAGTACCCACCCAGGCATCGTAATGATGAAAGCGATAGCCAGATCCCACGTGTGGTGGCTCAGTATTGATGCGGACTTAGAGTCCTGCGTTCACAAATGTAATGCATGCTCGCAGTTAAGTAATGTACCCAGGGAGGCGCCGTTAAGTTTATGGTCTTGGCCCTCGAAACCGTGGTCTAGGGTACACATCGACTACGCAGGCCCGTTCTTGGGTAAAATGTTCCTTGTGGTTGTAGACGCGTACTCCAAGTGGATTGAATGTGAGATAATGTCGGCTAGCACGTCCGCTGCCACCACTGAAAGCCTGCGGGCCATGTTTGCCACTCACAACCTACCGGATGTCCTGGTGAACGACAACAGGCCATGTTTTACCAGTGCTGAGTTCAAAGAATTCATGACCCGTAACGGGATCAAACATGTCACATCTGCCCCGTTTAAACCAGCGTCCAATGGTCAGGCAGAGAGAGCAGTGCAAACCATCAAGCAATGCTTGAAGAGGGTAACTGAAGGCTCACTGCAGTCTCACCTAGCCCGAGTCCTGCTTAGCTACCGCACGAGACCCCACTCACTCACTGGGATCCCACCTGCTGAACAGTTCATGAAAAGAGCACTAAAGTCAAGGCTCTCGTTAGTTCACCCTGATCTACATGAACAGGTAGAGAGCAGGCGGCTTCAACAAAGTGCTTACCATGATAGTGCAAATGTGTCACATGAGATTGAAGTCAATGATCTTGCATTTGTATTAAATTATGGACAAGGTCCCAAGTGGCTTCCCGGCACTATTGTGGCCAAAGAGGGGAGCAAGGTGTTTCAGGTCAAACTTTCAAATGGACTCATTCACCGGAAACACTTGGACCAAATCAAACTCAGATTCACGGACTACCCTGAGCAACCCACCTTGGACCCAACCGTTTTTGATCCCCCAACACACACACCAGTGGCAACCGACACCATGGTTGACCACGAAGCAGAACCCATCATCCACAGCAGACCTACAGGGCCCAACACACCAGGCAGCCCAGTACAGCCAGCTGCACAGCAGCCCAGCGAGGGCCCAACAAATGATTCAAGAATACCAGCTTTCACACCGAGACGATCAACCAGGGCAAGAAGGGCCCCAGATCGACTCACATTGTAAATAGTTACACTATTGGCTTTGCGGGGGAATGTTGTTATATATATAGACTTGTATTTACTCTGTACAGCCACCAGAGGGCTCATTCCCCAGAGTCCCAAGGGATCCCATAATCCCTTGGGAGCACAGGTATTTAAGGAGGCTTCACAGGTTGGAGAGGCACTCTGGAGACCTGCAATAAAAGACTACGGTCACACTTTACTTTGAGCTCACAGTGTTCAGTCTGACTCTTTCTCCATACACAACAGTGCATATCAAAATTGCACACAGTCATTCAGAAATGAGAGTGCCCTCTCAAATGTAAAAGCTTTGTGTTACACGTTTGGATATTTTTACACTCCTCGCTCTAGAATTTTCAACTGACATATTTAGATTACTCTCGTCAGTCAGCCCCAACTCCCTGAAACCTTGCTGTCTCTTCACTACCCTTGCGCTGGCACTTACTGTAATTAGAGAGGCATTTCAGCGCAGCGTCCTCTACACGGCATCTGGGAACTGTGTGAACAGGTCAAGCAACTGTGCATCTCCTTCACCAATCAGATTGAAGAGTCCTTAATGAAGCATGTCGGGTGTAAGTTAGAACATGTAATTCAATGGCAAATAATGTACAGAAAGTGAACTGGAGGGAGGGAAAGTTGGGATTAAAAGAGATAAAAGAGACAGAGAGAAAAAGTTTTTAAAATCATTTACATTTTTTAATTTGTTTTAAATTTCCAACAATAATTAAAATCTGAAGGTATGAGACTCCACACTTGCAACAGGTAATTTGCAGGGCCACAGAGTTTGTTTGATAATAATTAAGACTTATCACTTCATTAAAAATTTACTTACACTGGAATGGACAAGTCCTACATTTTTCCGGCGAGTTTAGTGTGTATCTATCACGTACGTACCGCATCCCCACACCATTCCGTGTGTTTCAATGCCGAATCTCTCAGCGAGGTACTGTTATAGCCCAGCTTCTGGAGGAGCAGGGTAACTTCCTGATTTCCACATTTAACTACGTGTGTGAGGTTGCCGGAAGTTGCTGTCCGATTTACACGTTAATAACGGTGAGCGCTGTTGGCGTTCGTTAATTCGGTCTGGGATTATGGGTGCAAAAACAGAACTTTAATCGTTTATTTCCTTTTTTCCACATTGTTAGCACTTGGTTCTCTGACTGAATCTCTCGTCATTGAGTGCACTAAAGAACTGGATATAATGAGTATGATTTATGTACAACATAACACAGCAGAAGTGGTTCAAGTATCCTTAAATGATCTACTAATGAAGTCCCTAGGATGCAGGAATCATTAAGAAAATATATTACTAACAATCTTCCTCGACTTCACTAAGTAACACTCTCCTGGATTTCTGCCAGTGCTCATTTGATGCCTGATTGCTGCACTGATTTGCTGGCTCTTGGCATGTAGGCTCTTACTGACCATGGAATTAGATTGTTTTTATCTTGTGATCAGGCCAGAACAAGATACAGAGGCTAATTATTCAGGATCTGTGATGCTGGTAGGAAGTCCTAACCCTGGTGTAATGTGTTTGCTTCATGGGCTCTTTGCTTTAGAATTCATCGCAACACATTGCTATTAAGAACTGGTTGGTTTATCAGCAAAGGTTCATGTTATATGTGTAAACCTGTACATACCTTGTATATCCACCAGAGGGCTCAACCCCTGGAGTCCCAAGGGATCCCACAATCCCTTGGGAGCACAGGTACTTAAGGAGGCTTCACAGGTTGGAGAGGCACTCTGGAGACCTGCAATAAAAGACTAAGGTCACACTTTACTTTGAGCTCCCAGTGTCCAGTTAGACTCCTTATTCATATATAATAACTGGCGGTGAGATACAGATGACGAACCGAACGATGCAGAGAACAGTGGGCATCCTGGAGAAATTTTCGGAGGGAGATGATTGGGAAACCTTCGTGGAGCGACTTGACCAATACTTCGTGGCCAACGAACTGGAAGGAGAAGTGACGCTGCCAATCGAAGGGCGATTCTCCTCACCGTCTGCGGGGCAACAACGTATGGCCTCATGAAAAATTTGCTGCTCCAGCGAAACCCACAGAGAAATCGTATGATGATTTGTGCACACTGGTCCGGGAGCATCTGAACCTGAAGGAAAGCGTTCTGATGGCGAGGTATCAGTTCTACACCTACAAAAGGTCTGAAGGCCAGGAAGTGGTGAGTTATGTCACCGAGCTAAGACGCCTTGCAGGACATTGCGAATTTGAAGGACATTTGGAGCACATGCTCAGAGACTTTTTCGTACTTGGCATTGGCCATGAAATGATACTTCGCAAACTGTTGACTGTAGAGACCCCAACCTTGAGTAAAGGCATAGCGATAGCCCAAGCGTTCATTGCCACCAATGACAATACTAAGCAAATCTTTCAGCACACGAGTGTTGCTACAAGTACTGTGAACAAAGTGATGTTGTTTTCAAATTACAACATACAGGGCAGGCCCTAAATGCCTGCAGCTGCACATCCGCAGATGTCTCAGAGTCCACCATCAAGGGTGATGAATGCAAGGCCATTAACACCTTGTTGGCACTGCATGGGTGATCATCGTTTCCATTCATGCCACTTCAAAGGTACGTTTGCAAGGGCTGTGGAACATTGGGACACCTCCAATGTATGTGCAGGCGAGCTGCAAACCCTGTTAATCCTGCAAACCACCATGTTGCAGAGGAGGACAGATCCAAGGTGGATCACGACGAATCAGAGCCTCAGATCGAGGAGGCAGAGGTATATGGGGTGCACACATTTACTACAAAGTGTCCCCCGATAACGCTGAAGGTTAAATTAACTGGACTCCCGGTGTCAATGGAGCTGGACACGGGCACGAGCCAGTCCATTATGAGCAAAATGTCTTTCGATAAATTGTGGTGCAGCAAGGCCTCAAGGCCAGTCTTGACTCCCATTCGCATGAAATTGAGAACTTACACAAAGGAACTGATTCCCGTAATCGGCAGTGCTACTGATGGAGCGGTGCACAAGCTACCACACTGGGTTGTACCGGGCGATGGTCCCATGCTGCTCGGCAGCAGCTGGCTGGGAAAGATAGGCTGAAACTGGGATGACATCCGAGCGCTCTCGTCCGCTAACGACACTTTGTGTATCCAGGTCTTAAACAAGTTCCATTCGCTGTTCGAACCAGGCATCGGGAAGTTCTAAGGAGCAAAAGTGCAGATCCACCTAACTCCGGGGGTGCGACCCATCCATCATAAGGCGAGAGCAGTACCGTACATGATGAGAGAAAGGGTAGAGATCGAGCTAGACAGGCTGCAACGAGAGGGCATTATTTCGCCGATTGAATTCAATGAGTTGGCCAGTCTGATTGTTCCAGTCCTCAAGGGAGACGGCACCATCAGAATCTGTGGTGATTACAAAGTAACTATCAATCGTTTCTCCCTGCAGGATCAATACCCACTACCTGATGACCTTTTTGCTACGCTGGCGGGAGGAAAGACGTTCACGAAGCTGGACTTGACCTCGGCCTACATGGTGCAGGAGCTGGAGGAATCTTCGAAGGGCCTCACCTGCATCAACACAGACAAAGTTCTCTTCATTTATAACAGATGCCCGTTTGGAATTTGATCAGCTGCGGCAATATTCCAGAGAAACATGGAAAGCTTACTAAAGTTAGTCCCGCGCACAGTGGTCTTCCAGGACGACATCTTGGTTACAGGTCGGAACACAGTCGAGCATCTGCAGAACCTGGAGGAAGTTCTTAGTCGACTCAACCATGTGGGGCTCAGGTTAAAAGGCTCTAAGTGCGTTTTCCTGGCACCGGAAGTGGATTTCCTGGGGAGAAGAATCGCCGCGGACGGCATCAGGCCCACCGATTCGAAGACGGAGGCAATCGAGAAGGCACCGAGGCTGCAGAACGTGACGAAATTGCTGTCGTTTCTAGGACTCCTGAACTACTTTGATAACTTCTTACCGGGTCTCAGCACACTGTTAGAACCACTGCACGCCTTACTGCATAAAGGAGACGAATGCGTATGGGGCAAAAGCCAAGAAAATGCCTTTGTAAAAGCTAGAAGATTGTTATGCTCAAACAAATTGCTTGTGTTGTATGATCTATGTAAGCGTTTGATACTAGCATGTGATGCGTCATCATACTGCGTCGGGTGTGTATTGCAACAAGCTGATGAATCTGGGAAATTGCAGCCGATTGCTTATACATCCAGAAGTCTGTCTAAGTCTGAGAGAGCCTACAGCATGATTGAAAAAGAAGCGTTAGCGTGTGTTTATGAGGTAAAGAAAATGCATCAATATCTGTATGGGCTCAAATTTGAATTGGAAACTGACCATAAGGCACTGATATCCCTTTTTTCCGAAAGTAAGGGGATAAATACGAATGCATCGGCCCGCATCCAGAGATAGGCGCTCACATTGTCCGCATACAACTATGCCAGGCACAGGCCAGGCACAGAGAACTGTGCCGATGCTCTCAGTCGGCTGCCATTGCCCACCACGGGGGGGTTGGAAATGGCACAGCCCGCAGATCTAGCCATGGTTATGGAAGCATTTGAGAGTGAGCAATCACCCATTACAGCCCGACAGATTAGCACCTGGATGAGCCAGGACCACTTACTGTCCCGAGTAAAAAAACTGTGTGCTTCACGGGAGCTGGTCCAGTGGAAATGCAGGAAGAGATAAAGCCGTACCAGAGGCGCAAAGATGAAAAGTCTATACAGGCAGACCGCCTTCTGTGGGGTAATCGGGTAGTGGTCCCCAAGAAGGGCAGAGACACTTTCATCAGTGACCTCCACAGTACTCACCCAGGCATCGTAATGATGAAAGTGATAGCCAGATCCCATGTGTGGTGGCCAAGTATCGATGCAAACTTAGAGTCTTGCATGTAGAAATGTAACACATGCTCGCAGTTAAGCAATGCACCCAGGGAGGCGCCACTAAGTTTATGGTCTTGGCCCTCCAAATCGTCAAGGGTCCATGTTGACTCTGCCAGCCCGTTTTAGGGTAAAATGTTCCTTGTGGTTGTAGATGCGTATTCCAAATGGATTGAATGTAAGATAATGTTGGCAAGCACGTACGCTGCCACCAATGAAAGTCTGCGGGCCATGTTTGTCACGCACGGATTGCCTGATGTCCTTGTGAGTGACAACGGGCCATGTTTCACCAGTGCCGAGTTCAAAGAGTTCATGACCCGCAATGGGATCAAACATGTTACATCTGCCCCGTTCAAACCAACATCCAATGGTCAGGCAGAGAGAGCAATGCAAACAATCAAGCAAGGCTTGAAGAAGGTAACTGAAGGCTCACTGCAGACTTGCCTATCCTGAGTCCTGCTTAGCTACCGCACGAGACCCCAGTTGCTCACTGGGATCCCACCTGCTGAACTGCTCATGAAAAGGGCACTTAAGACAGGTAGAGAGCAGGCGGCTTCAACAAAGTACATATCATGTTAGCACAAATGTGTCACGCAAAATTGAAATCCATGATCCTGTATTTGTATTGAACTATGGATTAGGCCCCAAGTGGCTTTCCGGCACGATTGTGGCCAAAGACAGGAGCAGGGTGTTTCGGGTCAAACTTTCAAATGTATCCATTCACTGGAAACACTTGGACCAAATCAAACTCAGATTCAGGGACCATCCTGAGCAACCCACTTTGGACCCTGCCTTCTTTGACCCCACAACATACACACCAGTGGCAACTGACATCACAGTTGACCACGAAGCAGAACCCATCACCCGCAGCAGCCCAGCAGGACTCAGCACACCAGGCAGCCCAGCAAGGCCAGCTGCATAGCAGCCCAGCGAGGGCCCAACAAACGATTCACCAAAACCAGCATTTGCACTGAGACGATCAACCAAAGAAAGGAAGGCCCCAGATCGACTCACCTTGAAAATAGTTACACTGTTGACGTTGGGGGGGTGGGGGGGGGGAGGTGGGGGCGGCGGGGGGGAATGTTGTTACATATGAAAACCTGTACATACTTTGTCTAGCCCCCAGAGGGCTCATCCCCTGGAGTCCCAAGGGATCCCACTATTCCTTGGGAGCACAGGTATTTAAGGAGGCCTCACAGGCTGGAGAGGCACTCTGGAGACCTGCAATAAAAGACTAAGGTCACACTTTACTTTGAACTCACAGTGTCCAGCTAGATTCCTTATTCATACATAATAGTTTAACAATCACACCACACATTAATAGTTCATCCATCAGGCTCACACCCACCTGCCTCATCGAGGATCCCCCGAACCCAACTGGCTGGGGTTTTATTGAGTCTTCTGAACATCACGTGACTGACTAAGCCACTCAAAATTCAACAGCTCTACAAACCTGTGAGCATGCTCACAGCTGCATACTTTACATCTGGAAGTGCACATTGGAAAGGTGGACACATGCTGCACAAGAAGAAATAGTGATCAGAAAATCACACCCAGCTCACACCCGATTTTCCCATTTGCACTGTCCATCCGACAACACATCATCATCATCATAGGCTGTCCCTCGCAATCGAGGAAGACTTGCTTCCATTCTAAAAATGAATCCTTAGGTGGCTGAACAGTCCAATACGAGAACCACAGTCCCTGTCACAGGTGGGACAGATAGTCGTTGTGGGACTGGTTTGTCGCACGCTCTTTCCGCTGCCTGCGCTTGATTTCTGCACGCTATCGGCGATGACACTCGAGGTGCTCAGCGCCCTCTCGGATGCACTTCCTCCACTTAGGGCGGTCTTTGGCCAGGGTCTCCCAGGTGTCGGTGGGGATACAAAGGCCTTCGACACTGTCAACCATGAGGGTCTATGGAGCGTCCTCCTGCGTTTCGGACGCCCCAAAAGTTCGTCACCATCCTCCGCCTGCACCACGACGACATGCGACCCATGATCCTTATCAACGGATTTGACAACACAGACTTCTGCAATCAGCCCTGCCCTATCCATTTCAGGATGGAATTCCTGCAGCCTGACATAAATTGAACATTTATTTTATTTGCATATGGCCTCTCTAAGCCACACCACTGAATTCCGGAAAACTCAAAGGGTTAATACTGGAATTCTGGGAGAGCTGACAAGGACTCACGGAGAGCCTGATACAGACACAGGCTCCACACAAGGAGGCAGCCACCAAATTACCCTGATTAAGCCTGAAGCCACATTGTTCAAAGCCTGTCAAGATTGTAGGCTAAACAATCATGAAATAAACAGCGCACACTCTAAGAATGCACAAATGTCGGAAAATGTCTTGTTGTGATTTTGCTGATAGGAGAGTTAGAGGATGGAGTATGTAACTGAAAGGCCAAATCTTATTCAAGACATTTGAAGCTTGGTCATGATAACTTCTGACACATCTATCCATTTAAATGATACCTTGGAAAAGATCCACATAACAGAATGAGTCATTTTAACTGATTGCTGATAATTATGCTCATCTAAGTAAGATTTACTTTGTAAATATAAAAGTAGAGTTCTTTGAGAGAGAAAATCACATGGTTTTGGAATATTTTAGGAGGCAAACCGGAAGATTTTTGTAGAAGGTTTTTGAGAGAGGAAAGTTGGATGGCTAAGATAGGTGAGGTGTTTAACTTGATAGAAATAAACTTACGGACGTGTGTCACAACTGTTATTAACTAGTGAAAGTTTTTGAGCACAGTACGAGCAAAACAGTATTGTAACCATATAAGGAAACAAAACAACTTGCGATATTATGGAGCCTTTAACATAGAAAAACATGCCAAGGCACTTCAAGGAAGTGTGAGGATAAAAAAATGGATGCTGAGCCAAGGGTCTGTAAGATGAGGTGACCATAAGCTTGATCAAAGAGGTGAGTGTTAACGAGGGTCTTAAAAGGGGAGATGGAGGTAGAAAGGCAGAGGAATTTCGAGAGAGAATTGGGGGCTAGACGGCTGAAGCCAATGGTAGAGTGAAGGGAGTGGCTATGCACAAGCAGCCAGAGTCAGAGGAACAGAGAGTTCGAAGGAGGGGAGGGTGTAGCACTGAATGAGGTTACAGAGAAGGAGGGGAAAGGCCATGAAAGGATTTAATCACAATGATGAGAATTTTAAATTTGAGTAATTGGGGTACGGGGAATCATTGTAGATTAGTAAGGGCTGGGGAGCTGGGCAGCATAGCTGAAGTTTATGGAGGATGGGAGGCCAGCCAGATGAGAATTGGAATAGTGCAGACTGGATGTTAGACACGCTGTCAAATAGGATGCCGAGGTTGCAAACAGTCTGAGACAAAGGCTGACGAAGAGGACAGAGTTCATGTCAAGGATACAGAGTTTATGGTAGAGGCAGAAGAAGATGATTTTGGTCTTCCCAGTGTTTAGCTGGAGGAAATTACAGCTCATTGAAGACTGGATGCCAGACAAGCAGTCTAACTAGACATTGGCAGTGGAAGAATTGAGAGAGGTGGTGGCGAGGTGGAGCTGTGTGTCGTCAGTATACATATGAAACTGATCTCATGTCTGTGCATGATATTACCAAGAAGCAGTATGTAGACAAAGAACGGAGGAGACCAAATATGGATCCTCGGGGTTTCTGGAGGTATATGGGTGGGACGAGCAGCCATTGCTGGAAATGCTCTGTCTAGAATAACACAGGTAAAAGTGGAACCACACAAGACAGCAGAAGAGAGGTATTGGTACACAAAGGTGCGGTCGACTGTGTCAAAGGCTACAGAGAGGTGGGAGAGGATGTGGAGGGATACTGGTTACAATCACAGAGAATGCCATTTGCGACTTTGGTTAGGGCTGTTTCGGTGCAGTTGAAGGAGCAGAAACATTTATGGATGGACTCAGACAGAGAGTTGGGAAGAGATGGGCACAGAAATGGAAAGCGACAATGCATTCAAGAACTTTGGAGAGGTACGTGTAGTCGGAGTTGGAATAGTAGTTTGCAAGGACAGAAGGATTGAGGATGAATATTTTAAGGAGGGAGTGATGGTGGCAGTTTTAATAGAGAGGTGGACAGTGCCTGAAGAGAGGGGCTCATTTGCAATGTCAGCTAGCATGACGAAGGGAAGTTGGATGGTCATCAGTTTATTGGGAATGGGGTCGAGGGAGCAGAAAGTGGTTCTCATGGACTGATGAGCTCAGCAAGGGTCTAGGTTTAGTTAAACCAGGATGAGAAGAAGAAAGAGGACGGCTACATAGAAACATAGAACATAGAAAATAGGTGCAGGAGCAGGCCATTCAGCCCTTCTAGCCTGCACCGCCATTCAATGAGTTCATGGCTGAACATGAAACTTCAGTACCCCCTTCCTGCTTTCTCGCCATAACCCTTGATCCCCCGAGTAGTAAGGACTTCATCTAACTCCCTTTTGAATATATTTAGTGAATTGGCCTCAACTACTTTCTGTGGTAGAGAATTCCACAGGTTCACCACTCTCTGGGTGAAGAAGTTTCTCCTCATCTCGGTCCTAAATGGCTTACCCCTTATCCTCAGACTGTGACCCCTGGTTCTGGACTTCCCCAACATTGGGAACATTCTTTCTGCATCTAACCTGTCTAAACCCGTCAGAATTTTAAACGTTTCTATGAGGTCCCCTCTCATTCTTCTGAACTCCAGTGAATACAATCCCAATTGATCCAATCTTTCTTGATAGGTCAGTCCCGCCATCCCGGGAATCAGTCTGGTGAACCTTCGCTGCACTCCCTCAATAGCAAGAATGTCCTTCCTCAAGTTAGGAGACCAAAACTGTACACAATACTCCAGGTGTGGCCTCACCAAGGCCCTGTACAACTGTAGCAACACCTCCCTGCCCCTGTATTCAAATCCCCTCGCTATGAAGGCCAACATGCCATTTGCTTTCTTAACCGCCTGCTGTACCTGCATGCCAACCTTCAATGACTGATGTACCATGACACCCAGGTCTCGTTGCACCTTCCCTTTTCCTAATCTGTCACCATTCAGATAATAGTCTGTCTCTCTGTTTTTACCACCAAAGTGGATAACCTCACATTTATCCACATTATACTTCATCTGCCATGCATTTGCCCACTCACCTAACCTATCCAAGTCACTCTGCAGCCTAATAGCATCCTCCTCGCAGCTCACACTGCCACCCAACTTAGTATCATCCGCAAATTTGGAGATACTGCATTTAATCCCCTCGTCTAAAGTTGGTCACTCATTGCAGACTTCCCCAGAGGTGAAGTTGAGCATTTCAGGGGAAGTCAAACATGTTATGGCACAATGCAATCTAACAGAAGGACGACTACGTGTGCGGGAAGTGTATCCGCCTCCAGCTCCTGACGGACCGCGTTGCGGAGTTGGAGCTGAGGGTGGATTCACTCTGGAGCATCCACGATGCTGAGAATGACGTGAGTATCACGTGTAGTGAGTTGGTCTTACCGCAGGGAAAGGGTCCACAGCCAGCTAGGGAATGGAAGACCAGCAGGAAGAGTAGTGCAAGGAAGGTAGTGCAGGGATCCCCTGTGGTCATCCCGCTGCAAAACAGATACACTGTTTTGAGTACTGTTGAGGGGGATGACTCATCAGGGGAGGGCAGCAGCAGCCAAGTTCATGGCACCGTGGCTGGCTCTGCTGCACAGGAGGGCAAGAAAAAGAGTGGGACAGCAATAGTGATAGGGGATTCAATGGTGAGGGGAATAGATAGGCGTTTCTGCGGCCGCGACCGAGACTCCAGGATGGTATGTTGCCTCCCTGGTGCAAGGGTCAAGGATGTCTCGGAGCGGGTGCAGAACATTCTGAAATGGGAGGGAGAACAGCCAGTTGTCGTGGTGCACATTGGTACCAACGACATAGGTAAAAAAAGGGATGAGGTCCTACGAAACGAATTTAAGGAGCTAGGAGCTAAATTAAAAAGTAGGACCTCAAAAGTAGTAATCTCGGGATTGCTACCAGTGCCACGTGATAGTCAGAGTAGGAATCGCAGGATAGCGCAGATGAATACGTGGCTTGAGCAGTGGTGCAGCAGGGAGGGATTCAAATTCCTGGGGCATTGGGACCGGTTCTGGGGGAGGTGGGACCAGTACAAACCGGACGGTCTGCACCTGGGCAGGACCGGAACCAATGTCCTAGGGGGAGTGTTTGCTAGTGCTGTTGGGGAGGATTTAAACTAATATGGCAGGGGGATGGGAACCAATGCAGGGAGACAGAGGGAAACAAAAAGGAGACAAAAGCAAAAGACAGAAAGGAGATGAGGAAAAGTGGAGGGCGGAGAAACCCAAGGCAAAGAACAAAAAGGGCCACTGTACAGCAAAATTCTAAAAGGACAAAGGGTGTTAAAAAAACAAGCCTGAAGGCTTTGTGTCTTAATGCAAGGAGTATCCGCAATAAGGTGGATGAATTAATTGTGCAAATAGATGTTAATAAATATGATGTGATTGGGATTACGGAGACGTGGCTCCAGGATGATCAGGGCTGGGAACTCAACATTCGGGGGTATTCAACATTCAGGAAGGATAGAATAAAAGGAAAAGGAGGTGGGGTAGCATTGTTGGTTAAAGAGGAGATTAATGCAATAGTTAGGAAAGACATTAGCTTGGATGATGTGGAATCTATATGGGTAGAGCTGCAGAACACCAAAGGGCAAAAAACGTTAGTAGGAGTTGTGTACAGACCTCCAAACAGTAATAGGGATGTTGGGGAGGGCATCAAACAGGAAATTAGGGGTGCATGCAATAAAGGTGTAGCAGTTATAATGGGTGACTTTAATATGCACATAGATTGGGCTAGCCAAACTGGAAGCAATACGGTGGAGGAGGATTTCCTGGAGTGCATAAGGGATGGTTTTCTAGACCAATATGTTGAGGAACCAACTAGGGGGGAGGCCATCTTAGACTGGGTGTTGTGGAATGAGAGAGGATTAATTAGCAATCTCATTGTGCGAGGCCCCTTGGGGAAGAGTGACCATAATATGGTGGAATTCTGCATTAGGATGGAGAATGAAACAGTAAATTCAGAGACCATGGTCCAGAACTTAAAGAAGGGTAACTTTGAAGGTATGAGGCTTGAATTGGCTAGGATAGATTGGCGAATGATACTTAGGGGGTTGACTGTGGATGGGCAATGGCAGACATTTAGAGACCGCATGGATGAATTACAACAATTGTACATTCCTGTCTGGCGTAAAAATAAAAAAGGGAAGGTGGCTCAACCGTGGCTATCTAGGGAAATCAGGGATAGTATTAAAGCCAAGGAAGTGGCATACAAATTGGCCAGAAATAGCAGCGAACCCGGGGACTGGGAGAAATTTAGAACTCAGCAGAGGAGGACAAAGAGTTTGATTAGGGCAGGGAAAATGGAGTACGAGAAGAAGCTTGCAGGGAACATTAAGGTGGATTGCAAAAGTTTCTATAGGTATGTAAAGAGAAAAAGGTTAGTAAAGACAAATGTAGGTCCCCTGCAGTCAGAATCAGGGGAAGTCATAACGGGGAACAAAGAAATGGCAGACCAATTGAACAAGTACTTTGGTTCGGTATTCACTAAGGAGGATACAAACAACCTTCCGGATATAAAAGGGGTCAGAGGGTCTAGTAAGGAGGAGGAACTGAGGGAAATCTTTATTAGTCGGGAAATTGTGTTGGGGAAATTGATGGGATTGAAGGCCGATAAATCCCCAGGGCCTGATGGACTGCATCCCAGAGTACTTAAGGAGGTGGCCTTGGAAATAGCGGATGCATTGACAGTCATTTTCCAACATTCAATTGACTCTGGATCAGTTCCTATGGAGTGGAGGGTAGCCAATGTAACCCCACTTTTTAAAAAAGGAGGGAGAGAGAAAACAGGGAATTATAGACCGGTCAGCCTGACCTCAGTAGTGGGTAAAATGATGGAATCAATTATTAAGGATGTCATAGCAGTGCATCTGGCAAATGGTGACATGATAGGTCCAAGTCAGCATGGATTTGTGAAAGGGAAATCATGCTTGACAAATCTTCTGGAATTTTTTGAGGATGTTTCCAGTAAAGTGGACAAAGGAGAACCAGTTGATGTGGTATATTTGGACTTTCAGAAGGCTTTCGACAAGGTCCCACACAAGAGATTAATGTGCAAAGTTAAAGCACATGGGATTGGGGGTAGTGTGCTGACGTGGATTGAGAACTGGTTGTCAGACAGGAAGCAAAGAGTAGGAGTAAACGGGTACTTTTCAGAATGGCAGGCAGTGACTAGTGGGGTGCCGCAAGGTTCTGTGCTGGGGCCCCAGCTGTTTACATTGTACATTAATGATTTAGACGAGGGGATTAAATGCAGTATCTCCAAATTTGCGGATGACACTAAGTTGGGTGGCAGTGTGAGCTGCGAGGAGGATGCTATTAGGCTGCAGAGTGACTTGGATAGGTTAGGTGAGTGGGCAAATGCATGGCAGATGAAGTATAATGTGGATAAATGTGAGGTTATCCACTTTGGTGGTAAAAACAGAGAGACAGACTATTATCTGAATGGTGACAGATTAGGAAAAGGGAAGGTGCAACGGGACCTGGGTGTCATGGTACATCAGTCATTGAAGGTTAGCATGCAGGTACAGCAGGCAGTTAAGAAAGCAAATGGTATGTTGGCCTTCATAGCGAGGGGATTTGAATACAGGGGCAGGGAGGTGTTGCTACAGTTGTACAGGGCCTTGGTGAGGCCACACCTGGAGTATTGTGTACAGTTTTGGTCTCCTAACTTGAGGAAGGACATTCTTGCTATTGAGGGAGTGCAGCGAAGATTCACCAGACTGATTCCCGGGATGGCGGGACTGACCTATCAAGAAAGACTGGATCAACTGGGCTTGTATTCACTGGAGTTCAGAAGAATGAGAGGGGACCTCATAGAAACGTTTAAAATTCTGATGGGGTTAGACAGGTTAGATGCAGGAAGAATGTTCCCAATGTTGGGGAAGTCCAGAACCAGGGGTCACAGTCTGAGGATAAGGGGTAAGCCATTTAGGACCGAGATGAGGAGAAACTTCTTCACCCAGAGAGTGATGAACCTGTGGAATTCTCTACCACAGAAAGTAGTTGAGGCCAATTCACTAAATATATTCAAAAGGGAGTTAGATGAAGTCCTTACTACTCGGGGGATCAAGGGTTATGGCGAGAAAGCAGGAAGGGGGTACTGAAGTTTCATGTTCAGCCATGAACTCATTGAATGGCCGTGCAGGCTAGAAGGGCTGAATGGTCTGCTCCTGCACCTATTTTCTATGTTTCTATGTTTCTATGACAAGGTCATATGTGTGAGCTCGTAACTGAGTGTGGCACCAAGGAGCCCTAGTAAAACTGAAGTCAATGGGAATCAGGGGGAAAACTCTCCATTGGCTGGAATCATACGTGACACAAAGGAAGATGGTTGTGGTTGTTGGAGGCCAATCATCTCAGCCCCAGGACATCGCTGCAGGAGTTCCTCAGGGCAGTGTCCTAGACCCAACCATCTTCAGCTGCTTCATCAATTACTTTCCCTCCATCATAAGGTCAGAAGTGGGGATATTTGCTGATAATTGCACAGTGTTCAGTTCCATTCTCGATTTCTCAGATGATGAAGCAGTCCATGCCCACATGCAGCAAGACATGACCAACATTCAGGCTTGGGCTGATAATTGGCAAATAACGTTCGCACCACACAAGTGCCAGGCAACAGAGAGTCTAACCACCACCCTTTGACATTCAATGGCATTACCATTGTTGAATCCCCCACCATCACTTTGGCCAGGAAAAATGAAAGAGCAAGTTATTATTTAAATGGCGAAAGATTGCAAAGTGCCGCAGTACAGCGGGACCTGGGGGTACTTGTGCATGAAACACAAAAGGATAGTATGCAGGTGCAGCAAGTGATCAGGAAGGCCAATGGAATCTTGGCCTTTATTGCAAAGGGGATGGAGTATAAAAGCAGGGAAGTCTTGCTACAGTTGTACAGGGTATGGGTGAGGCCACACCTGGAATACTGCGCGCAGTTTTGGTTTCCATATTTACGAAAGGATATACTTGCTCTGGAGGCAGTTCAGAGAAGGTTCACAAGGTTGATTCCAGAGATGAGGGGGTTGACTTATGAGGAAAGGTGGAGTATTTTGGGCCTCTACTCATTGGAGTTCAGAAGAATGAGAGGTGATTTTATTGAAACGTATAAGATTATGAGGGGGTTTGACAAGGTGGATGCAGAGAGGATGTTTCCACTGATAGGGGAGACTAGAACTAGAGGGCATAATCTTAGAATAAGGGGTCGCCCATTTAAAACTGAGATGAGGAGAAATTTCTCTCTGAGGGTTGACGGTCTGTGGAATTTGCTGCTTCAGAGAGCTGTGGAAGCTGGGACATTGAATAAATTTAAGACAGAAATAGACAATTTCTTAACCGATAAGGGAAAAGGGGTTATGGAGAGCGGGCAGGGAAATGGACCTGAGTCCATGATCGGATCAGCCATGATCGTATTAAATGGCGGAGCAGGCTCAAGGGGCTGTATGGCCTACTCCTGCTCCTATTTCTTATGTTCTTATGTTCTTATCAACATCCTGGGGAATCATCATTGAACAGAAACTTAACTGAACCAGCCACAAGAATTCCACGGCTCCAGGAACAGGTTAGAGGCTGGGTATTCTGCAGCTCGTGTCTCGCCTTCTAACTCCCCAACGACTTTCCACCATCTACAAGGCCCAAGTCAGGAGTGTGTTGGAATACTCTCCACTTGCCTGGACGAGTGCAGCTCCAACAACACTCAAGAAGCTCGACCCCATCCACCACCTTCAACATTCACTCCCTCCACCACCGGCGCACTGTGGCTGCAGTGTGTACCGTCTACAAGATGCACTGCAGCAACTCGCCAAGGCTTCTTCGACAGCACCTCCCAAACCTCTACCATCTAGAAGGACAAGGGCAGCAGACGCATGGGATTACCATTACCTACACGTTCCCCTCCAAGTCACATACTATCCTGACTTGGAAATATATCGCCGTTCCTTCATCTTGGGTCAAAATCTTAGAACTCCCTCCCTAACAGTACTGTGGGAGTACCTTCGGCGATCGGGGTTAGTGGAGGCTGCAGAGAGCAAAATTCACCAGAACCCCACCTGTGTTTGGGCTCATTCGAAAGGAAATTTAATTTGGGACTATCTACCGAAAAGTTTGGAACTCTAAAGTGCTTATGGAAGAAACTACGAACTTTAATAGAATTATGAACTTTTACAAGACAAATTCAAGCCTTTGGGCGGACCTAGGGAACAAAGGAAGCCCACTTGATGATTGGAACTGTCTGGTTGTGAGGAATGAGGTAACCTGTCTGGAAGAATGTGTATATGGAAATCTTCCTCCACAAGAGACATTACCATCACAAATCACCCAGAGGTGGCTCCCCATCAACATGGGTCTGGACAAACCATTTTCAGCATATACATCACAAAGAGGCCCAATCCAGCCTGTATGTGAAAGACGAAGCACAAAAGGACATTGCAATTAAATTTTTCCATCAGGAAATAGTTTTTCAAAGATCAATCCACCCAAGACATATCAACTTTAACGAACCCGACAAAATATTACAAAGAAGAACCAAGCCCGCCAAAATTATACAAAGGATTGTGAAGAGATTTTGTGGCAAGATTAGAACACTGAAATCGTATAACTGGCCACTGTTTTCAGCAGAGGTGAGACAAGAGACAAGGTGAGAGCGACAAGGAGAGAAACCAACGTGACCAGCCCCGAAGCCTCGAAGTCCTGAAGGAAGGAAGAACATCACCATCTACCATTAACTATCAAAAGGATTGGTAAGCATAAGTCCCTGCTGCCCTGGAGTCTAACCGAGCTAGAATTAGGTATTGGGAGGTGGGAGGTATAATTTTACTGCAACCCCCTTTGAATGTGTAGTGTATGGTACTTTATTAGAGTGATTATAAGTTTGACCTTATACCTTTCCTTGTACTGTTCTTTATTAGAATGATTGTAAGTTTGGCTGTGTATTTTCTTACTCGAGCGATAAGCCTATATTACTTTGACTGTAATAAAACCAAAGTTCTTTGCATCAAACCAGCGTCCTCTGCACTTTTGTCACACCCCACCAAATAAATCCAGAGTACAGAACCCAAGGGAGGAGGAGCGATTCGAAACTGCTCAAGTTGGTCAGAAGGGAACCTGACCCCCTCATAGAGAACACAACCCCACAACCCCCCCCCTTACAAGGCCAAAGGCTTCCTTGGGGGAGCCTGGGGAGGGGACACTCCTGCTCCTCCTGGCCCACAGGGAGTGTTGAAAGAGCCACTTACCCTGTGGAGCCGGCAGTTCCCATCCTCTCTTTCGTTGCTGAGTTTCCCAACACCTGGAAAACCTGTGCAGCTGCCTCTAACGCCAAATGGGGCTCCCAATTGCACTGTGGGAGCCCGACCTAAATATGTTAATAAGTACCCTGCCTTGGACGCCCCAATATCTGCCGCCGTAAAAATGTCAGCGGGCGCAATGCACAGGGTTGGGTTTGCAATCCACGCAGTGCACTTTTTAAGCCCCCTCCCCTGACCCTCTGCCATCCATCGTGGGAGAGGATGGGTTAATATTGAGGCCTATGTCTCCTTGAAGTTACTTACAGTCCCCTTCACTGCTAAACATACTCCTTGTTTTCGTGTCATACAAAGTTTCATATGGTGCCTACCTATCATTTATATATCTTGAGATGAGGAATGGTTCTCACATTGAACCTTCTGGACACCACCGTTTACATCCCACTGGTTCAAAAAGCACCCAGTAACCACAAGTCTCTCCTTTCTGCCCTTTAGCCAACCAACTTGCCACCTCTATCCCTTCTTGCAGAAACTTGCTCGAAATCCTCTTCTTCGAGAAGGGTCTTGACCTTGCAGCACTCAACACCGCACTGGAGCGTCAGCCTAGACCACGTGCTCAAGTTTTGGAATAGGGTTTGAAGCGACAACCTGCTGACACAAGAGGCAAGAATGCTACCGATCCGAGCCAACTGACACTTAACAGTGCTCGCATTTGGGCTTTCTTGAGATCTGACAACGTTCTTGTGCTCTTTCTGTCACGTCTAGTAGATAGATGACACTACTTTCATCCACCCTGACATTGCACGACCTCTGATCAGCCTCTTGGCGGGGCACCTTGTCACCTTGAAGAGGGCATCATCATCATCATCATCATCATCATAGGCAGTCTCTTGAAATCGAGGAAGACTTGCTTCCACTCTAAAAATGAGTTCTTAGGTGACTGAACAGCCCAATACGGGAATTACAGACTCTGTCACAGTTGTTTAAGGAAAAGGTGGGCGGGGAGTCTGGTTTGCCGCACGCTCCTTCCGCTGCCTGCGCTTGTTTTCTGCATGCTCTCGGCAATGAGACTCGAGGTGCTCAGCGCCCTCCTGGATGCACTTCCTCCACTTAGGGCGATCTTTGGCCAGGGACTCCCAGGTGTCGGTGGGGTTGTTGTATTTTATCAAGGAGGCTTTGAGGGTGTCCTTGTAGCGTTTTATCTGCTCATCTGGGGCTCGCTTGCCGTGAAGGAGTTCCGAGTAGAGCGCTTGCTTTGGGAGTCTCATGTCAGATATGTGAACAACGTGGCCTGTTGCTGCTCCATCACCACTGTCTGCCAGAACTGCACGACTTCTGCACTGAAGAGACTTTTCTGTGTTGCCTCTTGAGTTCTGTTGCTGAATGTCTCTTCTGCTTCATTTCTGCAGAACATCGTGGATTCCACGATTGGATTTATGAACTATCTACCTATTATGTTTGATGCTTAATAAGTGGCTCAGTAGCATCATTGCAATTGTGTTCCAATTGTCTCATCAGTTCTCGGTCTCTCAGTAATTGCTCTGCCAAAAATAGTAAGGCCTTGTGAGTTTGTTATGCCAAGGAAACAAAGGACACATTTTTCGAGTACGAAAAAGAATGGCCTCCCTTAATCTCTTGACTTGTAGTAGTCCCTAATTGAAAGCTCCAGCGGTATCTGTCAGCATCTGGTTGCTATGCGACAGACCTTGCTTCTGCAGTATTGAAAACCTTGCCACAATTCTAAAGTAATTCAGGAGCATGATGCGATCGGCAGGGGTGTGAATACTCGTTTGGACAAAATTAAAGCGGACGTGTTCCTTCTCAACCCATCTCACTCAGGCTGAACTCAGATAGTGAGCTGCGCACGGAACAGGGTCAATCAGCAATTGATCCTTCACACTCAGAATTTCCAAGACAGCATGGGCCTCTTTCTACTCCTGACTGACTTATGCACAGTGTCTGATGTTCCCTTTGCTGTGAAGCCCCATGAATCACTGTTGGTGGCAACTAGCATTGATAGCTCTTGTCTGCTAAACTGCATGTTCATCCATTGCGGATCAGTGGCACATGAGCCAACTCAGTCACACAGTCACGGAGCACTGATTACCTCGATGTTTGCAATGGCAACTCTTAGGATCAAACACACAATTGCAGTGGCCTATTTCAAAATGGATGTGACGTCGGGTATGATATTAGTTACTCAGGCCTGTGCTGTTTTTTTTGATTTTTTTAAAGACACCACTTTATTTAGTAAGCATTTTTTTAAAGAAAAAGTACACATTTTCTTCATGTAACATAGCCCTTGTGTACAAGACAAGACTTAGAAAAAAACTAATCACTTGTCAGACTGAGATTAAATCATTGAACAATATTGGTCAGACTGAGACAGACTCACTACACAGGAGGCACCAACACTGTTATATATACAACATCTTGTAACCAGTATTCTACCGCCATCAGAGGGCGCATCTGTTGGAGTCCCAAGGGAGCACTGTATATAAACAGGCCTCCCATGTTGTGCCAGCACTCTGGAGTCAGAATAAAAAGACTAATGTCACACTTACTCAAGTCTACAGTACTCAGTCACATTGCTTTATTTGAAACCTAACAACTGACAACGAGTAATAGATAACAAACCATCACACGAAAACGCAGAGAACTGTTGGTATCCTGGAGAAATTCTCAGAAGGTGACAATTGGGAAGCCTTCATGAAACGACTCGACTAATACTTCGTGGCCAATGAGCTGGAAGGGAATGAGAATGCTGCCAAACGAAGGGCGATCCTCCTCACCGTCTGCGGCGCAACAACCTACAGCCTCATGAAGAATCTTCTTGCTCCGATGAAGCCAAATCGTATGAAGAACTGTGTACGCTGGTCCGGGAGCACCTAAATCCGAAGGAGAGCATTCTGATGGCAAGGTATCGATTTTATACATGTCAACGGTCTGAAGGCCAGGAAGTGGCGAGCTACGTTGCCGAACTAAGGCGCCTTGCAGGACATTGCGAATTCGGTGGATTCTTGGAGCAAATGCTAAGAGACTTTTTTGTGCTTGGCATTGGCCATGAGGTTATCCTTCGCAAACTAGTGACTGTTAAAACACCAAACCTGAGCAAAGCCATAACAATAGCCCAGGTATTTATGTCCACCAGCGATAACACCAAACAAATTTCGCAGCATAAAGATGCATCGGTAAGTACTGTACACAAAGTACCGTCGTTTTCAGGCAGGAATGCATATGGCAGAACGTACACGCCTGCAGCTGCACGACCTCAGATGACTCAGAGTCCGCCATCAAGTGTGAATGCGAGGTAATTAACACCTTGTTGGTGCTGCGGAGCTGATCATCGAGCCCATCAATGCTGCTTCAAACACGATGCGTGCAAAGGCTATGGAACAATGGGACACCTCCAGTGAATGTGCAGACGAGCTGCAAACCCTGCAAACCACCATGTTGCAGAGGAAGACCGATCCATGGCGGATCAACTGAACTAGAGACTCGAACCGAGGAAGCAGAAGTGTACGGGGTACACACCTTCACCACGAAATGTCCACCAATCATGTTAAAAGTTGAGCTGAACGGAATTCCAGTATCCATGGAATTGGACATGGTACGAGTCAGTCTATCATGAGCAAAAAGGCCTTCAAGAGGCTTTGGTGCAACAAGGCACAAAGGCCCAAGCTCAGCCCCATTCATACCAAGCTGAGAACTTACACTAAAGAGCTGATCCCTGTAATTGGCAGTGCAGAAGTAAAAGTCTCCTATGATGGAGCGATGCACGAACTACCACGATGGATTGTACCAGGAGATGGCCTCACACTGTTCGGCAGAAGCAGGCTGGGAAAAATCCGCTAGAACTGGGACGATATCCGAGCACTTTCGTCTGTCGACGACGCCTCATGTGCCCAGGTTTTGAGCAAGTTCCCGTCGTTGTTTGAGCCAGGCATTGGAAATTTCTCTGGGGCGAAGGTGCAGATCCACTTGGTTCCTGGTACATGACCCATCCACCACAAGGCATGTGCGGTGCCCTACATGATGCAAGAGAAAGTGGAGATCGAGCTGGACAGGCTACAATGAGAGGGCATCATCGTGCCGGTTGAGTTCAACGAGTGCTCCAGTCCGATTGTTCCGGTTCTCAAGGGCGATGGCACGGTCAGAATTTGTGGGGACTATAAAGTAACGATTAATCATTTTTCGCTGCAGGACCAGTACCTGCTACCCAAGGCTGTCGACCTATTTGCCATGCTGGCAGGAGGGAAGACGTTCACCAAGTTGGACCTGACCTCGGCCTACATGAGCAGGAGCTGGCGGAATCTTCAAAAGGCCTCACCTGCATCAACATGCACAAATATCTGTTCACCTACAATAGACACTCGTTTGGGATTCGATCGGCCGCGGCTATTTTTCAAAGGAACATGGAGAGTCTGCTGAAGTCGGTTCCGCGCACCGTGGTTTTCCAGGACGACATATTGATCATAGGTCGGGACACAATCGAACACTTGCAGAACCTAGAAGAGGTTCTAAGCTGGCTCGATCATGTGGGACTCAGGTTGAAACACTCGGTGTGTTTTCCTGGCGCCAGAGGTCGAGTTCTTAGGGAGAAGAATCACGGCAGACGGCACCAGACCCACCGACACCAAGACGGAGGCCATCAAGAACGCGCCAAGACCACAAAACGTGATGGAGCTGCGGTCGTTCCTGGGACTCCTCAATTATTTGATAATTTTCTATCCGGGTTAAGCACCTTGCTAGAACCTCTACATGTGTTGCTACGCAATGGAGATGACTGGATATGGGGGAAATCACAAGAGACTGCTTTTGAGAAATCTGTTATGTTCCAACGAACTGCTTGTCCTGTATGATCCATGTAAACATTTAGTGCTAGCTTGCGAGGCGTCTTCGTACGGGGTTGGGTGTGTGTTACAACAAGCAAACAAATCGGGAACATTGCAACCGGTCACTTATGCGCCCAGGAGTTTGTCCAAGGCCGAAACCTACAGCATGATTGAAAAAGAAGCTCTGGCATGCGTTTACGAGGTGAAAAAAATGCACCAGTATCTGTTTGGGTTTAGTTCGAGTTAGAAACTGACCATAAGCCGCTATTCTCAGAGAGCAAAGGTATTAAAACCAATGCCTCTGCTCGCATCCAAAGATGGGCGTCACGCTGTCTGCATATAACTATGTAATTCGCCACAGGCAAGGCACGGAGAACTGTGCTGATGCTCTCAGTCGGCTACCATTGCCCACCACCGGGGTGGAAATGGCACAGCCTGCAAGCTTGCTCTTGGTGATGGATGCATTTGAAAATGAAAAGTCACCCGTTATGGCCCGCCAGATCAGGACCTGGACCAGCCAGGATCCTTTACTGTCCCTTGTAAAAAAAACTCTGTCCTCCATGGGAGCTGGTCCAGCGTCCCAGCGGAGATGCATGAAGAGATCAAGCCATTCCAGCGGCGCAAAGATGAAATGTCCATACAGGCGGACTGTCTTTTATGGGGTAATCGCGTGGTTTTGCCTAAGAAAGGCAGCGAAACGTTCATACGCGACCTACACAGTACCCACCCAGGCATAGTAATGATGAAAGTTATCGCCAGATCCCATGTGTGGTGGCCCGGCATCGACTCAGATTTGGAGTCTTGCGTGCGCCAATGCAACACTTGCTCTCAACTGAGCAATGCACCCAGGGAGGCACCGCTAAGTTTGTGGTCATGGCCCTCCAAACCGTGGTCTAGGATCCACGTTGACTTCGCTGGCCCATTTCTAGGCAAAATGTTTTTGGTAGTTGTTATTCAAAATGGATGCTTATTCAAAATGGATTGAGTGTGTAATAATGTCTGTAAGCACGTCCACTGCCACCGTCGAAAGGCTACGAGCCATGTTTGCCACGCACAGCCTACCTGATGTCCTTGTCAGCGACAATGAGCCATGCTTCACCAGGGCTGAATTCAAGGAATTCATGACCCGCAGTGGGATCTAGCACATCACATCTGCCCCGTTCAAGCCCGCATCTATCGGCCAGGCAGAACGGGCAGGCCAAACCATCAAGCAAAGCTTGAAACGCGTGTCGGAAGGCTCCCTGCAGACCCGCCTGTCCCGAGTCCTGCTCAGCTACCGCACAAGACCCCATTCGCTCACCGGGGTTCCCCCTGCCGAATTGCTCATGAAACTGGCGCTCAATACAAGGCTCTCTCTTGTCCACCCTGATCTCCATGATCACGTCGAGGGCAGGTGGCATCAACAAAGCATGTACCATGATCGGGTAAATTTGTCACGTGAAGTCAATGACCCTGTATTTGTGCTCAACTATGGACATGGTCCCAAATGGCTTGCCGGCACTGTCGTAGCCAAAGAAGGGAGTAGGGTGTTTAAGGTCAAACTTGCAAATGGACTAACTTGCAGAAAGCATTTGGACCAAACCAAACTGTGATTCACAGACAGCCACGAGCAACCTGAAGAGGACACCACCAACTTCAACCCTCCGATACACACACAAGTGGCAACCGACATCATGGTTGACCACGAAGCTGAACTCATCATCCCTAGTAGCCCAGCAAGGCCAGCTGTGCAGCGGCCCAGCGAAGGCCCAACCAACTCATCTGCACCTGTGTTTGTACCGAGACGATCGACTATGGAGCAGAAAGCCCCAGATCGTCTCACCCTGTAAATAAATGTACTATTGACTTTGGGGGGGGGGAGTGATGTTATGTATGTAACACCTTGTAGCCAGCATTCTACTGCCACCAGAGGGCGCATCTGTTGGAGTCCCAAGGGATCCCAGCATCCCTTGGGAGCACTGCATATAAGCAGGCCTCCCATGCTGTGCGAGCACTCTGGAGTCAGAATAAAAAGACTAAGGTCACACTTACTCAAGTCTACAGTACTCAGTCACATTGCTTTATTTGAGACATAACAAACACAGTTAAGATTCTCATCCCAGTTGAAATCATAGAGAACCCAAAATTCATACTGAACCCAGAATTCAATCCTCTAGGCAAAATTAAAGTAGAGCACTAAAATTGTGTATCTAAAACACAGGAGGTGTTTTGTTAATGTCATCTCCTTTCAAAGCATAACTCTTGCTGGGATATGATTCCATGGGCACTTTCAGGCATCAGGCTGTGCTGTTAGCTTGGAAGCACTCCAGTGTATCTGGTCTTCTGTAACCTCACCATCATAGGCAGTCCCTCGAAATGAGGATGACTTGCTTCCACGCCAAAAAAGGATGAGCTCACAGTTCCCAAACTACATGTTGAAGGATGGAAGATGCCTGTGCGTCGATTTTTTTAATGTGTGGTGACCGTTGCACACCAGCCACCACACGGGCTTGACAGAGATAGGTCTTGGTCCAGTGGCAAGGATTACCCAAGACGACTGGAGACTTGCTCTGCTGCACGGACCTAGTGCGCACACATATCGCAGTGTGGGCTGGCCTGTGCTGCTTCTGGCCCCGAACTCACGCCTCTCCTGGGCCCCGATCACGTCCCTCTACAGTCTTTTGCCACTCCTTCGCCCCGACCATGCGGTTCCTGCTGCATCTGCCCACGCTCCAATCACCGACCTGGACCTTGATGACGTCACTCTTCGCTGCCGTCGTCCTCCTGCACCAGTTCGCGCTGCTCCCTGCAGTAGTATGCCTCCACGCTGCTCCTTTTATGGCCCCGACCTGCCGCTGGTGTTCTCACGCAGATCAGTAACACAGGCACCATGTTAACCCTTAGACTGCAGTAAATCGAATGTGTCTCCATGGGCCGGCCAGCATTGCTTGTGTTCAGCTCACATGTTGTGATTCTGAAGTTGATTGCACTAACATTAGAGTACTCACATGTCAGCAATCGCTTTATTATTGGCATGTTAGCCCTAAGTGACTAAAATGCCATTGTAAATTTTTAAATAATTAAACCACTTTAGCCGAGAAATTCCTGGGAATTGCTCCCACTCTGCCGGCGTTACTTTGCCGAAAAGGTGCTTGGACGGGTACTTAAAGTACCGTAACCTGCAGGGTTACAGAACTAGAGCTTGTACTATGAACATAACATAAGAACATAAGAAATAGGAGCAGGAGTAGGCCATAAGGCCCCTTGAGCCTGCTCCGCCATTCAATAAGATCATGGCTGATCCGATCATGGACTCAGCTCCACTTCCCCGCCCGCTCCCTATAACCCCTTATCCCCTTATTGTTTAAGAAACTGTCTATTTCTGTGTTAAATTTATTCAATGTCCCAGCTTCCACAGCTCCATGAGGCAGCGAATTCCATAGATTTATAACCCTCTGAGAGAAGAAATTTCTCCTCATCTCAGTTTTAAATGGATGGCCCCTTATTCTAAGATCATGCCCTCTAGCTCTAGTCTCCTCCATCAGTGGAACCAGCCTCTCTGCATCCACCTTGTCAAGCCCCCTCATAATCTTATATGTTTCTATAAGATCACCTCTTAATCTTCTGAATTCCAATGAGTAGAGGCCCAACCTACTCAACCTTTCCTCATAAGTCAACCCCCTTATCTCCGGTATCAACCTAGTGAAGCTTCTCTGAACTGCCTCCAAAGCAAGTATATACTTTCGTAAATATGGAAACCAAAACTGCACGCAGTATTCCAGGTGTAGCCTCACCAATACCTTGTTTGGCTGTAGTAAGACTTCCCTGCTTTTATACTCCATCCCCTTTACAATAAAGGCCAAGATTCCATTGGCCTTCCTGATCACTTGCTGTACCTGCATACTAACCTTTTGTGTTTCATGCACAAGTACCCTCAGGTCCTGCTGTACTGAAGCATTTTTCAATCTTTCTCCATTTAAATAATAACTTGCTCTTTGATTTTTTTCGGCCAAAGTGCATGACCTCACACTTTCCAACATTTGCTCCATCTGCCAAATTTTTGCCCACTCACTTAGCCTGTCAATGTCCTTTTGCAGATTTTTGTGTACCCCTTACACATTGCTTTTACTCCCATCTTTGTATCATTAGCAAACTTGGCTACGTTACACTCAGTCCCTTCTTCCAAGTCAAAAATATAGATTATAAATAGTTGGGGTCCCAGCATTGAGCCCTGCAGCACCCCACTACTTACTGGTTGCCAGCCAGAGAATTAACCATTTATCCCGACTCTCTGTTTTCTGTTAGTTAGCCAATCCTCTATCCATGCTAATATATTACCCCCAACCCCGTGAACTTTTATCTTGTGCAGTAACATTTTATGTGACACCTTGTCAAATGCCTTCTGGAAGTCCAAATACGTCAAACCAATGGTTCCCCTTTATCCACCCTGTTCGTTACATCCTCAAAGAATTCCAGCAAATTTTTCAAACATGACTTCCCCTTCATAAATCCATGCTGACTCTGTCTGACCAAATTTTGCTTTTCCAAATGTCCTGCTACTGCTTCTTTAGTAATGGACTCCAACATTTTCCCAACCACAGATGTTAGGCTAACTGGTCTATAGTTTCCTGCTTTTTGTCTGCCTCCTTTTTTCAATAGGGCCATTACATTTGCAGTTTTCCAATCTGCTGGGACCTCCCCAGAATCCAGGGAATTTTGGTAAATTACAACCAATGCATCCACAATCCCTGCCATTACTTCTCTTAAGACCCTAAGATGCAAGGCATCAGATCCAGGGGATTTTTCTGCCTTTAGTCCCATTATCTTACTGAGTAGCCCCCCACCCCCCCCCCCCCCCCAACCCCAGCCCCTTGACACTCCACTAGTGTTCTCTACTGTAAAGACTGATACAAAATATTTGTTCAGAGTTTCTGCCATCTCCATGTTCCCCATTACTAATTCCCCGGTCTCGTCCTCTAAGGGACCAACATTTACTTTAGCCACTCTTTTCCTTTTTATATATCTATAGAAACTCTTGCTATCTGTTTTTATATTTTGTGCTAGTTTAGTTTCATAGTCTATCTTCCCTTTCTTAATAATTTTTTTAGTCGTTCTTTGCTGGCTTTTAAAAGCTTCCCAGTCTTCTGTCCTCCCACTAGTTTTGGCCACTTTGTATGCCCTTGTTTTTAATTGGATACCATCCTTTAGTTCTTTAGTTAGCCACGGATGGCTATCTTTTCTCTTACACCCTTTCCTCCTCACTGGAATATATTTTTCTTGACAGTTGTGAAATATCTCCTTAAATGTACACCACTGTTCATCAACCATCCTACACTTTAATCTATTTTCCCAGTTCTCTTTAAGCCAACTCTGCCCTCATACCTTCATAGTCTCCTTTATTTAAGCTTAGTACGCTGGTTGGAGATCCAACTTTCTCATTCTGCATCTGAATTTGAAATTCAACTATGCTATGATCACTCATTCCAAGGGGATCCTTTACTAGGAGATTGTTTATTAATCCTGTCTCATTACACAGGACCAGATCTAAGATAGTCTGCCCCCTGGTTGGTTCCGTTACATACTGCTCAAGGAACCCATCACTTATGCACTCTATGAACACTTCCTCAAGGCTACCTTGCCCAATTTGATTTGTCCAATCAATATGGAGGTTAAAATTACCCATGATTATTGCTGTTCCCTTTTTACAAGCCCCCACTATTTCCTGGTTTATGCTCCGACCAACAGAGTTGCTACTATTAGGGGGCCTATAGACTACACCCACCAGTGACTTTTTCCCCTTATTGTTCCTTATCTCCACCCAAACTGTTTCAACATCCTTATCATTTGAGCCAATATCATTTCTCACTATTGCAGTGATTCCATCTTTTATCAATAGAGCTACCCCACCTCCTTTTTCTTTCTGTCTGTCCTTCCGGTTTGTCAAATATCCCATAATATTTCATTCCCAGTCCTGGTCACCTTGCCACCACATCTCTGTAATGGCTATCGGTTCATACCCATTTGTCTCATGCATTTAGACAAAGTGCCTTTAAGTTTGTTTTTTTGCCCTTTTTTCCTGCTTGTTTCCTCTCTCCTTCAAACTCACTTTCTTTATATTTGCTTTCTAATTCCAGCTTTACTCCCCTCCCTACTGAATCTATTTTCAGGTTCCCATCCCCCTGTCAAGCTAGTTTAAACCCTCCCCAACAGCACTAGCAAACCCCCCTGCGAGGATATTGGTCCCGGCTCTGTTGAGGTGCAACCCGTCCGAGTTGTACAGGTCCAACCTTCCCCAGAAGCGGTCCCAATGCCTCAGGAAACTAAAGCCCTCCCACCTGTACCATCTCTCCAGCCACATATTCATCTGCTCTATCCTCCTATTTCTGTACTCATTAGCTCGTGGTACTGGGAGTAATGCGGAGATTACTACCTTTGAGGTCCTGCTTTTTAATCTCTCTCCCAGCTCCCTAAAGTCTGCCTGCAGGACCTCATTCCTCTTCTTACCTATATCATTGGCACCGATGTGGACCACGACCTCTGGCTGTTCACCTTCTCCTCCCAGAATGCCCTGAAGCCGCTCAGTGACATCCTTGACCCTGGCACCAGGGAGGCAATATACCATACTGGAATCACGTCTGCGGCCACAGAAATGCCTGTCTGCTCCCCTGACTAGTGAATCCCCTACTACTATAGCTCTTCCATTTTTTTCCTCCCCCCTCCCCCCGTGCAGCTGAGCCACACGTAGTGCCGTGGACTTGGCTCTGTCTGGACTCCCCAGAGCCACCATTGCCCTTACTGGTACTCAGAACAGAGTTGGAGAGGCTGAACAGCCAGAGATCGTGGTCCACATCGGTACCAATGACATAGGTAGGAAGAGGGATGAGGTCCTGGTAAGTGGGATTAAACTGGCTAGCCTCTTGTTGGCTGGCGCAGATACAATAGGAAGTACTGCAGGGAATCGAATACGGCCAGGGTGATCTCCTGGACTAGTTTTGATCGCCTGGATGGGTCGGAGAGGAATTTTCCCAGATTTTCTTTTCCCTAAATTGGCCTTGGTTTTTATCTGGTTTTTGCCTCTCCCAGGAGATCACATGACTCCGGTTGGGGTGGAATGTAGAATGTTTTGGTGTCAGGGGTGTCGCAGTTGTGTGGGGTGGACTGGTTGGGCCAGATGCTCTTTACCTGTCTGCCATTGTTCATTGTTCATAGGTTTATATGTAACCTTCAGGGCTGCTGACCGAGGGCCGTGCGGCTCTTTGCCGGCCGGCGTGGACACGATGGGCAGAAATGGTCTCCTTCTGCGCTGTAGATATCTATGTTTCTAAAACCCCATATATGTGCGTAAACAAGGCTTCCACACACTTCCGACAAAGTAACGCCTCAAGTGCCAGGAATTTCCCAGCCTTTAATCCCCTTGCCCAATTGTATTATTTTCCCCATTCTTTTCCTCTCCCTCTTTCTTACTGTAATGTTTTCTGAAATTAAAGTTACCTTTACATATTTTTTAAGATCAAGTTTTAAATCTTTAGCTTGTCTCCTCATTCTCCGAGTTCCCACTATCCATTTTTAAAGCGGGTTTTCATTGACGAGAACACTACTTTCTAGCAATTTGAAAGCCTAGATATTGAAGATTGACAGGATGATAAATAAACGCTACAGCGCTTGAAAAGTTAAATAGCCATTTTGTTCCTCCTTTCCCCCCCCCCCCACCCCACCGCCTCCCCCCCCGTCCCTCTCCATATTCTCCTAAAGCTGCCAGGGTACCAGTCATCGAACCAGCCATTCCTCATGTGTGACCCTCGATAGTGAATATTGATGGACTGTTCACCTGTGGAGTGTATCACGGTCAAGTCCGACCCTGTCCTTAGCTGACATCCATTCATGTGTACTTTCTAGCAGGGGTCATCAAATAGTGGTCAGAGGCAGGAACCCTCATTGCCCAGGAATACCCAAAGATGTTAAGCCTACATTAGGTTTCCTACATTACAACAGTGACTACACTTCAAAAAGTACTTCATTATCTGTAAAGCGCTTTGAGATGTCCGGTGGTCGTGAAAAGTGCTATATAAATGTGAGCCTGCCTAGGGAATTTTCACAGTCTTTTGTAATGGGGAGGGAGGAATCACATCCAGAGTGAACTGACTCCCCTGAAAGAGCACTGGGTTTTCACGGGGCAGAACTAACAATACAGCGCTATGGAACCTTTCGCAGGGTCATTTGGGAAATTTTTCCATTTCCCACATGGCCAGTACACCCCAATCACATCTGCTCTTGATCTTGTCAGCCAACATCCAGCACATCGGCCAGCATCAGTCAATGAACCACAATCAGGAGTCGCCACCTTGGCTGATTGGTGTTCCCAATCCTAACCTAGGCCACTGAGTCCAACTGTAGTGCACTTAATGCTACCCCAACGACACAGTACAGGCTGGAGTTTGAACAGGTTGTGTAGAAACTATGTCCATTTTATCCTCAAACACTCTCTGCTCTCTGGTGCAATGTCTCTATGCTGCCATGCTTATGGCGATTTCGATATTCTCAAGCAATACTAATCATCATTAACATAAACAGTAATACCAAGAAAACTAAAATTCAGCCTAATATATCTCTGAGGCAGTCACATTGGTGCTAATAATATTAATGTTAATTGTACTTAATTAAAGGCATCTGTTGGTTTATGTCATCAGATCGACGCAGAATTTCAAAACTGGGTCATGTATAGGTTTGATTTCTGGCTGTTGCTTAGTTACCTGCTCTCAACTGGTGTTTTAGTAGGACCCTACCATTGTCCTCAGCTCAGCTCAACACTTCCTTGGGATAGAAAAAGCAAATCTCAGTGAGGCTCCCCACTTCTGAGTGCTATCACTGAACCTGCTGCCACTTGACCCTCGACCTTTACCCTCCTCCAGCCCTACAACCTTGCCTGTGCTTCTCCTCCATCCCCCTGACATCCATCATCATAGACGCTCCCTCGAACGAGGATGACTTGCTTCCACACCAAAAGGGATGAGTTTGCAGATGTTTCAATGAAGGACCCGATATTCCAGACCCGATATTCCAGTCCTGAACACCCTGAATTTTTTTAACGTGTGGTGACCTTTGCACATCAGCCACCACACGGGCTTGACAAAGCTCGGCCTTTATCCAGTGGCGAGGGTTAACAAGAACGACTGGAGACCTGCTCTGCTGCACGGACCTAGTGCGCACACATATCGCAGTGTGGGCCCAGAAGAGCCGAGGGCCCAGGGGCAGCACGGGACTTGACATTACTTACTTGCTGGCAGAATTTTAAGCCATCTTGGCCCACTGCTTGGAGGCTCCCTTCCTAAACCTTGTCACTTTGCTCCTAAGTACCCTGCCTTTAATAAACCTCCTCAACAACTACCTTTTTAACCATGCCATCAGACTTCTCTCCGAAAGCCATTACTGCTCAGCCCATCTCTCACTCGAGAAGCTCCTTGAGATCTTTTATTGCATTATAAGCACTGGACAAATGGAAGTTGTGTTGGTTACGTCAGAGTGTAGTAGCAGTGATCGCCGCTTCTAAAGACTTGAGTGTTGAAATGCAGAAAATGAGCAAAGAAAGAACTTGGATTTATATTAAAACTTTTATATCCTCAGTGTTATGTATGAAGACAGAGTCAGACTGAACACTGTGAGCTCAAAGTAAAGTGTGACCTTAGTCTTTTATTGCAGGTCTCCAGAGTGCCTCTCCAACCTGTGAGGACTTCTTAAGTACCTGTGTTCCCAAGGGATTATGAACTCCAGGGGATGAGCCCTCTGGTGGCTGTACAGAGTATATACAAGTTTACATATATAACACTCAGGACATCCCAAGGAACTTTACAGCCAATGATGTACTTGTGAAGTTATTTCGGCAAACACAGCAAGCAATTTGCGCACAAGCAAGCTCCCACAAACAGCAATGAGATAATGACCAGATAATCTATTTTAGTGATGCTGGTTGAGGGAGAAATATTGGGCAGGACACCGGGCATAACTCCCCTGCTCTTTTCCAGAGTAGTGCCCTGGGATCTTTTACATCCAGCTGAGAGGGCAGACTGGGCCTCGATTTAATGTCTCATCTGCAGGTCAGAGATATCTGAAAGAATGCAAAACGTACATTACGATTGGGATTGGGACCATAGCATCGTAGAATAGTACAGCACAGAAGGAAGCCATTCGGCCCATCGAGTCTGCGCCGGCTCTTGTGAAGAACTGTCCAGTTAGTCCCACTCTCCTACTCGTCCCCCATATCCCTGCAATATTTTACTTCCATTTTGTGATGTAAAAGGAGCTTCTCATAGTTCCCACCCATCCTCACAACCTGGTGTGATCATCATCACCAGAGGAAGTCCCTCAGAATCGAGGAAAACTTGCTTCCACTCTAAAAGTGAGTTCTTAGGTGACTGAACCGTCCGTTACGGGAATTACAGGCTCTGTCACAGGTGGGACAGATAGTCGTTGAGGGAAGGGGTGGGTGGGACTGGTTTGCCGTATGCTCCTTCCGCTGCCTGCGCTTGTTTTCTGCATGCTCTCGGCGATGAGACTCCAGGGGCTCAGTGCCCTCCCAGATGCTCTTCCTCCACTCCAGTGGTGTGATCACCCAGTGGACGGACAGCGTCTCTAACAATGCACTGCATTTTTATATCCGCCTGAGCAGGCAGATGGGACCTCGGTTTCGTGTCACATCCAAAAGGCTGTGGCTATTAAAGACAAGTGTGATTGATTATTCAGCAGGCAGTTTAATCAACTGGATGCCATCCAGGAGTACATAGGGCAGGAGCGTGGAAGTAAAACTGTGGCCAAGAGTGTTAGCAGCTCATTAAGTTCAGGGATTGTGCTGCAGTTGGTAAATAGCTGATTTCCCAGCGCTGATTAAGGTCAGAAATGTGATTATCAGCCTGTTTGCTTGGTGTCTGCAATAGGAAAACACTGGAGACTGTCGACGTGGAAACAATACAACAGCCTTTCATCAGAGTAACAGGAACAATTCTAAAGGGGTTTGTGCCAAAGCCAGTTTGTTTTGCTCCTTTAGTTCTCTTCTTCCTGCGCTGAGCACACTGACCAATCCTGGGGCTTGCTTCCACGTGTGGCAACTGGCTCTCTGATACCTCAACCAGGAGGCCAAAATTCACATTAGAGCCCAGACAGTGAGTATTGGCTGGCTATTCGACATCAGAGAGCATCACGTTCCAGCCCAACCCTTTTATCACCTGACGTCCACACGCGCGGGATTGTGATCAGGAACGGCAACCAGGTCTGATTTTTGAAAGGCTTTGAGGGCTCTCCTCATAATCATCCTGGAGTAAGCACTGTGGGACGAAAGGATGCGCCCATGTCCGACAACATATAGTGAACAGGACGAGAAGCCCTGTCCAAACTCAGAGCTTCTCCACTCATTTAGCCAGTCCCATTTCCCGTATGCCCTTGGTAAACTCTCTCATCATTTCCCCCTCTTTTATAAGGTTGAGTAGGTTGGGCCTCTACTCATTGGAATTCAGAAGAATGAGAGGTGATCTTATTGAAACGTATAAGATTATGAGGGGGCTTGACAAGGTGGATGCAGAGAGGATGTTTCTACTGATGGGGGAGACTAGAACTAGAGGGCATAATCTTAGAATAAGGGGCCACCCATTTAAAACTGAGATGAGGAGGAATTTCTTCTCTCAGAGGGTTGTAAATCTGTGGAATTCACTGTCTCAGAGAGCTGTGGAAGCTGGATCATTGAATAAATTTAAGACAGAGATAGACAGTTTCTTAACCGATAAGGGAATAAGGGGTTATGGGGAGTGGGCAGGGAAGTGGAGCTGAGTCCATGATCGGATCAGCCATGATCGTATTGAATGGCGGAGCAGGCTCGAGGGGCCGTATGGCCTACTCCTGCTCCTATTTCTTATGTTCTTATGTTCACCTGGGCTATTGGTGGTACCTGGTGTAATGTATGCACCTGTGAATATGTTGGGAGAGCTGTTGAGTTGTGAGTGGCTTAGCCAGTCACGTGATGTTTGCAAGACTCAATAAAACCCCAGCCAGTTGGGTTTGGGGGGTCCACGATGAGGCAGGTGAATGAACTGGTAATGTGTAGTGTGATTGTTAAACCTTTTGCTAATAAACCAACTCGTTCTTAATAGCAATGTGTTGCAAATACATTACATCTGGGTCTTTTGACAACATCTGTTCCAATGGGTAAAGGATTTTGTTTTCCTGTTTTCTTGGGACGAAGGACACGGAAAGTCACTGGCCCCGACATATACTTGGAGACGCGTATGAAGCAGGGGTGTGAGGTGCGCGGTGACGTCCGATATTGCGTGGGAAACCCGGAAGCGAGTTCAGCGTGTCAGTCTGTGGCTTTTTAATACAGGCACCGCGATATAATTTTGCCGCTGGATTTGGTGTCCATTGCGTGGCAGCAGGCGTGATGAGGACCCGCAAGTCGCAATCACAAACCCAGTACTAAAGGGCCAATCCAACGATGGAATCTGCAGGAGCTTGGAGTTGGAAGCAACAGAAGAAGAACTCTCAGCATAGAGTCAGGTCGCTCAAAGGCTCCCGCCTCCCTCTTACTGCCAGGTTTCCAGAGCCCCGGAAAACCCGCGCGGCAAACAGTTACATTTAAATCGTGGTCCTAATTGCATGGTGGGAGCTAATTTAAATATGTTAATGAAGTGCCCCGGCAGGGACACGCGCACACCACAAAACCCACCGGCATGAAAATGGCGGCAATCGTGTACGCGCATTTTGGGGGGAGGGGTGCATACTCCTTTAAAAACATTTAAATTTCCCCCTTTAACTTCTCCGCCCATCGTGGGGAGGATTAATATCGAGGCAGCTGGGTCTTTCTTTGAGTGACTGAAAGGATGCACAATTCACAAGAACCCCCCCAGTGTTTGGGCTCATTCAAAAGGAAATTTAATTTGGGACTATCTACGAAAAAGTGTGAAATCCTAAAGTGCTAATGGAAGAAACTACGAACTTTAATAGAATTTTGGATTTTAAAAGACAAATTCAAGGCCGTGGGTGGGCCTAAAGAACTAACAGGAGACAACTTGATTATTGGAATTGTCTGGGTGTTGTGACTAAGTTAACTTATCTGGAGAAATGGGTATTCGAGAATCCTTCTCCACAAGAGACATTAACATTACAACAAATAACCCAAAGATAGCCAACCATCAACCTGAATCTGGGAAACCATTTCAGTATATACATCACAAAGAGACCCAATCCAGCCTGTATGCGAAAAACTAAGCACAAAAGGACATTGCGATTACCAAGCTAATATTTCCATCAGGAAACAGTTTTCGAACATCAACCCACCCAAAACATATTAACTTTTAACGAGCCCGCCAAAATATTACAAAGAAGAGTCAAGCCCGCCAAATCTAAATAAAGAATTCTGAACTGGTTTGGCGCCAAGATTAGAACAACTCAAACCGTATAACTGGCCCCCTGTTTCAACAGAGGGGATGCCATATTGCTCGTGCTACACTACGACTATGTCATCAAGACAAGGAGAGAAACCAACGTGACAGTTGTAAACTAACTTCTCCAGCCTCAAAGTCCTGAAATCCTGAAGGAAGGAAGAACATCACCATCGCGGCAGCAACCGACTACAGCCAATGTGGTCTCAATGAAAAATCACCGCGATCGACCAAACTCGAAACAAAACTCCAACGGGAAAAAAGTGAAGAATAGAAAAGTTTCCACTCTACAATCTAAGTCCTCACTACCAACAGGTGACAACATTACCTAAAGAGACTTTGAACCTAATTCTAATGAAGAAAACCGGGTACTTACCCCATAGATCCAAAACGCGCCTTAACGCATCAGCGGACTCAACCCAACTGAAGATTGCGCAGCTAGAAATCTTCTTCGACATTCAGGGTACGGCAAGCAGAACCTACAGATTTTAATGAACCCCAAAAACATGAACTACTGCTAACGGACCAGAAAGGATTAGTAAGCATAGTTCCTGCCTGCCCTGGAGTCTAACCTAGCTAGAATTAGGTATTGGGAGGTGGGAGGTATAGTTTTACTGTAACCCCCTTTGAATGTGTAGTGTATGGATTCTTTATTAGAGTGATTATAAGTTTGATATTGTATTTTTTTCTTGTATTGTTCCTTATTAGAGTAATTATAAGTTTGACATTGTATTTTCTGGTCTTTAATAAAGTCAAAAGTTATTTTGCACCAAACCAGTTGTCCTTTGCACTTTATCACATCCCCCAAATAAATCCAGAGTCTAGAACCCAAAGGAGTGGGAGCGATTTGAACCGCTCAATTTGATCAGAGGTGAACCTGACCCCCATGACCACCCCCTTAAAAAATGGTGACCGCGGCAGGACTCTGGTACAAGGGGTGTGATGCGGAGAGTGCTGGTTTGGGGGCAAAGAACCAAGATGGAAGAGAGGATTTCCTCCTATGTGTATAAGAAAGTGAATGTCAATAAAGAATGGGTGCTTAGTCTATTGCGTGCTGAGCGTCCAGTGGACGCTGCAGCCCAGTGGACAGCAAGCAAAGATCACAAAGAAGCAGTAGAGAAGGCAATTTGGTTGGTCTGTCTACAGCGACAGGTCCAACTCCTAGATAAAACCAATGAGACACTGCAGGCAGAGTTATGGGAATGCGCAGAGAACTACCAGGAAAGGGTTGTGTCAGAAGAAAGATTATGGGGAGAACTCCGTAAGCTAAAACAGGAAAGGACCCAGATAATGGAAAGGTTTAAAAACAGTCAAGACTATTTTCAATGTCAGGTTGCCGAGGCCAAAAGTAATGAAAAGTCACTGAGGGAGGAAAGCACTCGCCTCACCCGACAAGTAAAAGAGCTCCAGGAAAGATAAAAAGATGTGCAAGCAGCGTATAAAGTAACTAGCACTAACGGGTTTGAATCGGGAGACCACGGTCCCTGCCAGCAACAAATTAAAAGTTTCAACCGCAAAAGGTATGTTATGCCTAATAAGCCCAGGTACGCCCCAGGTAAACCTGGAAGAGAAGGAGGAAACTATCCGGCCACTACCTGCGGCACCGGTGACTACACCGGTTCAGCAGCAGGAGGGGCAAACCAGTTGCGGGGCGGACAGGGATAGTAACCAACACCACCTGTGTCACCGCGTTTCAGCTCGGCTTGGCCGCAGGGAGGAGAGGGAGGCGAGCCAGGACAGAGAGAGCCAGAACCAGGGCCAATGTGCCCGGTCTGGTAACAGAAGTTTGGCCCGCCCACCGTTGCCGGGAGTCCAGGGCCCCTGGAAAGTCAGTTTGTGGTCCCCCACAATCCTCACCAGCTTAGGGCTATGATAAGCCACCTGGGAAAGCTAACTCTAAAGGGAGACCCCTCAGTTCACTTTATGGAGGTGGAACAGGCAGGGGATATTAATGGGTGCGATGATGCAGAAATGGCAAAGATGCTTCTCCTATCCTTAGACAGCAATCTGTACCAGTCCCTCTCTACTGAGAGAAAAAGGGGACAGAAAACACTTGCTGCCATCCAGAAAGACATTTTAGAAGTTATGGGCTGCAATGACGGAAGTCCCTTCTCCAGAGTGGAGAAAACGGTGCAGCTCGCAGGGGAAACCCCACAGGCTTTCGCAGACCGACTGTGGCCTGTGTACCAAAGCGCCTGTAGTGGGGACATAGACAGAGATCACTTAAGCTCGGATGAGTTAGCACACTGGCTCCGAAGCCTAGTAGCTAACAGTTTACCCTGAATAAGAACCAAGGCTGAGGCCTGGTTCGACCCCAGAGATCCCCAGGGAGTGCTTAGGCAACTGACCCGAGCTTACAGAAACGGCAGAGGGACGGAAGAGTTCCCACAAAAGGGAAGGGTTCACGAAATCCGACCTAACCAAGACAAGAGGGAATGGCGCCGCGAGGGGGGAAACCCTTCCGATACAAAACGTACCTGCTTCGGGTGTGGAAAAAGTGGGCACTGGAGAAAGGATTGTAGAAATCCATGGAAGAGTAGCACAGGAAAGAATTCTCCAGACCCAGCCAAAAGGGCCGAGACAGATAAGCCAGTCCCTCCCCACTCATTCGATACTTTTCTAACCGCACTCCGAGCCATGTTAGATGGCCCTGGGAAGGTAGCCACCGCCACTGGTATCGAAATCCCATCTGCCCCTTCCCAACCAAAACCGTGACTAGGACAGGCACAGCCTGTCCACCTATGTGCCCTCGAGTATGATGTGTGGGGGAGACCGACTGTCAGATGGAAATGGAAAAGGTGAAAGGGACTTACCTGCTGGACACCGGTGCCTCAAACACCCTTGTCTATGCAGCTAACCCCGCCGCCTCACCTCTGTCTAACGGGGTCCCCTACAGCTTGGTGGGTTTCACGGGCACAGAACAGACTGGCTCATTCTCCATTCCGCTCTCCATTCATTTAGGTACATTCCACACGAAGTGGACTTGTGTCCTGATGAAATGGGAGCAGGAAGGGAGAGGGGTCTTGGGGGCTGACTTCATCCTCGGACACGGGATCCTGGTGGATTTAAGAAACCACTGTCTTTGGGGGTCAGTCTGTATGGGACAGGAGATTGAAGTAATGGTTATCCCGGGAAAACAGGGAAAAGGGACGGTGTGTATCATGAAACCAAAGGAGGGTTACGACCTTGAATCACTGGTCAGTAACACTCCGATAGAATACCAAGAATATGTGAGGAAAAGCCTTGCAGTTTTTGCCACTCACAAACACGACTGTGGGAGAATAAATGGGGTCGAGGTTAGCATAGATGGAGACCCCATCACCCGACCACAGAAACAGTACAACTTCCCCAGGGAGGCGGAGGCAGACATGGAAACAGCCTTGGGTTCTCTGGTTAAACAGGGGTTATTGAGACCTATGTGAACTCTCCATTGTGGCCGGTTAAGAAACCGAACAACTCCTGGAGAGCCACGGTGGACTATCGAGTACTCAACCGTAACATCCCCGCCTGTGCACCCACCGTTGCTGCTGTCGCCGACCTCATTGGAAGTATCCCAGCCTCCGCAACTACCTTCATGGTGCTGGATATTTCCAACGGGTTCTGGTCCATACCTTTAAGAAGGGAAGATCAGTACAAGTTTGCTTTTACCTTTAAAGGACAGCAGTACACTTGGAATTGTCTCCCTCAGAGCTTCCACAACAGCCCCAGTATTTTCCACCAGTGTATGGCCAACTGTTTAAAGAGTTTCAGCAGAGCCCAGCAGCTTGTACAATATGTGGATGACCTACTCCTGTTCACTGATGAGGGGTGGAGCATGGCCCACTGCTGGCTGAACTGATGGAGCTGCTGAAAGAAGAGGGATTTAAAGTAAACCCCAAGAAGGCACAGATCGGCCTGAAGGAAGTAAAATTCCTGGGACTGGCTGTGCGCGCTGGGGAAAGAGCCATTGACAAAGCTAGAAGGGAAGCAGTGCAGAAGTTACCCGCCCCAACACAGTGACAGGAGTAAGATCTTTTCTAGGGCTAACCGGGTACTGCAGAGACTTCATTGAGGATTATGCAGCCACCGCAGCCCTCTGCTCCGACTCCTACACAAGGGAGTGGAGTGGGAATGGGTCAAAGGTTGCGAGGCAGCATTTATCCAACTCAAGAAAGACCTGCAGACCGCATCAGCTCTAGGGGCCATCGATGGGGGTAGAGAGTTTTTCCTGGAGGTAGCAGCCAGTGGGGACAGCCTGAGTGCAGTACTGCTCCAAGAGCGGCACGGCCGGCTGAAACCAATGGTCGACTCCTCCAGGATACTCACAGATGTGGAAAAGGGATACTCCAACTGTGAGAGGCACCTCCTAGCCACTCACTGGGCTGTGAAAAGATCACTGATCTTCACAGGGGGTCCCCTATCACACTCCTTACCCACCATATGCCCACCCAAATGCTCCTGGACGGGAGAATCAAGGACGGGACAGTGAGCAGTGCCCGCATTGCTTGTTGGACCCTGCTCCTCTTTCAAATGGACCTAAGGGTAAAGGGACTCTGCGAGCCAAGACTCGCAGCCATCATGATTTATCCAGGGACAGCCCACCAGTGTTCTGTAAAAGGGGTATGGGAAATTAACATAGGCTTTCGGGCTGGGTTCAAGCACGGTATCTGCGGGTGAACGACTCACGGGCTGCGGAGTTTATGACCCAGAGGCAGGCATTGCCCTGGCGATTAAACTCTCCAGTACTATGATCGCCCAGCACGCTGAACTGTCTGTGGTGGTGTACGTAGTCACACACCCCGAAGAATTCCCTGCCCCATACACGATTTGCTCGGACAGTATGTTCACATGCATGCTATTTGGTCCCGGCGTGGATACACATCCGCAGACGGGAGACCCCTGGCAATTAAGCCCCTACTGGAAAAGATCATGAAAGCCGTAGGGGAGGAAGGGAATATCTACACACATAAGGTGAAGGCACATTCCACCACCGAACCCTGTAGCGAGGAAAACCAGCAGGCTGACATGTTGGCCAAGCAGGGTGCCCGCTCTGGGATCCGTACAAACCAAGACCCATCGCAGCAGTCAGGGGCAGAATGGGGACGGCAGGGAAGGCAGGGATAGCTTTGCCCCCAGAGCTAAAAATGGTTCAGACCCAAGACCCCGTCCTCAAAACTGTCCTGAACATGCTAGCTAAAGGGCAAAGGATAGACGGCCCGTACGGCACCGCAGCAATTGCCATTAAAGAAGGCATGTTGTTCAGGGGGGAGCAATGGGTAGTACCGCAACAACACAGGAGAGAATTCCTCCAGCTGGCCCACGAGGGTCCAGGAGCAGGACACCCCGGACCTGAGACCACTTGGCAACGAGTGGAACAGGCAGGGTCGTGGCCAGGACTCAGGGAAGACGTCCGCGAGTTCTGTGCTAGCTGTCTGGTGTGCGCGGCCAACAACCCCGACCCCCAGAAAAGAAAGGTGTCGATGGGACATATCAGGAGGGTAGAGGGACCCTGACAGTCGATCCAAATCGGTTACATCGGGCCCCTACCCACTGCCCAGGGAGGCTACAAGTACTGCCTAGTATTGGTGGATGTATTCACCAAATGGGTGGAAGCCTTCCCATGCCGAACAGCCACTGCCCTGGGAACAGCTAGGATCCTGGTCAGAGAAGTGTTCTCCCAATGGGGACTACCACAATACGTGGAGTCTGACCAAGGGAGCCACTTCACCGGGCAGATGATACAGGAGACCCTTAAGGTACTCGGCATCAAAGGAAAATGGCATGTCGCCCACAACCTGCAGTCATCCGGGCCTGTGGAGCGTTTAAACCGCACTATCAAGGAAAGGCTACGCAAAGGGGCAGGGGACTCACCCAAGGGGTGGGTAGAGGTCCTACCACTGGTCCTCATGGGGATCCGGGCCAGCCAGTCAAAGAGCACGAGGTACTCCCCGAACGAGCTCATGACCGTCAGAGCCATGCGAACCCCCACCCATGTGCTAGTCCCGGTGTTTACGAAAGGTCAGCTTAGGGAAGCGAACCGGGACAGCTTTGTCAGGAATCTGTTTGAACACCTTAAACAGATTCACTGGCAGGCTGCTAACAACATGGGAAAACAGCATCGGAGCAACCGACTGCTGCTAGAACCCCGCAAACACCACGAATGGGAGATAGGGGACCAGGTTATGGTGAGGAACTATGCTAGAGTAGGGGTCTTTGAGGCACTGTACAAGGGACTGTACCACATTGTCGACAAGGCAAGCCCCATGGTCAATGCCATAAAATTGCCCCGCCGAACAAAGTAGTTCCACATAAATCAGTGCAAACTTTTCAACCCAGGAGCAGCAGCTAAAGGTAAGGGACAGCCTAAAACTGTAAACCGTGCTAAAGACAGGGACCCCCAGCCAGCAGCCCCCGACTGTGGAAATCCCACAGGGGACGTGGCAGACCCACAGACTGCACCTAGGGGGGCGGTGGACTGTGTTACTGGAGGAGTGGTCCCCCCAATCATTTGGGACTCGGACGCACCCCCAGCAACCGGAGCCTTAAGAAGGACTCCCCACACACCGCAGCCAAAGACACCGTGGTCACCAGCGCTCCAATTTGAATGTTCAGCCCCGGGAAAGGGACCAGCCACAAAAGGGTACCTAACGTCAGAGACCAGCCCGCGAGCAGGGATACCCAGCCGGTAGCCTCGGGCAACAAGGGACCCTCAGAAGAGTGGAGGGTAGCCAATGTAACCCCACTTTTTAAAAAAGGAGGGAGAGAGAAAACAGGGAATTATAGACCGGTCAGCCTGACATCAGTAGTGGGTAAAATGATGGAATCAATTATTAAGAATGTCATAGCAGCACATTTGGAAAGAGGTGACATGATAGGTCGAAGTCAGCATGGATTTGTGAAAGGGAAATCATGCTTGACAAATCTTCTGGAATTTTTTGAGGATGTTTCCAGTAGAGTGGACAAGGGAGAACCAGTTGATATGGTGTATTTGGACTTTTAGAAGGCTTTCGACAAGGTCTCACACAAGAGATTAATGTGCAAAGTTAAAGCACATGGGATTGGGGGTAGTGTGCTGACGTGGATTGAGAACTGGTTGGCAGACAGGAAGCAAAGAGTAGGAATAAATGGGGACTTTTCAGAATGCCAGGCAGTGACTAGTGGAGTACCACAAGGTTCTGTGCTGGGGCCCCAGCTGTTCACATTGTACATTAATGATTTAGACGAGGGGATTAAATGCAGTATCTCCAAATTTGCGGATTACACTAAGTTGGGTGGCAGTGTGAGCTGCGAGGAGGATGCTATGAGGCTGCAGAGTGACTTGGATAGGTTAGGTGAGTGGGCAAATGCATGGCAGATGAAGTATAATGTGGATAAATGTGAGGTTATCCACAAAACAGAGAGACAGACTATTATCTGAATGGTGACAGATTAGGAAAAGGGGAGGTACAACGAGACCTGGGTGTCATGGTACATCAGTCATTGAAGATTGGCATGCAGGTACAGCAGGCGGCTAAGAAAGCAAATGGCATGTTGGCCTTCATAGCGAGGGGATTTGAGTACAGGGGCAGGGAGGTGTTGCTACAGTTGTACAGGGCCTTGGTGAGGCCACACCTGGAGTATTGTGTACAGTTTTGGTCTCCTAACTTGAGGAAGGACATTCTTGCTATTGAGGGAGTGCAGCGAAGGTTCACCAGACTGGTTCCCGGGATGGCGGGACTGACATATCAAGAAAGACTGGATCAACTGGGCTTGTATTCACTGGAGTTCAGAAAAATGAGAGGGGATCTCATAGAAACGTTTAAAATTCTGACAGGTTTAGACAGGTTAGATGCAGGAAGAATGTTCCCAATGTTGGGGAAGTCCAGAAACAGGGGTCACAGTGTAAGGATAAGGGGTAAGCCATTTAGGACCGAGATGAGGAGAAACTTCTTCACCCAGAGAGTGGTGAATCTGTGGAATTCTCTACCACAGAAAGTTGTTGAGGCCAATTCACTAAATATATTCAAAAGGGAGTTAGATGTAGTCCTTACTACTAGGGGGATCAAGGGGTATGGTGAGAAAGCAGGGATGGGGTACTGAAGTTGCATGTTCAGCCATGAACTCATTGAATGGCGGTGCAGGCTAGAAGGGCCGAATGGCCTACTCCTGCACCTATTTTCTATGTTTCTATGTTTCTAAGAGATAGCGGTGGACCAGCCACCAAGTGAGAGTCCCCAGCCCGTAGCCCTCAACCAGGCAGAACCGCCAGGGGAAGAAACGAACCAGGCAGCCACCCCCAAAGGAGCGGTGTGCTGTAGCACCGGAGGGGACGTTCCCCCGATAGTGTGGGACTCGAACCCATCTCCGGTCAGGACACTCCGGGTCCGGCGGTGCAGGCCGACCTATTACTGACCTCGCTGGATACCCAGCGGAAGAAGAAGAAAGAAGGCAGGAATTAACCTGGCCACCCGGAGACGGGCGGCAGTTGTATATATACAGTACAATATGAATTTAAGTATGTTTAGTGAATAATTTAGAGTAGTTTAAGATTATCTGTGTAATGGTAAGTATATATGTATTAGTTAGCTGGGGATAAGGAAAAGAATCTGCCTGTGCAGCTATTAAAAGAGCCACAGGCCGGGTAATACCCGGGTAAGAAGAATCTACCAGTATGGCTATTCAGGAAAGCACCGGTAAGATAAGAATAAAACGACTGTGAGATAAAAGTTAGAAGCAGACATCAGTCCACAAGGAACTGAATAAGATAACCAGTCAATTAAAGACTATGAGTCCAAATTGGAACTCGATCACCTTTGTCAAGCCAGACAACTTTCTCAGGGCTAGACAATCTGTTTTATGTGCCCCTACAGGAAAGAGAGCAGCATGAGAAGGATCCTGTTCCTGCTCGCCCTGATAAGGATGAGCAGCGGTGACCGAGGAGACGTGGAAGAATCCCTCATTTACGAGTGTTCAGGAGGAAGAGCACCGATCGTAACCACCAGGTCTGGCACCCCAGGCGTGGAAGAATTGGCCGTTTACGCCCACGGGGGAAGATGGCCAGGGTGGCTGGGATCTAATTCTAGCCGCTACTCCAGCCAGGAAGGTTTCACCTATGGGGGGGCCTCAGTTCCATGCCCCCGGATACGGATCATTGCTGCCCGAGTCAGTGTTACAGAGGGAAAGCGTGTGTGTTTGACTTGCAAAGGAAACATTCCCCTGGGAAGATGGTGATGGCTCAGAAAAGGACGCATGGGACCAGGAGTCGGACTGGGAAAGATTCAGTAATGATTCGTACCGCACCATCACAGGGACACGGAGAGGAGTAACAGTGTGTTGGGACAAATGGTGGGAATCCGAACAAGGAATTTACGTTTGCATGTGGGGATCAGAGAGTATTTGTCCCGCAGGCATATAGATCGCCTTCGCCAGGCAATGGCAAGATGAAGGAGAAGGGATCGGGTGGGACTCTAGCCTAAACAGGTGCGTGGTCCCACACTCCCCACTCCCAATTAACGCCATCGAACTAAGAGCACACATTAAGAAACCCCTGCCCACAACCCCGCCAATATGCACAGTAATAGAAAGGTGTCCTACCACCACCAAGGGGCCTGGGAACGGATTAGTATTGGTACCGACCGAAAAGGTGTTATACCAGGGGGTACATTATTCAGTAGCTTCAGTCATTTTAAACCTTACCGAGGTACACCTACCTGCATGGTGCCCGAAGGAAACAGAGCTGCTATACCAGGCCCTACTTAGAGATATGTTCAAGAAATTTTATGAGTTAGACTTTGGAAATGTAGACAAAGCAGACCTATACACCCTAAACGCCAGGGACACCATGGGCTCGGGGAGACCTCGAAGGGGAATCATAAACAACGTTTTCGCTACCTACAATACAGGAGCCTCTGCAATAAATAGCCTAGATGACATAGAGCTGCAAACACAGAAAAACAGTTTCAAGAACCAATTCCTGAAACAAGAGAATACAGTAGTAGGATCAGACCTACACGAGGACCAGGCTATGACTGTCCATTTAAAAGAAATAGTGGCTGAGCTGGAAAAACATGCACAGACAGTAAATGCACTAATACGGGAGGATAGAAACGCTTCTGACCAGGCTGCACAGAATGAAGTGTGCGTACTATATGGGGCATGGTTGTTGGGCGAGGGCCACAACAACCTGGAGGATTTAAAACAAGGTGTAGTCCCCTCTTGGATCAGGAACAAGCACCTCACAGCCCTCCACCCGTACAGCGATTCACTAAGCCCGTGCCAGCTCCGCCTAGCCTCTGAAGCCTACCCTGTCCCAGTAGACTGTGGGAAATCTAACCACACCATTGTGGGAATCGTACTGAGGATGCTGGTCATGGGTGGGACAGCCCGACCCGCACCGGTATACCGGGTGGAGAACATTGGAGTTATTCAGGGAGGTGCATACATTTGTTTTGTAGCGGTCCCACCCTATGTCATAAAGTGGGAACACGCTGTAACGGGTACTGACCTCTCCGGGTGCCGGAGCCACGTAATACTGTGTCCCCAGTACTTGAATGCCCATTCAAAGTCACAGTGTGGGTTTAAAGCTGCTGGTGCACAGCCTATTAACTGCACCATGGAGGTAATGGCACAAGACCAGGTCCCTCCACAGATAGTATACACAGGGGGTGGGACATATTGTGTCACCACCAGTGTGCCCCACTACGAGCATGGACACTTCTGGTATCCAGTAAGTAACAGTATTTTTGCTTGAAACCTGAGGCATCAGTTCAAGTGGTCCAGGAACGGATTGTCCCCATTAGAAACATAGAAACATAGAAACTAGGTGCAGGAACAGGCCATTCAGCCCTTCTAGCCTGCACCGCCATTCAATGAGTTCATGGCTGAACATGAAACTTCAGTACCCTCTTCCTGCTTTCTCGCCATACCCCTTGATCCCCCGAGTAGTAAGGACTTCATCGAACTCCCTTTTGAATATATTTAGTGAATTGGCCTCAACTACTTTCTGTGGTAGAGAATTCCACAGGTTCACCACTCTCTGGGTGAAGAAGTTTCTCCTCATCTCGGTCCTAAATGGCTTACCCCTTATCCTTAGACTGTGACCCCTGGTTCTGGACTTCCCCAACATTGGGAACATTCTTCCTGCATTTAACCTGTCTAAACCCGTCAGAATTTTAAACGTTTCTCTGAGGGCTACTACTCGGCTGCCCCACATCAGGCAGTCTGCTTGTAGTGATAGCTCATGCATGCGCCTGTGAAAGGGTTTTAATTCCTCGGGGCAGGCATCGCGAGCCTCTGGCCAGTCACCGGTTAGGACACATCTTTTTACTAAGGATAACGTGGGGTCACTGGCCGTCCAGGCTCTGATTTGGCGAGTCATCATGGGCGAACCTGTGGATTCAAAGGCATTGATTGCCATGACTATCTCACAGTCTTGTTCGTCAGACCCTTCCGTGGTCGCCAGGGGTAGCCTGCTGAGCGCGTTGGCACAGTTGTCTGTGCCTGGTCTGTGCCTTATGGTATAGTCGTAGGACGACAGCATGAGTGCCCACCGTTGAATTCGCGCCGAGGCGTTGGCGTTTATTGCCTTGCTCTCGGATAGGAGGGACGTGAGGGGCTTGTGGTCGGTTTCTAATGCGAACTTGGCCCCGAAAAGGTATTGGTGGATCTTTTTGACTCGGTACACGCACGCGAGCGCCTCCTTCTCTACCATTCCGTACCCGCGCTCCGCCCGCGAAAGTGACCTGGAGGCATAAGCTATGGGTTGTAATTTGCCCGCACTATTGGCATGTTGCAAAACGCACCCGACCCCATACGCTGACACATCGCATGTGAGAACGAGCTTTTTACCTGGGTCAAAGAAAGTCAAAACACTGTTGGAACACAAAAGGTTGCGTGCCTTATTGAAGGCGCGTTCCTGGGCGTCCCCCCAAAACTAATCGCACCCCTTCCTGAATAGCACGTGGAGAGGCTCCAGCAGCATGCTTAAGTTCTGCATAAAGTTCCCAAAGTAATTGAGTAGCCCGAGAAAGGCACATAGTTCTGAGACATTCCGGGGCCTGGGTGCCAGGCGAATTGCTTCTGTTTTGGACTCTGTTGGGCGGATTCCATCAGCGGCAATCCTTCTGTCCAAAAATTCAACCTCGGGTGCGAGAAACAGACACTTGGATTTCTTGACTCGTAGGCCTACCCGATCCAACCGCTTTAGTACTTCCTCCAAATTACGGAGATGGGAGTCGGTGTCCCTGCCCGTGATGTATGTCGTCTTGAAAGACAACTGTCCCCGGGATGGACTTGAGCAGACTCTCCATGTTGTGCTGGAATATGGCAGCTGCCGACCTGATGCCGAATGGGCATCGATTGTACATGAAAAGGCCTCGATGTGTGTTGATGGTGATGAGTAGCTTGGATTCCTCGGTCAATTCTTGCGTCATATATGCAGATGTGAGGTCTAGTTTTGAGAAAAGTTTACCTCCAGCCAATGTGGCAAATAAGTCCTCCGCTCTGGGCAGCGGGTACTGGTCCTGTCGGGAGACTCTGTTTATGGTAGATTTGTAGTCCCCACAGATTTGTACGGATCCATCAGGCTTCATGACTGGGACGATGGGACTTGGCCAGTCGCTAAATTCCACAGGTGATATAATGCCTTCCCGCAGAAGCCTGTCTAGTTCATGTTCAATCTTTTCCCTCATCACATAGGGTACAGCTCTGGCCTTGTGATGGACCGGTCTAGCATCCTGTGTGATGTAAATTTTGACTTTGGCCCCTTTGAAAGTGCCCACACCTGGCTGAAAGAGATGTTCAAATTGCTTTATAACTGTTGAGCAGGAGGTCCGTTCCTCTAATGACATGGCATGGAAATCATCCCATTTCCAGTTTAGTTTTGCCAGCCAGCTTCTCCCCAGCGGTGCTGGGGGGTCTCCGGGGACAATCCACAGGGGAAGTCGGTTCACTGTCCCTTTGTGTATGACAGAGAACATGGCGCTGCCGAGGACTGGTACGATTTCTTTGGTATAGATCCTTAGTTTGGTGTCGACCCTTGTGAGTTTTGGTCTGTCTCTTTTATGCGGCCACATTTGTTCAAATTGTTGAGCGCCAATGAGAGATTGACTTGCTCCCGTATCCAGCTCCATGTTGACAGATATCCCATTGAGTAGAACCCTCATCATTATAGGAGGCGTCCTGTTGTAGGAGCAGCAGCCATTGATCATGTTGACCCGCTGTACATCGGTGTCCCGGGTACTGTCCCCACCATCTTCTGGTCTTGCTTTCCGACCCATCCGATTCGTATACCAGCCGAGCTGCCATTTTTTTGCACATGAGGGCCAAATGCCCTGTATATTCACAATTTCTGCAAACAGCCTGCTGAAATCGACATCCCCTTGATGAGTGCCCACCCCCACACCTCCAGCACAGACCTGTTCCATTGTTCAAAGTGTTCCCAAAGAATGAGCTGCGTCTGGCTGATCTCTCTTGTGCTTCTCTCAGTTTGTAGTTGATTGCTCGCATTGTGGGTTGATGAGGTGTGAACGGCCGTTCCTGTGGCCCTTGATGGCTTCTGCCTGCTGTCGAGAGCCTGTTCTCCCAGTTTTGTCTGTGTGGGGGTCGCAGCTTGTTTGTGCTGTGAACTTCTTGTTCCAATATTTTGTTAGTTGTCGTACCTGCATTGTAAATCAACCTCGTTTCTTCTTCTCCTACCAAGAATGTCTGTGCAACCAGTGCTGCTGCCTCGAAAGTAAGGTTCTTGGTCTCTATGAGCTTTCAGAATATGCCTGCATGGCCTATTCCTTCAATGAAAAAGTCTCTCAGCATTTCTCTCCTCAGTTCATCGGAGAACTCACATAAACTAGCCAACCTCCGAAGTTCTGCCACGAAGTCAGGTGTGCTCTGGCCCACACAGCATCTGTAGTTGTAGAACCTGTGTCTGTCCATGTGTAGGCTGCTCACTGGCTTCAGGTGGTCTCTTACCAGTGTGCTCAATTCTTCAAACGACTTGCTTGCTGGTTTCTCGGATGCCAACAGATCCTTCATTAAAGCGTATGTTTTCGAGCCACAGCTGGTCAAGAGATGGGCTCTTCTCTTGTCTGCCTTATCATCGCCTAACCAGTCTTTGGTTACAAAGCTTTGCTGGAGCCTTTCTATAAAGTCCTCCCAATTGTCTCCAGCGTTGTACTTTTCATCTGATCCGTTGTTCGCCATTCTGTGGATTCTGTAATCCCATCCTCGTCGCCACTGTAAAGTCCTGTCCCCTCAGTACAGATTCACACGAGGCATATAGTGAAGTCAAGGTCACTCTGGACCTGCACCTTTATTTCACAGCTCTGGAATGCTGCACTTGCCTGAGACCTGTCCTTATATACCTGTCTCTTGCAAGTGCACACCTGGTGGTAAGGTATGCTGGTGGTTACAGGTCATATCTTATTACAGTCATGTATAGCATGTTAGGATACAGTTATATATAATAATGTAAGATACATGACACTTACCGCTCTGCTAAAAGCTGTAATTATCTCACAAAAACACTTCTACACTCTAGAATGGAAAACAATTGAGATAAAGAAAAAGATTCTCGAGATCACAATTCCGCCTTGGTGAGACTTTTTCAGAAATATAGAAGTCCCAGTCTGAATCCGAGTTGCTTCCCACACTTCAGTTGTCTGTCAACTCGCAGTTATTCTTTACTTATGGTGTCTCACTTGCCGAGTGAATCGCAGAGGCCGTCAGGTCAGGCACCAAAGGGTGCTGTATGCTCCTTGGCCGAACTTGGGAATCGCGCAGCGAGGGGTGACACCATACTACCATGTTTAATTTGTGTTTGATTTTACCTGCTGTAAACCAGAGAATATCGAGTGTTGAAAGAGTGTTACTTAAAAAGTGTTTGACTATGTACCTTTATTTTACTGAACTTAAATTGTGTTTGACTATGGACCTTATGTTACCTGAGAATGTGTTTGACTATGTGCTTTTATTTTTACCTTTTTTTATTTTTACTTTACTTAAGGTGTGTATGACTGTATATCGTTATTTTACTGTGAAAACCGAGTAAAAGAGGGGCATCGTATGATGTAACCGAATTACAATGATTGTATTCGCCTGTAAATTGCATTGCATTTCAACGAGGGACGCACATGAATGTTTAGCTAGTATAAATGCAGGGAAGGTTGACTCTCGGGAGCAGGAATTTTGCTTACCTTGATTGACACTCAAGAGTGTGGAGTGTCAACAGCGGGGACTGGGACTGAAGGAATGCAAAATTCACAAGAACCACCACCCCGTTCCCCCTCCCCCACCCCCCCGCCTCATGTTTGAGCTCATTCGAAAGGAAATTTAATTTGGGACTATCTACCAAAAGGTTTGAAATCCTAAAGTGCTTATGGAAGAAACTACAACTTTAATCAAATTTTGGATTTTAAAAGACAAATTCAAGGCCGTGGGCGGGTCTAAAGAACTAACAGGAGACAACTTGATTATTGGAATTGTCTGGGTGTTGGGACTAAGTTAACTTGCCTGGAGAAATGGGTATTCGAGAATCCTTCTGCACAAGAGACATACAACAAATAACCCAGAGATAGCCAACCATCAACCTGAATCTGGGAAACCATTTCAGTATATACATCACAAAGAGACCCAATCCAGCCTGTATGCGAAAAACTAAGCACAAAAGGACATTGCGATTACCAAGCTAATATTTCCATCAGGAAACAGTTTTCGAACATCAACCCACCCAAAGCATATTAACTTTTAACGAGCCCGCCAAAATATTACAAAGAAGAGTCAAGCCCGCCAAATCTAAACAAATAATTCTGAACTGGTTTGACGCCAGAATTAGAACAACTCAAACCGTATAACTGGCCCCTGTTTCAACAGAGGGTTGCCATATTGCTCGTGCTATACTACAACTATGTTGTCAAGACAAGGAGAGAAACCAATGCGACAGTTGTAAACTAACTTCTCCAGCCTCGAAGTCCTGCAATCCTGAAGGAAGGAAGAACATCACCATCACGGCAGCAATCGACCACAGCCAACGTGGTCTCAACGAAAAACCACCGCGATCGACCAAACTCGAAACAAAACTCCAACGGGAAAAAAACGAAGAATCGAAAAGTTTCCACTCTACAATCTAAGGCCTGACTACCAACAGGTGAAACATTACCTAAAGAGACTTTGAACCTATTTCTAACGAAGAAAACCGGGTGCTTACCCCATAGATCCAAAACACGCCTTACTGCATCAGCGAACTCAACCCAACTGAAGATTGTGCAGCTAGAAGTCCTCTCCAATGTTTGGGGTACAGCAAGCAGAACCTACAGATTTCAACGAACCCTGAAATCGCGAACTACCGCTAACTGACCAGAAAGGATTGGTAAGCATAGTCCCTGCCTGCCCTGGAGTCTAACCTAGCTAGAATTAGGTACTGGGAAGTGGGAGGTGTAGTTTTACTGTAACCCCTTTGAATGTGTAGTGTATGGATTCTTTATTAGAGTGGTGATAAGTTTGACATTGTATTTTCTAGTCTTTAATAAAGTCAAAGTTCTTTTGCACCAAACCAGTTGTCCTTTGCACTTTATCACATCCCCCAAATAAACCCAGAGTCTAGAACCCAAGGGAGTGGGAGCGATTCGAACTGCTCAAGTTGGTCAGAGGTGAACCTGACCCCCGAGACCACCCCCTTACATGACAGTCAGTGAGAAGACAATGTCCATCTACATTACTTCCAACATATCATGGCAACACACCCACCCATTACAGTCGGACACTGATACGCCTCGAGAAAAATATCTTTCCATTTCCCTCAGTTCCTTATACTTGTACACAGAAGTTTCTGACTGCCTATTTGGCTCGAGCTGGTGATCATTAGGAGATTCCAATTAGTGGCTCTTATCCAAAGAAGTATAACGGATCAAGCTGGAGCTGGAAAAGAGGGAAATTATCAATGAAACAATCTTTGTTTCGACACTGCTGGGTTTAAAATGTCACCTCTTCAGCCATCAATCCACAAACAAGTGACTCAATGCCAATAGCAGTCAAGTCCTGAAAGTGGGAGGTACATCACTGGCTATCTCACTCCCACGCACAAGTTGGGATACTTTCACCTGGGAGATAAAGGGCCCAATATTGATGGCCTTACTGCCCACTGCTGCCAACGTTCCTCTGCTCGAACCGCCCAGTGCCACCTTCGATGTGGCGTGGAGCGGGCAGGAGGGGAGAGCTGCCGGGAAGCGCCTGCTGACGTCAGCGGACGGCCGAGTTGAGCAACTGAGCTCCCGCCCGCTGAGATGCGATATTGATGCGGGTGGGAGTCAGCGGCAGAACAGGGGTGATCCGCTGACCGGAGGCTGGTCTGTCCCCGACAGTAAGTAGGAAGATGCTGAAAAAAAGGTGACTGAACTTTTTGTAATTTATTTCTTTACTGGGACTTACCTGGATGGGGTCCCCTGAAGGTCGTCAGATGTTCAATTTGACGGCTATTGGCATTGAGTCACTTGTTTGTGGATTGATGGCTGACGAGGTGACATTTTAAACCCAGCAGTGTCTGAAATATCTTTCCATTTCACTCAGTTCCTTGTACTTGTACACAGGGGTTTCTGACTGCCTATTTGGCTCGAGCTGGTGATCATTAGGAGATTCCAATTAGTGGCTCTTATCCAAAGAAGTATAACGGATCAATTGAACAAGTACTTTGGTTCGGTATTCACTAAGGAGGACACAAACAACCTTCCCGATATAAAAGGGGTCAGAGGGTCTAGTAAGGAGGAGGAACTGAGGGAAATCCTTATTAGTCGGGAAATTGTGTTGGAGAAATTGATGGGATTGAAGGCCGATAAATCCCCAGGGCCTGATGGACTGCATCCCAGAGTACTTAAGGAGGTGGCCTTGGAAATAGTGGATGCATTGACAGTCATTTTCCAACATTCCATTGATTCTGGATCAGTTCCTATGGAGTGGAGGGTAGCCAATGTAACCCCACTTTTTAAAAAAGGAGGGAGAGAGATAACAGGGAATTATAGACCGGTCAGCCTGACATCGGTAGTGGGTAAAATGATGGAATCAATTATTAAGGATGTCATAGCAGTGCATTTGGAAAGAGGTGACATGATAGGTCCAAGTCAGCATGGATTTGTGAAAGGGAAATCATGCTTGACAAATCTTCTGGAATTTTTTGAGGATGTTTCCAGTAGAGTGGACAAGGGAGAACCAGTTGATGTGGTATATTTGGACTTTCAGAAGGCTTTCGACAAGGTCCCACACAAGAGATTAATGTGCAAAGTTAAAGCACATGGGATTGGGGGTAGTGTGCTGACATGGATTGAGAACTGGTTGTCAGACAGGAAGCAAAGAGTAGGAGTAAATGGGTACTTTTCAGAATGGCAGGCAATGACTACTGGGGTACCGCAAGCTTCTTTGCTGGGGCCCCAGCTGTTTACACTGTACATTAATGATTTAGACGAGGGGATTAAATGTAGTATCTCCAAATTTGCGGATGACACTAAGTTGGGTGGCAGTGTGAGCTGCGAGGAGGATGCTGTGAGGCTGCAGAGCAACTTGGATAGGTTAGGTGAGTGGGCAAATGCATGACAGATGAAGTATAATGTGGATAAATGTGAGGTTATCCACTTTGGTGGTAAAAACAGAGAGACAGACTATTATCTGAATGGTGACAGATTAGGAAAAGGGGAGGTGCAACGAGACCTGGGTGTCATGGTACATCAGCCATTGAAGGTTGGCATGCAGGTACAGCAGGCGGTTAAGAAAGCAAATGGCATGTTGGCCTTCATAGCGAGGGGATTTGAGTACAGGGGCAGGGAGGTGTTGCTACAGTTGTACAGGGCCTTGGTGAGGCCACACCTGGAGTATTGTGTACAGTTCTGGTCTCCTAACCTGAGGAAGGACATTCTTGCTATTGAGGGAGTGCAGCGAAGGTTCACCAGACTGATTCCCGGGATGGCGGGACTGACCTATCAAGAAAGACTGGATCAACTGGGCTTGTATTCACTGGAGTTCAGAAGAATGAGAGGGGACCTCATAGAAACGTTTAAAATTCTGACGGGGTTAGACAGGTTAGATGCAGGAAGAATGTTCCCAATGTTGGGGAAGTCCAGAACCAGGGGGACACAGTCTAAGGATAAGGGGTAAGCCATTTAGGACCGAGATGAGGAGGAACTTCTTCACCCAGAGAGTGGTGAACCTGTGGAATTCTCTACCACAGAAAGTTGTTGAGGCCAATTCACTAAATATATTCAAAAAGGAGTTAGATGAAGTCCTTACTACTAAGGGGATCAAGGGGTATGGCAGGAAAGCAGGAATGGGGTACTGAAGTTGCATGTTCAGCCATGAACTCATTGAATGGCGGTGCAGGCTAGAAGGGCCGAATGGCCTACTCCTGCACCTATTTTCTATGTTTCTATGTTTCTATGTTTTTTTTTGTTGATGCTTTTTCTTTCCAGCTCTTCGACCCTCCATGGAGCCAACTCCATCCTCGGCGGCACTTGGACGGGATGCCGCCCAGCTTGGCCGCGTACATCCCTCATTTGCCGGCCGCCGACCTTCGAGGGACCTTGCTGATGAAAACCCCGCCTAAAGAATTGCCAGGGACAGTGGCGGCCATCGGCGGCACTTGGGCGGGCGGAAGCCTTCATCAATTTCGGGCCTAAAGAAATCCTGTCAGTGAGGATGTGACCCTCGGTGATTCAGAGAGCACAAGGGCAATAGAGGAGTGGTTGAGGATGTGTCAAAGTCCCACCGGTGGCCGAAGAGAAGGCTGCCCATGGCTTCTGATCCAGATGACTTTTGCGGCTTTCACTGAAGAATCCTCCAAGAGACGATTCTCCTGTTGCTCTAGTCCATGCTTCCAGCAATCTCCTTGCCCTTCTTCTTAGGCAGTCCCTCAGAGTCGAGGATGACTTGCTTCCACACTAACATGAGTTCTAAGGTGACTGATGAGTCCAATACAGGATCTACAATCTGTCACAGGTGGGGCAGGTGGTGGTTGGAGGGACGGGTGGGTGGGGTGCTTGCTTTGTCAAATGCTCCTTCCGTTGTTTGCGTTTGGCTTCTGCGTGCTCCCTGGCGGCAAACTGGCGAAATCAGATGGGACGCCCGTTTTACTCACCGCCCCGATGTTACTCTCCATCAGCTTTGGGGCCGGAGTTTAAAGTCCCATCAGTTTCCTGCTGGGCCGGTAAGGTTAAAATGGTCTCATGGCCTCACAACGGGAATTTAATGGGGTCAGTTTTTCTGGGGAAAAGACCGGGGGAGGGGAACGTGCTGGTCAGTCAATCGTCCCGGGGGCGAAAAGGCTCTGATGATTTTCAGGCCACGACCTCATTTCAATCTGGAAGGTGAGCTGTGGGGCTACAAGACCGGGCCGGGACAGCCACCTGTACGGTAAGTCAATGCACTAAACCCCATCATAAGGCATCGGTTGGATTTTCTGCTTGTCGCCACCTCTGTTTTCACCCGCAAGGGGCAGCAATGGTGGCGGTGAGCTCTTCTGGGCGGGCGGCCAGCTTCGAGCGCCCCGCCGGGGTTTTTGGGGCTGGTTTCGGCGGGGTGCAGAGCATTACCGCCCGGGAGAGGCGAGCCGGTGTGGAACGCTCCCTGGTAGCAACACCGGCTCGATTTTTGGCTCCCGCCCGACCCGTAGCGCCCCCTGCTGGGACCACCTGTGAAAACGGGTGGGCGGAGCTGTAGTGGCTGCAGTGAGGTAAGTCATGTTCACTTCAGGTGAGTGCGATTGTTTTTCAGTTTTGCCATTTATGTTGTGGTGGCACTAATTACTTATTGGAATGTTTCTGGTGTTTGTTTCCAGATTATTTTTTCCCGTGGGCCTCCCTTACAGTGCTCCGAGGCCGGCTCTTTAGCTCGGGATTTTCACATGCTCAGCCGGCCTAGCGCCCCGAGAGAGGTGTACAACGACTCCCTTAGCGCTCCGCCACACGCTCAGGGCCCAGCTGCCCAATGTTACTGACTGAGGCACAAACTGTTCCCGGGCGCTAACCTTACCGCCCCGCCGCCATTACTGGCCGACAATCCAGCCCCACATGGCTGAACGCTAAAACTAAGGGCCTGATAAACTTTCTAATGAATTAGTGACCCTTCAATGAATGCAACTTGCTCAAAATGTAGGCGGGTGTGATCCTCGAGCTTCACACCTACACGATTTCCCAATATGTGCTCCTGATGTGCAAGGCTCCCCACCTGCAGCGCTACCTCGGAAAACCGCCTCAGCCCTTTGATTAGCAGGAACTTCACACAAACATCTTTCTTTCCGTTTGATCTTCAGTCAAAAGAATCATCGAATAAACAACGATTTTCGGAATGATTGCGAAGACAATCGACCACATGCACTTGCCTCCTGGGCAGGTTAGAGGTAGCCAGTTGCCAGGGTAACTGCACAAGTTTCCTTCAAAGCGAAGAGAGCCAGTTTATTATCATGTTGATGAAGTGCTTATGAATGGAGCACGTTCCGGCTGTTCGAAAGTACTGCTTCATGGTACGCAGTGAGCTTACACTACAGTTGGTCCAGATTTTGCTGTAGCAGAGCACCGAATTGCATCTGCTGTGAGTTAGACTTGCTCTTGGTTGCACATTTAGGTTTTTAAAATTTTTTGCGTGGCAAGTTACTGAAAGTGTGAGCTGATAACGTCACAGCGAGGGAGACCGGGCACCTGGGACCTGAGTGAGCAGGTAAAGCCACTGTGTATCTCCTCAACTAATCAGACTGAAGGAGTGTGAATTAACAGCGCAGGGACTGAGAGGGAAGTGTAAATTACAGTGGGTGAATTCACTGTCAAAACAGGTACAAAAAGAAATAAAGAGAGGGAAAGAAAGATTGGATTAAGAGAGAGAGAAAAAAGAGAAAGACCAAGTAAAAAAATTAATTAATTAATAACTTTATATTTAAAAAATTCTCCAACAACAATTAAAACCTGAAAGAATGAGACTCCACACATGTAATAGTTAATTTTCAGTGCCAGAGAGGTTGTTTGGCAGTAATTAACCAGTATCAAGTTGTTAAAGGGGTACTTAGGCTGGAATGGACAAGATCTTACTTTCTGTAGTGAGTTTAGTTCGTATCTACCGCACAAATACAGCAACCTCACACGACACCATGGGCTGGATTTTCGGCTTTGATGCTTGTGGGGCGGTCAAGTTGCGCCTGGGAACAGTTTGCGCCTCAGTAAGTAACATTGGGCAACTGGGCCCTGAGTCAGGGGCACAGCACTAAGGGAGGCGTTGTACACCTCTCTTGGGCGTTAGCGTGGGAAACTCCCGAGATAAAGAGCCGGGCCGGGAGCGCTCCGAGAGACGCCTGGGGAGAAAAAAAACCTGAAAAAACCCACAACAACATTCCCAATACATTGCCCAAGCCTCCACAACACAAATCGCAAAAAAGTTAAAAGACAAAACAATCACACTTACCTCAGTAGTCCATTACTCACCTCTCCGCTGTCGGGATGGTTGCACCGCCTGATTTCCCAAGCGGTCAGTTCGAGGCACGCTTTGCGGGGCGTACGGGTCAGGCGGGAGTCAAAACTTGCGCCGGTGTCACAACTCTTTTGGGGGGACAAAATAAACATTAGATCGAGTGCCCCCCGATCTGGGGGACACTCCAGACACTGTTAACTGCCCTCTTTAAAAAAAAATGTTGTGAGCGCCGGTGTCACAACCAGAGGTGTTACACACCGGGCGCAGCTCTACCGGGCGGTGCTGCTCCGCGCCTGCCGCAAAACTGGACCCGAGGATCGCGGCGGGGCGCTGGGGGCTGACCGTCCGGCCAGAACACCTCGCCGCCACCATGACTGCCGCTCCGGGGCGAAAAACGGAGCGCGGAGGAGCCGAAAATCCGCCCTGTCTCAATAAAGATTTTCTTTGGGACAGGAAAATTAGAGTTGACCAATCAAGAGAACCGAAAGTGCTAAAATTCCGATTGCAGACACTAGTAGGGATGCAGACAAAATGAAGATATTTGCTTCTTGTGAGCGAGTAGATTCTACTGCAAGAGTTGCAGAGTTTGAAATGCCTGAAAAGGAAAAATATGAACGAAAAGGTGGACCAGATCGTGACACACGGGCTGATTTGTTTTATCATGAGGCAGCAGCGCGATGCCATTTCCGTGACACTAACGGCAGAGCGACGCAACTCGGACAGCAACTTGTGGATTTTTGAGTTTAACCGCACTCAAGTTGTTGTACCATTTACGCATAAATAACGGCAAGCGCCATTAGCCTCACTGTTATTTTGACAGCAAAAATCGGGGTTAACTTTCCCTGGCGAAGACCATTGCAGTAATAGGCTGGTTCCACTGACTCACTGCAGGGGAAGATGCTGAGGGAATATATTATCGCAGAAAGAAAACCACCTGACTGAAAGAAACTTATTCATGCCTGGCAGGTAATTAGTAAAACACATCTCTACATCTGGAAGTTTCTGCACAACAATTAATCGTTCCTTTGAATCACAGACTTATCACAGCTAGGGCAACAGCAGGGAAAGGGGAGGGGAAATCAGCCACTGTTCCACTCATGTATCTAGTAACTTCTGTTGGAGAGTGTGTGTGTATACATGTTTGTGCATGTATGTGTGTGTATTGTGTGTTTCTATATATGCACCCTTGTGGATGTGCGTGTGTATTGTGCGTGTGTGATTATTGTGAGTGTATGTATGTATATGTGTGTGTATTGTGTGTGCGTGTGTATGTGTATGTATTGTGTATGTGTGTGTATTGTGTATATGTATTGTGTATGTGTATGTATTGTGTGTGTATGTGTGTGTGTGTATGTGTGTGTATTGTGTATGTGTGAGTGTATTGTGTGTGTGTATTGTGTATGTGTATGTATTGTGTGTGTATTGTGTATGTATTGTGTATGTGTGTGTATTGTATGTGTATGTATTGTGTGTGTGTGTATATGTGTATGTGTGTGTGTGTATTGTGTGTGTCTAGCAGCTAATAAACCGCAAACGCAAGACATTTCTGAACTGGAAACAACACCACAACTTGAATGAAATACATCCGTAAGACAAAGGTCCTCCACCAGCCTGTCCTCGCCGCACAGCACTGCCCCCAGTCATCAAGATCCATGGCGCGGTCCTCGACAACGTGGACCACTTCCCATACCTTAGGAGCCTTTTATCAACAAAGGCAGACATTGATGCAGAGATTCAACATCGTCTCCAGTGCAGCCTTTGGCCGCCTGAGGAAAAGAGTGTTCGAAGACCAGGCCCTCAAATCTACCACCAACCACAGGGCTGTAGTAATACCTGTAGGATCAGAGGCATGGATGACATACAGAAGACCCCTCAAGTCGCTGGAGATATATCACCAACGATGTCTCCGCAAGATCCTGCAAATCCCCTGCGAGGACAGGCACACCAACATCAGCGTCCTCGCCCAGGCTAACATTCCCAGCATTGAAGCACTGATCACACTCGATCAGCTTTGCTGGGCAGGCCACAAAGTTCGCATGCTAGACACGGGGCTCCCGAAGCAATTGCTCTATGCAGAGCTCCTTCACGGCAAATGAGCCAAAGGTGGGCAGCCGAAACGTTACAAGGACCCCCTTAAAAACATCACCACTGACACCTGGAAGTCCCTGGCCGAAGACCGCCCTAGGTGGAGAAAGTGCATCCGGGAGGGCGCTGAGCTCTTTGAATCTCAACACCGCAAGCGCAAGCGCAGGCAGCGGAAGAAGCATGCGGCAAATCAGTCCCACCGAGCCCTTCCCCCGACGAATGTCTGTACCACCTGTGACAGGGTCTGTGGCTCTTGCATTGGACTGTTCAGCCACCAAAGGACTCACTTTAGGAGTGGAAACAAGTTCTCCTCGATTCCGAGGGACTGCCTATGATGATGATGTATTGTGTGTGTTTGTGTGTGTGTATTGTGTATGTGCGTGTGTGTATTGTGTGTGTATGTATTGTGTATATGCATGTGTGTATTGTGTGTGTGTGTGTGTGTGTGTGTGTATTGTGTGTGTTTGTATTGTGTGTGTGTGTGTATTGTGTGTGTGTGTGTATTGTGTGTGTCTAGGAGCTAATAAACTGCAAACACAAGGCATTTTTGAACTGTAAACAACACCACGACTCGAGTGAAATAAAGCAGATCTACAGGCAACTGAAAGCCGAGGTCCAACAAAAAACTCGGCACCTAAAGAACAAATTGGTGGGTAGAAAAAGCGCAGGTGATCCAGCAACTAGCCGACAACCACGACGCGTGTGGACTTTGTAGCGCAATCAAGACCAACTACGGTCCAAGCACCCAAGGTCCTATCCGACTGCGGGCCAAGAACGGAGAGGTACTCATCAAGGACAGAGAGGCAGTCAGTGCCCGCTGGAAGGAGCACTTCGAGGATCTTCTCAACCGAGACTCTGTCTTTGACATCCTCGACTCCATCCCGCAGCATGCTACGTGTCACCATCTCAGCACAACCCCAGCCCGGCATGAAGTTGAAAAGGCAACTGAAGAACAACAAAGCCTCAGGAGCAGATGGAATCCCTGCTGAAGCACTGAAGCATGGCGGAGAAGCACTCTTGGCGCGAATCCGCAACCTCATCTCTCTTATCTGGAAGGAGGAAAGCATGCCGGGGATCTCAGAGACGCTGTATTCATGGCTATCTTCAAGAAAGGTGACAAGTCAGACTGCGGTAATTACAGAGGAGTTTCCCTGCTGTCTGCCGCAGAGAAAATCATTGCAAGAATCCTCCTCAATTGCCTTCTCCCTGTGGCTGAAGAGCTCCTCCCAGAGTCGCAATGTGTATTCCACCCACTAAGGGGCACAATGGACATGATCTTCACCGTGCAACAAATCGAGATAAAATGCAGGGAGCAGCACCACCCTCTGTACATGGCCTTCTTTGACCTCACAAAAGCCTTCGACTCTTTCTACCGGGAGGGATTATGGAGCATCCTTCTCAAGTTCGGCTGTCCTCAAAGATTTGTCACCATCCTCCGCCTGCTTTACGATGACATGCAAGCTGTGATCCTGACCAACTGATCCACCACAGACACAATTCACCTGCGGACCGGGGTCAAGCAAGGCTGTGTCATTGCACCAACGCTCTTCTCAATCTTCTTCGCTGCAATGCTCCATCTCACCTTTAACAAGCTCCCTGCTGGAGTGGAGTTAATCTACAGGACAAACGGGAAATTGTTCAACCTCCAACACTTCCAGTCCAGATCCAAGGTTGTTCCAATCTCTGTCATTGAATTACAATATGCAGATGACACTTGCGTTTGTGCACACTCGGAGTCCGAACTCCAAACCATCGTTGACACCTTCACCGAAGCGTACGAGAGTCTGGGCCTTACATTAAACATCAGTAAGACAAAGGTTCTCTACCAACCTGCTCCCGCCACACAGCACTGCCCCCCGATTATCAAGATCCATGACAATGTGGACCACTTCCCATACCTTGGGAGCCTACTATCAGCAAGGACAGACATCAATGACGAAGTCCAACACTGCCTCCAGTGTGCCAGTGCAGCCTTCGGCCGTCTGAGGAAAAGAGTGTTTGAAGTCCAGGACCTCAAACCAGGACCAAGCTCATGGTCTACAGAGCAGTAATGATACCCACCCTCCTATATGCTTCAGAGACATGGACTATGTACAGTAAGCACCTCAAAGCACTGGAGAGGTACCACCTCCGCAAAATCCTGCCAATTCATTGGCAGGTTAGGTGCACCAATGTCAGCGTTTTCTCTCAGGCCAACATCCCCAGCATCAAAGCATTGACCACGCTCAATCAGTTTCGATGGGCGGGCCACATCGTCTGCATACCCGATACTAGACTCCCGAAATGAGCTACGTCACGGCAGACGAGCCCCAGAAGGACAGAGAAAACGTTTCAAGGACACCCTCAAAGCCTCCTTGAAAAAATGTAACATCCTCATCGACTCTTGGGTATCCCTGGCCCAAGACCGCTCAAAGTGGAGGAGAAGCATCCGGGAAAGCGGTGAACACTTCGAGTCTCTTTGCCGGGTGGAAGCCAAGTACAAGGAGTGGAAGGAGCGTACGACAACCCAAGCACCCCACCCACCTGTCCCTTCAACCACGGACTGCCCCACCTGTGACAGAGACTGCAGAAACATAGAAACATAGAAAATAGGTGCAGGAGTAGGCCATTCGGTCCTTCGAGCCTGCACCACCATTCAATATGATCAGGGCTGATTATGCAACTTCAGTATCCCATTCCTGCTTTCTCTCCATACCCCTTGATTCCTTTAGCCAAAAGGGCCACATCTAACTCCCTTTTGAATATATCTAACGAACAGGCCTCAACAACTTTCTGTGGTAGAGAATTCCACAGGTTCACAATTCTCTGAGTGAAGAAGTTTCTCCTCATCTCGGTCCTAAATGGCTTACCCCTTATCCTTAGACTGTGACCCCTGGTTCTGGACTTCCCCAACATCAGAAACATTCTTCCTGCATCTAACCTGTCCAATCCCTCAGAATTTTATATGTTTCGATGAGATCCTCTCTCATTCTAAATTCCAATGAATATAAGCCTAGTCGATCCAGTCTTTCCTCATATGCCAGTCCTGCCATCCCGGGAATCAGTATGTTGAACCTTTGCTGCACTACCTCAATAGCAAGAATGTCCTTCCTCAGATTAGAAGACCAAAACTGTACACAATATTCAAGGTGTGGCCTCACCAAGACCCTGTACAATTGTAGTAAGACCCCCTGCTCCTATACTCAAATCCTCTCACTATGAAAGCCAAATGCCTGTAGATCCGGCATTGGACCCATCAGTCACCTGAGAACTCATATTAGTGTGGAAGCAAGTCATCCTCGACTCCGGGGAACTGCCTAATATTTTGTCTAATAAAAGTGGAATTTGACTTACTCAGTCATGATAAACCAGTAACCCTGGTAACCAACCTTCTCAATGAAAATCAGGAGTTCTATCACTGGAGCTATCATTCCATCTGAGCTTGCAGATGTGTGTGGAGAGCTTAGAGTTTCATGCTTTGAGTCTGGCAATAGAGTCCATGACATTATTTCCATCTCGTAAATTGATGTAAGCTGTTCTTTGTCGAATTAGATTGCTCTTTATGAAAATGCGTCATGTGAAAGTCTTAATCATAGAATGGTTACAGCACAGAAGGAGGCGTTTCCCACATTACAATAGTGACTACACTCCAAAAGTAATAATTGGCTGTTAAGTGCTTTGAGATGTCCGGTGGTTGTGAATGGCGCTATATAAATCCAAGTCTTTCATTCGGCCTGTTGAGCCTGTGCTGGCTCTACACAAGAGCACTTCAGCCAGTCCCACTCCCCTGCCCTTTCCCTGTAGCCCTGCCAATTTTTTTCCTTCAGGTTCCTGATCAATTCCCTTTTGAAAGCCACGATTGAATCTGCCTCCAGCATCCTTTCAGGCCGTGCATTCCAGATCCTAACCACTCGCTGCTTAAAAAAAATGTTCTCATGTTGCCTTTGTTTTTTTTTCCAATCACCTTAAATCTGTGTCCTCTGGTTATCGAACCTTCTGCCAATGGGAACAGTTTCTATCTATCTACTCTGTCCAGACCCCTCATGATTTTGAACACTTCGGTCAAATCTCCTCTCAATCTTCTCTGCTCCAAGGAGAACAACCCCAGCTTCTCCAGTCTATCCACATAACTGAAGTCCCTCATCACTGGAATCATTCTCGTAAACCTTTTCTACACCCTCTCTAAGACCTTCACATGCTTCCTAAAGTGCGGTGCCCAGAATTGGACACAATACTCCAGTTGGAGCCGAACCAGTGTTTTATACAGGTTCATCATAACGTCCTTACTTTTGTACTCTATGCCTCTATTTTTGAAGCCCAGTATGCCGTAAGCTTTTACAACCACTTTCTCAACCTGCCCTGCCACCGTAAACGATTTGTGCACATATACTCCCAGGTCTATCTGTTCATGCACCCCCTTTAGAATTGCATCCTTTAGTTTACATGTCCTCTCCTCATTCTTCCTTCCAAAATGTATCACTTCACACTTTTCTGCATTAAATTTCATCTGTCACGTGTTTGCCCATTCCACCAGCCTGTCTATGTCCTCTTGAAGTCTATCATTATCCTCCTCACTGTTCACTATACTTCCAAGTTTTGTGTCATCTGCAAATTTTGAAATTGTGTCCTGTACACCCACATCCAAGTCATTAATATATATCAAGAAAAGCAGTGGTCCCAGTACCACTAGGACCCACAGGTATATAAAAAGGGAAAGAATGGCTAAAGTAAATGTTGGTCCCTTAGAGGACGAGACTGGGGAATTAGTAATGGGGAACATGGAGATAGCAGAAACTCTGAACAAATATTTTGTATCACTCTTTACGGTAGAGGACACTAAAAATATCCCAACAGTGAATAGTCAAGGGGCTATGGGGGGGAGGAACTCAATCACAATCACTAAGGAGGTGGTACTCAGTAAGATAAAGGTGGATAAATCTCCTGGACCTGATAGCTTGCATCCTAGGGTCTTAAGAGAAGTAGCGGCAGGGATTGTGGATGCATTGGTTGTAATTACCAAAATTCCCTGGATTCTGGGGAGGTCCCAGCAGATTGGAAAACTGCAAATGTAACGCCCCTACTTAAAAAAGGAGGCAGACAAAAAGCAGGAAACTATAGACCAGTTAGCCTAACATCTGTGGTTGGGAAAATGTTGGAGTCCATTATTAAAGAAGCAGTAGCAGGACATTTGGAAAAGCATAATTCAGTCAGGCAGAGTCAGCATGGATTTATGACGGGGAAGTCATGTTTGACAAATTTGCTGAAATTCTTTGAGGATGTAACGAACAGGGTGGATAAAGGGGAACCAGTGGATGTGGTGTATTTGGACTTCCAGAAGGAATTTGGCAAGGTGCCACATAAAAGGTTACTGCACAAGATAAAAGTTCACGGGGTTGGGGGCATTATATTAGCATCGATAGAGGATTGGCTAACTAACAGAAAACAGAGAGTTGGGATAAATGGTTCATTCTTGGGTTGGCAATCAGTAACTAGTGTGATGCCGCAGGGATTGGTGCTGGGACCCCAACTATTTACAATCTATATTAAAGACTTGGATGAAGGGATCGAGTGTAACGTAGCCAAGTTTGCTGATGATACAAACATGGGAGGAAAAGCAATGTGTAAGGAGGACACAAAAAAACCTGCAAAAGGACATAGACAGGCTAAGTGAGTGGGCAAAAATTTGGCAGATGGAGTATAATGTTGGAAAGTGTGAGGTCATGCACTTTGGCAGAAAAAATTGAAGAGCAAGTTATTATTTAAATAGAGAAAAATTGCAAAGTGCTACACGTAGAGCGGAACCTGGGGGTACTTGTGCATGAAACACAAAAGGTTGGTATACAGGTACAGCAAGTGATCAGGAAGGCCAATGGAATCTTGGCCTTTATTGCAAAGGGAATGGAGTATAAAAGCAGGGAAGTCTTGCTACAGTTATATGGGTTATTGGTGAGGCCACACCTGGAATACTGCGTACAGTTTTGGTTTCCAAATTTACGAAAGTATGTACTTGCTTTGGAGGCAGTTCAGAGAAGGTTCACTAGGTTGATACCGGAGATGAGGGGGTTGACTTATGAGGAAAGGTTGAGTAGGTTGGGCCTCTACTCATTGGAGATCTTATCGAAACGTATAAGATTATGAGGGGGCTTGACAAGGTGGATGCAGAGAGGATGTTTCCACTGATAGGGGAGACTAAAACTAGGGGGCATAATCTTAGAATAAGGGGCCGCCCATTTAAAACTGAGATGAGGAGGAATTTCTTCTCTCAGAGGGTTGTAAATCTGTGGAATTCGCTGCCTCAGAGAGCTGTGGAAGCTGGGACATTGAATAAATTTAAGACAGAGATAGACAGTTTCTTAACTGATAAGGGAATAAGGGATTATGGGAGCGGGCAGGGAAGTAGAGTTGAGACCATGATCAGATCAGCCATGATCTTATTGAATGGTGGAGCAGGCTCGAGGGGCCAAATGGCCTACTCCTGCTCCTATTTATTATGTTCTTATGTCAGCCTATTATGTGTGATTTTATCAAACGCCTTTTGGAAATCCATGTACACCACGTCAACCGCATTGCCCTCATCAACCCTCTCTGTTACCTCTTCAAAAAACTCGATCAAGTTAGTTAAAAATGATTTGCCTTTAACTTAATTAATCCACACTTGTCCAAGTGACTGTTAATTTTGTTCCGGCTTATCATTTCTAAAAGCTTCCCCATTACTGAGGTTAAACTGACTGGCTTGTAGTTGCTGGGTTTATCATTATACCCCTTTTTGGAACAAGGGTGTAACATTTGAAATTCTTCTATCCTCTGGCATCACTCTCCGTATCTAAGAAGGATTAGAAGATTATGGCCAGTATCTCCACAATTTCCATCTTTCCTTCCTTCAGCCTCCTAGGGCGCATCCCATCCGGTCCTGGTGACATATCAACTTTAAGTCCAACCAGAGTAATTGAGTACCTCAGCCATACCCTCTGCCTTCATGTGTAGGTCTCCTGTTTGGGGCCTAATTGACCCCATCACTCATCTTACTACCTGTTTGCTATTTATATGCCTATAGAAGACTTTTGGATTTGCATTTATGTTAGCTGCCAATCTATTCGCGTACTCACTCTTTGCCCCTCTTTCTATATTCAACCTAGTTCTCAACCTGACATCTGTCAAATGCCCCCTTTTTCGGCTTCATCTTATTCTCTATCTTTTTCGTCATCCAGTGACTTTGGTTGCCTTACCTTTCCCCCATGTGGGAATGTATCCTGACTGTACCCGAACCATCGCCTCTTAAAAGGCAGCCCATTGTTCAATTACAGTTTTGCCTGTCAATCTTTGATTCCAATTTATCCAGACCAGACTTGTTCTCAACCCAATTAAATATTTTTACTCTAGATTGCTCCATGTCCTTTTCCATAGCTAATCTAACCCTTATGATCACTGTTCCCTAAATGTTCCCCTACTGACACTTGCTCCACTTGACCCACTTGACCCAGAACCAGACCCAGCAATGCCTCCTTCCTCGTGGGCAGGAAACATAATCATCAAGAAAGTTTTCCTGAACACACTTCAGAAATTCTTCCCCTTCTCTACACTATTACGACCCCAGTCTATATTAGGATAATTGAAGTCCCCCCATTATCACCACTCTATAGTTAATGACATGTTACTATGTTGGTTGTGGTCTACCTGACATCAGCTTCGCTCTGTCACTAGGGGGTTACTAATTGAGTTGAATGTGCGTAATCCAGCCCATCGCCCAGTGGACGCTGTCTCATTACCTTTGATCTAATCTAACATCAGAGCAAATTAATTAGCTCCACGCTCAATGCTCTCATTGCAACAAGCTCCTTCTCTTTCTCGCTGTGGTACCTTGTCGCGAGGGCTCATTTCCATAAATCTAATTAGACTTCTTTTTCAGGGAACAGGCGCTGATGACGTCAAGCTTTGAGAAACACGGCAAGCCACAGTCAGGTGGAGCTAGCTGAAGTTGTCGGTTGAAGTTTGTCTGCAGATTCAGAATGTTTTTTAAGTAATTACATTGGCACAAAGATTCATGGTCAGTAAAATGTTCCTCACTGCACTTACAGGCTGCTGAGACTCTCCAAAGATGCCTTCCCCGGGCTGAGCACCCAGTAAAGACTGCTGTGAAATTGTGGTGCCAGCCGTGGCTCAGTGCTAGCACTCTTGCCTCTGAGTCTTTTCAAATTCTCGCCCTCCCTGTCTCTATAACCACCTCCAGCCCTACAACCCTCCCATTTCTTGGCGCTCCGCTAATTCTGGCCTCTTGCACATCCCCCAATTTTAATCGATCCACCATCGGCGGCCGTGCCCTCAGCTGCCTGGGCCCTAAGCTCCGGAACTCCCTCCCTAAACCTCTCCGCCTCTCTACCTCTTCTTCCTCCTTTAAGAAGGCTCCTTAAAACCTACCTCTTTGACTAAGCTTTTGGTCACCTGCCCTAATATCTCCTTAGGATAAGAGGCAGGCCATTTAGGAGAGAGAGAGTTGTTAACCTGTGGAATTCCCTGCCGCAGAGAGTTGTTGATGCCAGTTCATTGGACATATTCAAGAGGGAGTTAGCTATGGCCCTTACGGCTAAAGGGATCAAGGAGAGAAAGCAGGAAAGGGGTACTGAAGGAATGATCAGCCATTGAATGGTGGTGCAGGCTTGAAGGGCCGAATGGCCTACTCCTGCACCTATTTTCTATGTTTCTATGTTTCTATGTGGGTCGGTGTCAAATTTTGTTTAATATCACTCCTGTGAAGCACCTTGGGATGTATTACTATGTTAAAGGCGCTATATAAATGCAAGTTGTTGTTGTTGAGTCAGAAGATTGTGGGTTAAAGCCTCAATCCAGAGACTTGTTGCATAACCTAGGGAGACAATCAGTGGAGTACTTCTTGTGGGCCGCACGGTGTTTGCACTACTAATTAAATAGTATGCAATCACGTGCCACACGTGCTCTCGCTCGATCCTTGCACACGCGCTCTATGCAATTTGAAAAATACTATATCCTCCTTTTAAAAATCATGTAAAAGATATCTCTCAGAGCACTGCTTTACAAATTCAAATTGATTCCTGTATGAACTGTGTTAAGATGCTATAAAAATACAATTTCCTTTTCTTTCGCTTTGGTTAACTGCTCATCTCATGTAATTTTATTTCAGTGAATGCTATGCCTTGAAATGAGGTCAATTTCCACAAGTCGCTAATGTTTCCCAGCTCTCCCCTGCCTCTCTCAACTCCTCCTCAGCCTTTGTTGGTTGAGCCACAACGTCATTCAGTTAAGCATTGGGAAGACTGAAGTCACTGGCACCACCTCTGTACCCTCGCCAGCGATTCCACCTCCCTTCCCAGCCGCTGTCTCAGGCTGAACCAGACTATTCACAACTCCAATCTGAGCTACTGACCCCATAGTCTGTACATCACGACGATCCCTTACTACCACCTCCGTAACATTATCCGCCTCCGCCCCTGCCTCAGCCCATCTGCTGCTCAAACCCTTCCCCATGCCTTTGGCACCCCCAGACTCTGATGCTCTGCCAGCTGGCCTCCCAACTCCCACCCTCCACAACCTTCAGCTCATCCAAAATTCTGCTGTCCTTATCCTAACTCGCACCAAGTCCCGTTCGCCCATCATCATCATCATCTTCAGCAGTCCCTCGAAATCGAGGAAGACTTGCTTCCACTCTAAAAGTGAGTTCTTAGGTGACTGTACAGTCCAATAAGGGAATTACAGTCTCTGTCACAGATGGGACAGACAGTGGTTGAAGGAAAGGGTGGGTGGGGAGTCTGGTTTGCCGCACGCTCCCTCCGTTGTCTGCACTTGATTTCTGCATGCTCTCGGCGATGAGACTCGAGGTGCTCAGCACCCTTCCGGATGCTCTTCCTCCACTTAGTGCGTTCTTGGGCCAGGGATTCCCAGGTGTCGGTGGGGATGTTGCACTTTATCAAGGAGGCTTGAAACGTTTCCCCTGCCTACCTGAGGATCGCTTGCCGTGTAAGAGTTCCGAGTAGAGCGCTTGCTTTGGGAGTCTTGTGTCAGGCATGCGGACAATGTGGCCCACCCAATGGAACTGGTAGTATGGTCAGTGCTTCGATGCTGGGGATGTTGGCCTGATTGAGAATGCCGATGTTGATGTATCTGTCCTCCCTGTTCATCTATCACCCCCGTGCTCGCTGACCCACATTGGCTCCCAGTCCCCTATTGCCTCAAATTTGAAATTCTTATCCTTACGTTTCAATGCCTCCTTGGTCTCACCCCTTCCTTACTCTGTAACTCCTCAAGTGTTGTCACTCACTCACCCTGAACTCCCTGTTCCTCTGAGTCCGGCCTGTTGCATATCATCCCTATCCCTTTGACCTTACCATAGGCTCCCAGCTCTGGAATACCGTACCTAAGCCCCTCCGCCTCGCCACCTCCCTCTCCTCCTTTAAGATCCTGCTTAAAACTCACCTTTTTTACCAAGCTTTTGGTTGGCAACCTTAATTTTATGGGCCACATGCTGCTCGTCCCTCAGTAACCAGGGACTCAGTCTGACACTCGGAGCCATTCTCAGTTTGGTTCTTGAAGACGCTTGTCTTCTATCATGTTAAATCTGTCTCAACATCATTGTTTGAACATTCTCCTTGGAGCAGTCATAGTGTAAATTGCAGATAAATCACTGTAATCGCTACTTATAGGTGTAAGGAGACGGAAAGGTGTTGAGTGTAGTGAGTGTGCTGCCAGTTACTTTGTCCTGGATGTGAACCACTTGAAATTCTTTTAAAAAACACATTAACACAATAATAGAGGGTCAGACAGTATCATTTCCAGCAACAATTTATTTCAATACCGTACAGTTACATTCATAATGGTTCACCCTATACTGCTAGTTGTGCAACAAGAAAGGGAGCAGACAAAACGAAGAGGCCGGGTGTCATGTATGTATGCTTGGGGTTACTAGCCACTAGATGGCGCCACTGTCGGAGGTCATTGGGCTGTACGCACGTGTGTGTGGCCCAGGTATAAAAGGCAAGCCATCATGTAATGTAATCACTTTGGGCCCTAATAAAGCAGAGCCAGGTTTGTACTTGTGTTAGTTTACAGTATTCAGTCTATCAAGTTATTACATACATAACACCGGGCTTAATCAAGACGCCAGAATTAAGAGGCAAGAGAGGACAATGAGCAGCTTGTTTTTTCAGTTATAATGTACTGTCCGTAAACAACTGTCGTCAACAACAACAACAACAACTTGTATTTATATAGCACCGTTAATATAGTGAAACGTCCCAAGGCGCTTCACAGGAGTGTTATAAGACAAAACAAATAACTTTGACACTGAGCCACAGAAAAAAAAATTATGGCAGGTGACCAAAAGCTTGATCAAAGAGGTAGATTTTAAGGAGCGTCTTAAAGGAGGATAGAGAGGTAGAGAGGCGGAGAGATTTAGGCAGAGAGTTCCAGAGCTTGGGGCCCAGGCAGCTGAAGGCACAGTCACCAATGGTTGGGCGACTATAATCAGGGATGCTCAAGAGGGCAGAATTAGAGGAACGCAGACATCTCGGGGAGTAGTGGGGCTGGAGGAGATTACAGAGATAGAGAGGGGCGAGGCCATAGAGGGATTTGTAAACAAGGATGACAATTTTGAAATCGAGGCATTGCTTAACCGGGAGCCAATGTAGGTCAGCGAGCACAGGGGTGATGGGTGAATGGGACTTGGTGCGAGTTAGGACAAGGCCAGCTGAGTTTTGGATCACCTCTAGTTTGCATAGGGTAGAATGTGGGAGGCCAGCCAGGAGTGCGTTGCAGTAGTCAAATCTAGAGGTAACAAAGGCATGGATGAGGGCTTCAGCAGCAGATGAGCACTACTCACTGATTGACATAATTACCACACTCCTCCTCCTGCCTCTTTAGCTTATACGAGTGCAGTGTAGAATCCCCCAGATGTGATATTTATGAACTCTGCATTTGGTCCATACAAAGCTGTGTCTTCAGTAATGCCCAGTAGTCATCTGTTATAATGGCAGCAGACCTGGCCCCTGTACATTGCACAGACATCAATATGTTCTGAAGAGTAACTACATAGACATTACAGCACAGAAACAGGACACTCGGCTGGTGTGTATGCACTGCACTCGCGCTGCCTCACACCCTATGTCATCTCACCCTATCAACATATCTTTCAATTCTTTTCTCCCTCATGTGTTTATCCAGCTTCCCCTTAAATGCATCTACGCCATTCGCCTCAACTACTCCCTGTGGTAGCGAGTTCCACATTCTCATCACTCGCTGGGTAAAGAAGTTTCTCTTTAATTGTTATGTGGAGCAGACTATGCAAACACAGTGAACGGTGTAACTTGCATTTATATAATGCCTAACGTAGAAAAACATCCCAAGGTGATAAAATGAACAAAAAAAACGAAGATTTTTTAAATGGTGAGAACCGTTTAAATGTTGGTGTTCAGTGAGATTTGGGGGTCCTCGTGTAAGAAACACTGAAAGCTAGTATGCAGGTACAGCAAGCAATGAGGAAGGAAAATGGCATGGCTAATGCTGTTGGGGATGGGTTAAACTAATATGGCAGGGGATGGCAACCTAGGCAGGGAGACAGAGGGAAGCAGAAAGAAGAAAAGTAAAAGTGGAGGGCAGAGAAACCCAAGGCAAAAATCAAAAAAGGGCCACATTACAGCAAAATTCTAAAGGGACAAAGTGTGTTAAAAAGACAAGCCTGAAGGCTCTGTGCCTCAATGCGAGGAGTATTCGTAATAAGGTGAACGAATTAACTGTGCAGGCAGCAACTAACGATTATGATATAATTGGCATCATGGAGACATGGCTCCAGGGTGACCAAGGCTGGGAACTCAACATCCAGGGGTATTCAACATTCAGGAAGGAGAGACAGAAAGGAAAAGGAGGCGGGGTGGCGTTGCTGGTTAAAGAGGAAATTAACGCAATAGTAAGGAAGGACATTAGCCTGGATGATGTGGAATCTGTATGGGTGGAGCTGCGGAATACCAAAGGGCAGAAAACATTAGTGGGAGTTGTGTACAGACCACCAAACAGTAGTAGTGGGGTTGGGGACAGCATCAAACAAGAAATTAGGGATGCATGCAATAAAGGTACAGCAGTTATCATGGGCGACTTTAATCTACATATTGATTGGGCTAACCAAACTGGTAGTAATATGGTGGAGGAGAATTTCCTGGAGTGTATTAGGGATGGTTTTCTGGACCAATATGTTGAGGAACCAACTAGAGGGCTGGCCATCCTAGACTGGGTGATGTGTAATGAGAAAGGACTAATTAGCAATCTTGTTGTGCGAGGACCCTTGGGGAAGAGTGACCATAATATGGTAGAATTCTTTATTAAGATGGAGAGTGACACAGTTAATTCAGAGACTAGGGTCCTGAACTTAAGGAAAGGTAACTTCAATGATATGAGACTTGAATTGGCTAGAATAGACTGGTGAGTGATACTTAAAGGGTTGACGATGGATAGGCAATGGCAAACATTTAAAGATCACCTGGATGAACTTCAACAATTGTACATCCCTTTCTGGAGTAAAAATAAAACGGGGAAGGTGGCTCAACTGTGGCTAACAAAGGAAATTAAGGGTAGTGTTAAATCCAAGGAAGAGGCATATAAATTGGCCAGAAAAAGCAGCAAACCTGAGGACTGGGAGAAATTTAGATTTCAGAAGAGGAGGACAAAGAGTTTAATCAGAAGGGGTAAAATAGAGTATGAGAGGAAGCTTGCAGGGAACATAAGAACTGACTGCAAAAGCTTCTATAGATATGTGAAGAGAAAAAGATTAGTGAAGACAAACCTTGGTCCCTTACAGTCAGAATCAGGTGAATTTATATGGGGAACAAAGAAATGGCAGACCAGTTGGACAAATATTTTGGTTCTATTTCCACGAAGGAAGACACAAATAACCTTCAGGAAATATTTGGGGACCAAGGGTCTAGTGAGAAGGAGGAACTGAAGGAAATCCTTATTAGGCGGGAAATTGTATTAGGGAAATTGATGGGATTGAAGGCCAATAAATCCCCGGGGCCCGATAGTCTGCATCCCAGAGTACTGAAGGAAGTGGCCCTAGAAATAGTGGATGCATTGGTGATCATTTTCCAACAGTCTATCGACTCTGGATCAGTTCCTTTGGACTGGAGGGTAGCTAATGTAACACCACTTTTTTTTAAAGTAGGGAGAGAGAAAATGGGTAATTATAGATTGGTTAGCCTGACATCAGTAGTGGGGAAAATGTTGGAATCAATTATTAAAGATGAAATAGCAGCACATTTGGAAAGCAGTGACAGGATCGGACCAAGTCAGCATGGATTTATAAAAGGGAAATCATGCTTGACAAATCTTCGAGAATTTTTTGAGGCTGTACCTAATAGAGTGGACAAGAGAAAACCAGTGGATGTGATGTATTTAGACTTCCAAAAGGCTTTTGACAAGGTCCCACACAAGAGATTGGTGTGGAAAATTAAAGCACATTGTATTGGGGGTAATGTATTGACGTGGATAGAGAACTGGCAGACAGGAAGCAGAGAGTCGGGATAAATGGGTCCTTTTCAGAATGGCAGGCAGTGACTAGTGGAGTACCACAGGGCTCAGTGCTGGGACCCCAGCTATTTACAATATACATCAATGATTTAGATGAAGGAATTGAGTGTAATATCTCCAAGTTTGCAGATGACACTTAGCTGGGTGACGGTGTGAGCTGTGCGGAGGATGCTTAGAGGCTGCAGGGTGACTTGGACAGGTTAGGTGAGTGGGCAAATGTATGGCAGATGCAGTATAATGTGGATAAATGTGAGGTTATCCACTTTGGGGGCAAAAACACGAAGGCAGAATATTATGTGAATGGCGGCAGATTAGGAAAAGGGGAGCTGCAACGAGACCTGGGTGTCATGATACATCAGTCATTGAAAGTTGGCATGCAGATACAGCAGGCGGTGAAGAAGGCAAATGGCATGTTGGCCTTCATAGCTAGGGGATTTGAGTATAGGAGCAGGGAGGTCTTACTGCAGTTGTACAGGGCCTTGGTGAGGCCTCACCTGGAATATTGTGTTCAGTTTTGGTCTCCTAACCTGAGGAAGGACATTCTTGCTATTGAAGGAGTGCAGCGAAGGTTCACCAGACTGATTCCAGGGATGGCTGGACTGACTTATGAGGAGAGACTGGATCGTCTGGGCCTCTATTCACTGGAGTTTAGAAGGATGAGAGGGGATCTCATAGAAACATATAAAATTCTGACGGGACTGGACAGGTTAGATGCAGGAAGAATGTTTCTGATGTTGAGGAAGTCCAGAACCAGGGGACACAGTCTAAGGATAAGGGGTAAGCCATTTAGGACTGAGATGAGGAGAAACTTCTTTACTCAGAGAGTTGTTAGCCTGTGGAATTCTCTACTGCAGAGAGTTGTTGATGCCAGTTTATTGGATATATTCAAGAGGGAGTTAGATATGGCCCTTACGGCTGAAGGGATCAAGGGGTATGGAGAGAAAGCAGGAAAGGGGTACTGAGGTGAATGATCAGCCATGATCTTATTGAATGGTGGTGCAGGCTCGAAGGGCCGAATGGCCTACTCCTGCACCTATTTTTCTATGTTTCTATATTTTTATGTTGGCCTTTATTGCAAGTGGGTTGGAGTACAAGAGTAAGGAAATCTTGTTACAATTGTACAAGGCCCTGCTGAGACTACATCTGGAGTACTGTGCATCATCATCATAGGCATTCCCTTGAAATCGAGGAAGACTTGCTTCCACTCTAAAAGTGAGTTCTTAGGTGACTGAACAGTCCAATACGGGAATTACAGTCTCTGTCACAGGTGGGACAGATAGTCGTTGAGGGAAAGGGTGGGTAGGACTGGTTTGCCGCACGCTCTCTTCCACTGTCTGCGCTTGATTTCTGCATGCTCTGAGCGATGAAACTCGAGGTGCTCAGCGCCCTCCCGGATGCTCTTCCTCCAGTTAGGGCAATCTTTGGCCAGGGACTCCCAGGTTTCGGTGGGGATGTTGCATTTTATCAAGGAGGCTTTGAGGGTGTCCTTAAAACATTTCTTCTGCCCACCTAGGGCTCGCTTGCCATGAAGGAGTTCCGAGTAGAGCGCTTGCTTTGGGAGTCTTGTGTCAGGCATGCGAACAATGTGGCCCGCTAAATGGAGCTGGTCGAGTGTGGTCAGTGCTTCGATGCTGCGGATGTTGGCCTGATAGAGGACAATAACGTTGGTGCGTCTGTCCTCCCAGGGGATTTACAGGATTTTGCGGAGACATCGTTGGTAGTATTTCTCCAGTGATTTGAGGTGTCTACTGTATATGATCCACATCTCTGAGCCATACCGGAGGGCCGGTATTATTACAGCCCTGTAGACCATAAGCTTGATGTCAGATTTGAGGGCCACATCTTCGAATACTCTCTTCCTCAGGTAGTTTTGGTCTCCTTATCAATGGACGGATATACTTGCCTTGGAGGCGGTGCAACGAAGATTCACTGGATTGATTCCTGGGATGAGAGGGCTGTTCTAGGAGGAGAGATTGTGTAGAATGGGCCTATACTCTCTGGAGTTTAGAAGAATGAGAGGTGATCTCATTGAAACATGCAAGATTCTGAAGAGGATTGACAGGGTCGATGCTGAGAGGATGTTTCCCTTGGGCTGGAGTGTCTAGAACCAGGGGGCACAGTGTCAGGATAAGGGGTCGGCCATTTAAGACAGAAATGAGGAGGAATTTCTTCACTCAGAGGGTTGTGAATCTTTGGAATTCTCTACCCCAGATGGAAGTGGATGCTGAGTCTCTGAATATATTCAAGGCTGAGTCGCTAGATTTTTGGGGTCGAGGGGAATCAAGGGATATGGAGATCGGGCGGGAAAGTGGAGTTGAGGTTGAAGATCAGCTATGATCTTATTGAATGGCGGAGCAGGCTCGATGGGCCGAATGGCCGACTCCTGCTTCTATTTCTTATGTTCTTATGATGAAGGATCAGGGATATGTGTTCAAACCAAGATGGTGTGTGCCTTGGAGGGAAGGGAAGCATTTCCACAAATTTGCTGCTCTTGGCTCTTCTCGATGGCTGAGATTGCAGGCCGGGGAGATGATCTTGAAATAACTTGTGTGAGTTGATGTAGTGCATCGTATAGATTGTTGACACTGCAGCCATGGTGCGTCAGTGATGGAGGAGTTGAACATTGTGTCCAGTGCTAGGGGTGCTGATTGTGTCGAGCTTCTTGAGCCTTGTGGTTACACCCATCCAGACGACTGGTGAATGTGCCATCACACTTCTGCCTTATCTCCCTGCTTTTAAATGTCACGTACATGTAATTTTGTGATGCTTCCATTTGTTATTCCTCGGCCTGTTCTCCCCGATATTAATGAAAGACTTGCATTTATATAGCGCCTTTCACGACCACCGGACGTCTCAAAGCGCTTTACAGCCAATGAAGTACTTTTAGAATATAGTCACTGTTGTAATGTAGGAAACGCAGCAGTCAATTTGCGCACAAACAGCAACATGATAATGACCAATTAATCTGTTTTGTTATGTTGATTGAGGGATAAATATTGGCCCGGACACCAATTTTCTTCGAATAATGCCGTGGGATCTTTTCCTTCCACCTGAGGGAGCAGACGGGGCCTCGGTTTAACGTCTCATTTGAAAGACAGCACCTCCGACAGTGCAGCACTCCCTCAGCACTGCACTGGAGTGTCAGCTTAGATTTTTTGTGCTGAAGACCCTGGAGTGCGACTTGAACCCACAACCTTCTGACTCAGAGGCGAGAGTGCTACCCACTGAGCTACAGCTGACAATTAATGAGGAGGTGGGGAGGATGCGTGAGCGCATCGAAAACATTTAAATAAACTGCTGTCGTCTCCCACCCGTCAGCCGGCCCGATTGACAGCCTGCCCGATGGGGGGACGAGGGAAAACAAGCAGCAGGAGGCCACAGCCCTCGGACGGTGAGAACAGCCCTCGGCGGTCAGTGGGGCGGAGGGATCTGATCGACTCAAGGGAGGCCCAGGTCGGCCTTGTGAGGCCTGGAGCAGCACTCCTGCCTCTCCTGGCCCACAAGGAACGCTGAAAAATACATTTCAAACTGAGCTTCCGGCCCAGGATCCGGCTGCCGGCAGGTTTTACCTGACGGTGAAGCCCACATTGCCCCTCCAACCCCACCATCACCACCCCTCTGCTCTGGCCTCTGGTGGATATTGCTGTATAATTCGCTTCCTTCCTGCGGGATTCCTGCTTATAAAGTCGAGGTTAATGTGGAGACACATGGGAAAGGAAGCGGGATTGGTGAGGGCAACTGCCACCCGTTATCTTAACTGCCCCTCTGCCCAGTTTCTGCCAGGAGGGGGCAGTTAAAATCAGGGCTGTAATGTATTTGCTTCAGGTTCTTTGCTTAAGAATTCATAGCAACACATTGCGATGAAGAACTAGTTGGCTTATTAGCAAAGGTTGAACAACCACACTACGCATTACCAGTTCATCCAATCGGCTCACAACCACCTGCCTCATCGTGGATCCCCCGAAACCAATTGCCTGGGGTTTTATTGAATCTTGTGAACATCACGTGACTGGCGAAGCCACTCCCAACTCAACAGCTCCACCAACCCGTGAACATACTCACAGGGGCATACATTGCACTGGCCAAGTTTGCACCTCGACTTGTGAAAATTAGGGAATGAAATTAGCTCGGAATACTGAGAGCTATTTGCAAGAGATTCAACGCAACTAACCTTAACCCTGAACCTAACCCTAACCCTGACCCTAACCCGAACCCAACCTCTAACCCAAACCCTAACCCTAACCCTACCTCTAACTCTAACCCTAACCCTAACCTTAACTCTAATCCTAACCATAACCCTAACTCTAATTCTAACCCTAACCCTAACGCTAACCCTAACCCAATACTGACTTACACCAGAAGACAAAAGTCAGCCCCATGAAAACAGGCCTGGCTCCTGTCCATTAGGGGGAATTTTAACCTGACTCGCTCAGCAGAGACCTGGCGGGCGGGCAGTTAAAATCGCCCTGGCTCTTACCTGTCCAAAAACCGCCATGATCGCAATACCTGAAATTTTAACCTGCTCTCCCGAGCGGGCAGCAAGGACACGTGCCCGGAGCCAACAGGGTCCTTCATTACATATCCATGTTGTGGCCCGATGACACCATTAAGACCTGACTGTAATTTTAACTCAGGCCTGAGCGGGGAATCCTCCTGGAATCAAAATCGGGGCCGGGAGATGCAAATATCATTGATCCACATTCATTTCACCAATTACCTTTCACTGTCTTCAGTCTCAGTCGCTTGCTCCTACTTTCGACCTGCCACCAGAGGAAATAGAGTAAGAGCAAAGGGCAATTTTTTGCGTAGTTGGTCGTGATTAGCAGTGTACCACAAGGTTCTGTTCTGTGTTAGCAGATTTGGACATAGGCTCAGATGGAGTGATGCCCATATTTGCAGATGATTCTGAAATAGAAGACATAATTCTGAGGACCAAAGGACCCAGTGCATCATCAATTGGCACTAATTTGGTAATCTCACTTACCCATGCCCTGGGAGTGTTTGATGGGACAGTGTAGAGGAAGCTTTACTCAGTTCTAACCCGTGCTGTACCTGCCCTGGGAGTGTTTGATGGGACAGTGTAGAGGGAGCTTTACTCTGTATCTAACCCGTGCTGTACCTGCCCTGGGAGTGTTTGATGGGACAGTGTAGAGGGAGCTTTACTCTGTATCTAACCCGTGCTGTATCTGCCCTGTGAAGTGTTTAATGCTGACACTGAGGGCCCAAAATGAAAAGTATTCGATTTCCCAATATTCTCAATCCTTGGTCTTGAGTACAAAATAGCAACAAGAAATCCTGGTCAGTAACGGTACATCAGACTAAATGTGCTTTGGTATTTTGTTTGAGAGCACCCTAATAATGAAGCATCAGCAAGGGTTGAGTAAGACAATACTGAGGTGCTGTTGCCTTGGAAACAAATCCCATGTTAAAAGCTTGCTTAGTTTGGGGGAGGTTTCATGGTTACCATGGTGATAGTATAGGAATTGCATTGGTTATAATAACAGATGGGCATGGTTGCCACAGAGATATTTGCAGGTCGTGCCAAGGTATGAGTGATAAATTTGATATAAGTTGTCACTGGAAAATGAAAGTGACTGTAGCCCATTGACCTTTGACAAAAGAACATAAGAATTTAAGCAAGAATTTATTTAGAAAGAATGCATTTATATAGCGCCTTTCATGATCACCGGATGTCTCAAAGCCATTTACAGCCAATGAGCTACTTTTGGAATGTAGTCACTGTTGTAGTTAGGAGCAGGAGTAGGCCATAAGGCCCCTCGAGTCTTCTCCGCCATTAAATACGATCTTGGCTGATCTTCAACCTCAACTCCACTTTCCCACCCGATCCCCATATCCCTTGATTCCCTTAGAGTTCAAAAAGCTATTGATCTCAGTCCTGAATATACTCAACGACTAAGAACAGCGTGGAAACGGAATTGGCGAAGTGACAGGAAACAGAGAGTTGTGGTGAAGGGTTGTTTTTCGGACTGGAGGAAGGTATACAGTGGTGTTCCCCAGGGGTCGGTACTGGGACCACTGCTTTTCTTGATATATATATTAATGACTTGGACTTGGGTGTACAGGGCACAATTTCAAAATATGCAGATGACACAAAACTTGGAAGTATAGTGAACAGTGAGGAGGATAGTGATAGACTTCGGGAGATACAGACAGGCTGGTGGAATGGGCGGACACGTGGCAGATTAAATTTAACACAGAAAAGTGCAAAGTGATACATTTTGGTAGGAAGAATGAGGAGAGGCAATATAAACTAAATGGTACAATTCTAAAGGGGTTGCATGAACAGAGATACCTGGGGCTATATATGCACAAATTATTGATGATGGCAGGGCAGGTTGAGAAAGCCGTTAAAAAAGCATACGGGGTCCTTGGCTTCATAAATAGAATATAAAAGTAAGGAGGTTATGATGAACCTGTATAAGACGCTGGTTCGGCCTCAACTGGAGTATTGTGTCCAATTCTGTGCACCGCACTTTAGGAAGGATGTGAAGGCCTTAGAGAGGGTGCAGAAAAGATTTACGAGAATGATTCCAGGGATGAGGGACTTCAGTGATGTGGATAGACTGGAGAAGCTGGGGTTGTTCTCCTTGGAGCAGAGAAGGTTGAGAGGAGATTTGAGACATGTCCAAAATCATGAGGGGTCTGGACAGGGTAGATAGAGAGAAACTGTTCCCATTGGAGGAAGGGTCAAGTGCCAGAGGACACAGATTTAAGGTAATTGGCAAAAGAACCAAAGGTTCACGAGGAAAAGCTTTTTTACGTAGCGAGTGGTTGGGATCTGGAATGCACGGCCTGAAAGGATAGAAGCTTCAAACCTGAAAGCAAGGTGGAGGCAGACTCCATCGTGGCTTTCAAAAGGGAATTGGATAAGTACCCGAAAATTTGCAGGGATACGGGGAAAGGGCGGGGGACTGGGATTAGCTGAGCTGCTCTTGCAGAGAGCCGGTACGGGCTCGACGGGCCGAATGGCCTCCTTCTGTGCTGTAACCATTCTATGATTTATGACTCAGCATGCCGATGGGTCCTCAATGAAACATCTGGTTGTCATATGACTGGAATTGTACCGCTCCTGTGGTACCTCAGCAGTCTCATCAGCCAGGTTTGAAGCGGCTAGGCTTTGTCGTCTAGTGGCCATCCCTTAAGGCTGGTTCCAGATCTGAACATGTTGGAAAGCATCATGGCAGCTCGCAGGGAATCTGGCGTAGACTGGCAGGAATCTTTCCCTGTGGTTGCACAGATGCTGAACATTGATGGAATGAAACCCCTTGTGGTTGACGTACGCTCCTGGTTGATCGGGGAGGGGTGATCAGATTGCCACGTGTGTGTAGTTCATGGCATCCTGCACCTGTGGGAAGCCAGGCAGTGATGTGAGTCCAGGTAAGCAGGCAGGTCGGAAAGCCTCCTTGTAGGACTGCTCCTGGGCATGGCCACGGGGGCCATCAACCGGTCCAGGCAGCGGGCGGTCGAGGGGGTCATTGAGCCCGACTGCCTGCCTCTCTTCCGCGGTTACATCCGAGCCAGGGTGTCCCTGGAGATGGAGCACGCGATGTCCACCGGTACGCTCGCAGCCTTCCGTGAGAGGTGGGCGCCGGAGGGACTGGAGTGCATCATCACCCCCGGCAACCAAATTTTAATTTGAGCATTTAAAGTTTAAATTGTCGGTTTTAGTGCCCCTTTAAAAAGGGGGCATTTGATTTACAGGTGCAACTAAAATAGTTGTGAGTCCAGGTGCCCGCTCATTCTGGCTACTGTCATCACAGGGGAAGCTTATATGCCTCCCAGCCCTCGCAAACAATCCATCAGTCACCTGCCGTATGCATTTCTGTGCAGCAACGTGCGAGGCCTTCGCTATGTCTCCGGCGGCACTCTGGAAGGAATCGGAGGCAAAGAAATGAAGGATGGTGGTAACTTTCACAGCCAGTGGTAATGTGTGGTCACCAGGTCCAACAAGCAGCAGGTCTTCTTCCAGGTGGCCGCAGAGTTCTGCGACCACCTGACCTTTCAATCTCAGCCTCAGAGTCTGTAAACCCTGTGAGGTGAGTAGTGCCTCCTGCGACCTGCACCCCTCCACTGCCTCCCTCTCTGTTGTCCAGTGTGGAGGCCCCGACCTATGTGAGAACACCAGCGGCAGGCCGGGGCCATAAAAGGAGCGGCGAGCGGCCTCGGGAGCAGCGGGGAGGCCCTGGGAGCAGCATGGAGGTGTAGTACTCCAGGGAGCAGTGTAAGCTGGTGCAGGAGGGCGACGGCAGCGAAGAGTGATGTCATCAAGGTCCGGGTCGGTGATTGGAGCGTGGGCAGATACAGCAGGAGCGGCGAGGTCGGGGCGAAGGAGCAGTGAGAGACTGTAGAGGGACGCGATCGGGGCCCAGGGGAGGCGTGAGTTTGGGGCCAGGGGCCCAGGGACAGCACGGGCCAGCCACACTGCGATATGTCCGTGCAGCAGAACTGGTCTCCAATCGCCTGGTTAATCCTTGCCACTGGACCAAGACCTAGCTCTGTCGAGTCCATGTGGTGGCTGGTGTGCAACGGTCACCACACATTAAAAAAGTCCACGCACAGATATCTTCCACTCTTTAGGATGTAGTTCGGGATTTGGAATATTAGGTCCTTCATTGAAACACCTCTGAACTCATCCTTTTTTGGCGTGGAAGCAAGTCATCCTCATTTCGAGGGACTGCCTATGATGATGATGACCACCTCCAGCTCCCTCAACAGCGCGCCCTTGCTCCTGCTGAAGCTGGTTATCCTGCTTGTCCATAGTCCAATCGAGAGCAAGTTATGACCCCACCCGTCGTGATCTTCTCTGTCTCAACACCTCCAAACTCAACAAATAGCTCTCTCGCAACAAGTGCTCTCGCCAAACCGTGTTCCAGAGGGAAGCAGCTGTGAGCACTGAACCTTTCTTGAGATCAAGGTTCCTGCCCTCGAACCACCCCGATAAAGTGCCGCGTGATCTCGCCTCCGCTTCCCTGCCGGGTTTCCTGGGGGTGCAACAACTGTTAGTTCCCAATCGGGTTCCCAATTGCATGATCGGAGCCCGATTTAATATCTGAATGATCGGCCCATCTCTCCATGACAGGACACTCGGACACCCGATATTTGGCCTGTATACGGTGGGTTGGACTCGAGTCATGGCTGCATCGGACAAATGCAATGTTCTTTTTGCATTCCTTGGTGGTGGTTGGAATTGAATCTTCAAACAGAAGAGAACTGTGGATTATTATTGTTTTCAAGGTGGGAGGAATGTAAATTAAAGTGTTATTATAATTCCTGCTGTGTTAGTGATTTACTCACACATTTAAATAAATCCAATGGGGAATTCAGGAAAAACGTCTTTACCCAGAGAGCGGTGAGAATGTGGAACTCGCTGCCACAGGGAGTGGTTGAAGCGAATACAGTACAGATACATTTCAGGGGAAGCTCGATAAACCCAAGACGGAAAAAGGAATAGAAGGATATGCTGATGGGGTGAGATGAAGCGCGGTGGGAGGAGGCTCGTGTGGACCATAAACACTGGCATGGTCCAGTTGGGCCGAATGGCCTGTTTCTGTGCTGGTAATTTGATGTAATTCTATGTTCTGTGAATTGCGTTCCGCGTATTTGACTGTTTAACCATCTCCCGATTGTCTCCCGCTCATTGGCGGGGGGTTAAAATCAAGGCCATGATATTTGTATTAAAGGGGCCCTTAGGGAAGAATGACCATAATATGATAGAATTTTATATTGAGTTTGACAGTGATTTAGTTAAATCCGAAACTAGGGTCTTAAATCTAAACAAAGCAAACTACGTAGGTATGAGTGGCGAGTTGGCTAAGGTGGATTGGGAAACTACATTAAAAGATATGACGGTAGACAAGCAATAGCTAGCATTTAAAGAATTAATGCATAATTTACAACAAATATACATTCCTCCAAGGCACAAAAATCCCACAGGAAAAGTGTCCAACGAGAAGTTAAAGATAGTATTCGATCAAAGGAAGAGGCTTATCATGGTGCGAAAAGGAGTACTAAACCTGAGGATTGGGAGGATTTTAGAATTCAGCAAAGGAGGACCAAGAAATTGAAAAAGAAAGAAAAAATAGAGCGAGCGAATGGCCGACTCCCACTCCTAATTCTTATATTCTTATTTAAACTCAAGATTGACAGGCTGTCTGCCTGAGTCCCATTACTTTTAATTGGCTGCCTCATCATTGCCATTGTGCCCCGCTCCGGCGGACTAGTCAGCATCCAACTGACACCTTTAGCTCTGTAATTAATATGCCAAGACACCACTCACTGCATCCTGTCAGAGACAGCAACACAGAGCGCAACATCAATGATAATGCACTCGGAGAGAGAAGCTTCACTTTTCTTTGCAATAATGAAGCTGCTATTTTTAAGCGCTCCTTTTGAAGAACTGAAGAAGAATAATCATTGACCTCAAAGATTGGACACGTCGGCTTGTCAGTAAGCTTAGGTTGTACACATCTCGGCCATTTAGAAACATAGAAAATAGGTGCAGGAGTAGGCCATTTGGCCCTTTGAGCCTGCACCACCATTCAATAAGATCATGGCTGATCATTCACCTCAGTACCCCTTTCCTGCTTTCTCTCCATACTCCATAAGGAAAAGGAAAAAACGTGCATTTCTACCGCACCTTTCATGGCCTCGGTGTGTCCAAAAGCACTTTACAGCCAAGCAAGTGCTTTTTGAAGCTTGTCTCGACAGTGCAATGTAGGAAACGCGGCAGAGCAAGATCCCAGAAGCAGATTATCCCGTTTTAGATGATTAAAAAACAGAGAATGCTGGAAATACTCAGCAGGTCAGGGAGCACCTGCGGAGAGAGAAACAGAGTGAATGGACCAGTGTGTATGAGGTGCGCGCGCTCACACATGGCCTAAACCCGGCATTTGCAATCTGTCACAAAATCTTTCAAACCCTTCAAATTCTTACGCTGGTAAAAGCAGGCGACAGGCATGCTTTCACCAGCATAAGAGTTTTTAAAAAAAATAGAAAAAATAAATGTTATCATTCATTTATATATTAAAAACTCTGTCCATTATGGTAAGTTTATTTTTAGCCCTGTTAAAAAAAATGCAAAACATTTTTTTTGTATAAAATATTGAATTAAATTGCATTTTAATTAATTTTAAATATGTAATGTGTTTTTTTAATTTGATTTCAGTGTTTGTGTGTTTTGGGGGGTACAGGTTGAACCTCCCTTATCCGGAAACCTCGGGACCTGGCCTGTTCTGGAGAAGGGATTTTTTCCAGACGAGGGGTGGTCACGTTAAATTGGATGGTACAGGTACTGAGCAAAGGGATATCGGGGCTGGCTGGCTTGGGGCTGGGAGTGCGTCAGAGAGATCATGGGGGGGCGGGGGGGAGCGGTGGATCGTGGGGTCAGACCAGCGATTACGGGAGTCGGCAGTGAGGAAGGACTTAAATTTGTTCATGTCAGAGTTCTGCGCATGCGCTATCCGGTGACTGGGAATGGTTTGGGACGAGGGGTGGTTCCGGATAAGGGAGTTCTGGATAAGGGAGGTTCAACCTGTATTCCCATTCATACTTTATGGCAGCTCCATACATACGTAATTACTATAAGTATGAATGGGGATCCCCCTACTCTGATAGGTTGGGCCGGCCCACGTGATCTCAGAGATCCGTACAAACCCCGTACGATCTTAGGATACTTGGGCCCCTACACTGGCCTTCGCGTAGAGCTCCAGGACCGCACGTCTCCGAACCTCCGGGACCACCAGGTACTTGCGTAGAAATTATTGCGGTCGGAGGCATCTGTCCTCGGGAAGCCTCCGACCGCAATTTCTAGACCAACGTTTCAGGTCGATGACCTTTCATCCATTTCTGCTGAACGTTAACTCTGTTTCTCTTTCCACAGATGCTGCCTGACCCGCTGAGTGTTTCCAGCATTTTCTGCTTTTATTTCAGATTTCCAGCATCCGCAGTACTTTCCTTGTGATCTGTTTAGTGATGTTGCTTGAGGAAAAAATACTGAACTCTTCTGTTCTTCTTTGAAATAGAACAATGGGACCTTTTACGTCCACCTGAGAGAGAAGACGGGGCTGTCAGATTAATGCTTCATCCGAAAGCCAACACCTCCGACAATGCAGCACTCCCTCAGTACTGCACTGGAAGTGTCGGTCTGGATTATGCGCGCATGTCTCTGGAGTGGGACCCCAAACCCACAACCCTCTGATTCCGAGGCAAGAGTGCACGGCTGACATCTAACAATAAGTTAATTGCAACGTATAATACTGAGGCATACAGATGAGAAGGTCCCAGGTTCTATCCTCTGTCTGTGCCGACTAAGCTAGTCTTCACTGTGGTGCAATTGGAGTGCTATAGATGACCTCTGTCCCACTGGGCTAAGGGAAGGGGGGAAAAATGAGCCACAGTTGATGGGACAGTGTAGAGGGAGCTTTACATATCTAACCCGTGCTGTACCTGTCCTGGGAGTGTTTGATGGGACAGTGTAGAGGGTGCTTTACTCTGTATCTAACCACGAGCTGTACCTGTCCTGGGAGTGTTTAATGGGACAGTGTAGAAGGAGCTTTACTCTGTATCTAACTCCGAGCTGTACCTGCCCTGGGAGTGTTTGATGGGACAGTGTAGAGGAAGCTTTACTCTGTATCTAACCCGTGCTGCATCTGCCCTGGGAGTGTTTGATGGGACAGTGGATACCAAAGATTTCTTCACAGCAACTTTTGAGAGCTGGTACTTTGACCCCATCTCAAATATATTAGGTATTCTGCCACCTTGTGGTCAAGGCCTGTAATGAGTAAAAATGTCTGTTCTGAATATTTCCTGAGGTCTATGTATTCATTTTTGTTCAAGTTTGTATATATACGATAAATATGTTGAGGGCTCAAACGTACTCATTCCCGTTGTCTTATGATCCATCAGTAACTGTCCAGGAACCAGGGAAATGTCAGGGTTGGCTCCACACTGAAAAATTAAAACCAAAGCAAACCTCTGTGATGCTGTCCCCCATGTTTGATTGACATCCATCTCCGAGGGACGGGGTGGTGGGGGGGCGATGATGCAGGGCAGGAATTCTGTCCGAGACAGAGTTGCGCCCCAACCTCAAGGTGATTTAATTACAGGAAAAAACTTGCATTCATATAGCCCCTTTCATGACTTCAGGATGTTCCAAAGCGCTTCACAGCCAATAAAGTACTTTTGGAGTGTCGTCACTGTTGTAATGTGGGAAACACAGCAGCCAATTTGCACACAGCAAGCTCCCACAAACAGCAATGTGATAATGACCACATAATCTCTCTCAGTGATGTTGGTTGAGTGTTATTGTCCAGAACACCAGGGATAACTCCCCTGCTGTTTTTTGAGATATCGCCATGGGATCATTTAAGTCCACCTGAGAGAGCAGACGGGGCCTCGGTTTAACATCTAATCCAAAAGGCAGCACCTCCGACAGTGCAGCACTCCCTCAGCACTGCACTGGAGTGTCAGCCTAGATTGTGAGCTCAAACCCATGGAGTGGGAGTCAAACCCATAATCTCTGGACTTAGAGGTGAGAGTGCAGCCCACGGAGCCACAGCTGGCACCCTCTGTAACGCAGGTGCGTCGCCATCAAACCAGGGGTCAGGGTTCAACAGGCAAAAATAAAACTGACGATGGTGCTGCATCTTCGGCCTGGGGAGCACGACACTCTGTGAGAACCCGCACAGGCTCAGAGGCAAGAAAGATATCCCAGCCCCCACTACTACCAGGAGAATGCCATGTGCCTCGGACTAACAGGCAGTCCCCATGTCAAAGAATGGCAAACGGAGGATGTAGTTCCCCGGTTGACATGTGGTTGGTATGCGCCCTCCCCCATACAGGTGGGCACATCCCTTACACCAGGACCAGGACTCGGAACATGGGAGGTGGTTCTAAGATCCAGGGTATTGACCACGATCCCAAGCGACCTCACAGTCTAGGTTCAAAGGTCACCTGGGTGAAGTCATCGTGAGCCATGGTGGGGATCTACCATACTTTACGGGAATGGACGGCAGGGGGCAGTCAATGGACAGCTGCCAGGAGCATTAACCCTGGTTGAATTTACTGGTCTCTGAACCAGGGCCAATAAGGCCAATTGTAACCTGTATGCACCTGCGAGAATGCTCACAGGTTTGTAGAGCTGTTGAGTGCAGCCTGACTGCCTGCCTCTCTTCCGCACCTACATCCGGGCCAGGGTGTCCCTGGAGATGGAGCACGCGGTGTCCACCGGTACGCTTGCTGCCTTCCGTGAGAGGTGGGCGCCGGAGGGACTGGAGTGCATCATCACCCCCGGCAACCAAATTTTAATTTGATTTTATATGTTTTAAAGGTTAATTGGTTTTATTGCCGGGTTTAGTGTCCCTCTCCCCTTTTATAGGGGGCACTTGTGTATATTTGTGTTTTAATGACCAAAAAACCCCTCAAAAAAAACACAAAAAAAAGGGGGGGAAAAAGGGCTTTGAGAAATGTTTGGAGTGTCACCCTGATCAGGGGGCACTTGATTTAACTGTTTATTTTGTTTTCCAACTAAAAGAGTTGTAGAGATGTTGAGTGCAGCCCGACTGCCTGCCTCTCTTCCGCGCTTACATCCGAGCCAGGGTGTCCCTGGAGATGGAGCACATGGCCTTCCGCGAGAGGTGGGCGCCGGAGGGACTGGAGTGTATCATCATCCCCGGCAACCAAATTTGTATTTGATTTTATATGTTTTAAAGTTTAATTGGATTATTGTGCCAGGTTTTAGTATCCCCCCCACTTTTAGCCAGGGGGCACGTATAATTTGTGATTTTAGTGCCCCCCAAAAAACAAAAAAAAAACAAAAAGGGCAGTTGAAAAGTGTTTGGAGTGTGGGTGTCCCCCCCCCCCCCAAACCCCCTTTAATCAGGGGGCACTTGATTTAAATGTTTATTTTTGTTCACAACAAAAAGAGTTGTAGAGCTGTTGAGTTCAGCCCGACTGACTGCCTCTCTTCCACGGTTACATCCGAGCCAGGGTGTCCCTGGAGATGGAGCACGTGGTGTCCACCGGTACGCTCGCGGCCTTCTGCGAGAGGTGGGCGCCGGAGAGACTGGAGTGCATCATCACCCCCGGCAACCAAATTCTAATTTTATTAAGGGTTTTTGTTACAGTTTTAAGTTGTTAATTTGTGGGTTCAAGTGCCAAAAGGGGGCACTTGATTTAAAGTTTCTACCAAAAATAGTTGTAGAGCTATGAGTGGCTTAGCCAGTCTCGTGATCATCACAAGACTCAATAAAACCCCAGCCAGTCGGGTTCAGGGGGTCCATGATGAGGCAGGTGGTTGTGAGCCTGGTGGATCAACTGGTAATGTGTAGTGTGATTGTTAAACCTAGTTCTTAATAATTCTTAATAGCAATGAGTAGCTATGAATTCTTAAGCAATGAACACATGAAACAAATTGGTGGGATCAGTCTGCAAATCGAACCTGGTCTCTCAATGGCCTACACACAGAGAGGTACTAGGAAGTGGAAGGTTTGATCCTGTGAGCGGGCAGAGGTGATTCATGGTGTCAGTGTGCGGGACTACCCCATTAACATAGAAAATAGGAGCAGCAGTAAGCCATTTGGACCTTCGAGTCTACACCGCCATTCAATATGATCATGGCTGATCCTCTATCTCAACACCATATTCCCGCTTTTTCCCCATACCTATTGATGTCTTTTGTGTCTAGTACATTAACTTGGAGAAGAGAAGCTTTTGTTCCACAATATGTTTATTAAAATATAGAAGACATTTAAGTGATACACAGCATTCCACGTGAACAGCAGCAGATCGTTGAGTTGACTGATACAGTTTTTGCATTGAATCCAAGAGCGACATTGGCACACATGTCAGTGACCTCAAACAACGCATCACAACCAGCACCATGCGCACATTAACTAACGAGATTGCACTCCAGGCACAGCCAGGCACGGGTACGGAGAAAGCAGCAACAAGACTACACGGACAGAGCTAACACTGCAGACACAGAAACTCACACACTATCCATGGCACATTCCAAGCATTCCCGCCCAGTAACACGCAGCACAAAGCATTGTTTCCTTCTCTCCTTTATGTCTCGAGGTGTTGCTGAGTATTTCTTCCCAGTTTCCCACCCTCCTCCTGTGAAGTTGTTGATTCAAACTGCTGTACAGTTCTACAGGCACCAACTCCCTTTTGCGACATCTTCATATGTGAGTGTAGACAGGCTATTGAACCAAGAGCTAGGGGTGATGGTTGTTTACAGTTGAATGCAAGCTTGTTACTTGCCGAGGTCACCCAGTTTCTGCCTGATAGATACACCCTCAATCCTCTCTCACCCAAGTCCTATCAGATTTGAAGGGAAAGGGGGAGCAGTACCTGAGGAGAGAGAACCGTTAACAATATGAGCTAACACGGGGGCCAGGAAGGGAAGTTGGGTGGTCAGCAGTTTGGTGGGAATAGGGTCGAGGGAGCAGGAGGTAGGTCTCATGGACAAGATGAGCTCGGAGAGGGCATGAGGGGAGCTTGGACATTTTAAACACCTCGATCAGATCACCCCTCAATCTTCGATACTCCAGGGAACACAAGCCAAGTTTATATAACCTGCCCTCATAATTTATCCCCTGAAGCTTAAATGTACTGTGAACACTTTGATGGCATTGGGTAGAGTACAGTATTAGGCGGTTCTTTGTATCGAGGATCACCCGCTTCCACACCAAAAAGGGCTGAGTTCACAGGTGTTTCAATGAGGGACCTGACATTCTAGGTCCCGAACTGCATATTGAAGGGTGGAAAATGCCTGTGCGTGGATTCTTTTAATGTAGGGTGACCGTTGCACATCAGCCATCACACGGGCTTGACAGAGCTAGGTCTTAGTCCAAGTGGCAAGGGTTAACCAAGAAGACTGGAGACCTGCTCTGCTTGGGTATTGGCTAGAGCGGGAATAAACACACAAAATCCATCAATCAAGCAATAGCATTATCACAGCAATAGCACAACGATCACAGTGCCAGGAAATGCTGGTATGTACAGCAGTATGTTTCATTGTTCCAGTGCTGTATATAGAAGAGTAAAATAACCTGTGTTATTTCTGAAGATTCACACACACATTTAACATTGAGAACAGAAACCAACAATTTATTTCGTAATATCTCACTTGTGAGCATCTCACTTGACAGGATCCGTATCTGGATAGATTCTGGAACGTCAGGATGTTTTTACTGTTGATTTGACTACCCGCCTTTTATCTGTTTCACCATCTCTCTCTCTCTGTCTAACAGTGCAAACACTGTTCTTGTATTTTGACTCTTACAAATTCATTTCCTTTCCTTGTTTCTCTTTCTCTCTGTGGAGAGCGATGTTAATCACAAAGCAGTAGATGTAATCGGGTCTCTCTAGCTCAGCACCCTGGCTCATTTCTAAGGGCTTAGCTTCCAGTTGTGGCTCAGTGGGTACCACACTCACCTCTGAGTCAGAAGGTTGTGGGTTCAAGTCCCACTCTAGAGACATGAGCATGAAAAATCTAGGCTGACACTCCAGTGCGGTGCTGAAGGACCACTGCATTGTTGGAGGTGCTGTCTTTCGGATGAGGTGTTAAACCGAGGCCCCGTCTGCTCTCTCGGGTGGACGCAAAAGATCCCATGGCACTATTTCGAAGAAGAGCAGGGAAGTTATCCCTGGTGTCCTGGCCAATATTTATTCCTCAATCAACATTAAAAAAAAACAGATTATCTGGTCATTATCATGTTGCTGTTTGTGGGAGCTTGCTGTGCGCAAATTGGCTGCCGCATTTCCCACATTACAACAGTGACTGCACTCCAAAAAGTACTTCATTGGCTGTAAAGCACTTTGAGACGTCCGATGGTCATGAAAGGCGCCATGCAAATGCAAGTCTTCCTTTCTTAGGTCACATTGAAGGCCATGAAGGTTCTTGGTGGGGTCACCTTGTGCCCTGCAGGATTGGGCCGGCTCCACTGCCGACTGGTGATCGGGTTGTTGTGCTCGCTGATGTGTGAGGCCTCGGTGGAGCCTGCCTCGGTGTGGGCCACTTGCACCACGTGCACTTTATGGACGGCTTTCTTCCTCAGCAAGCAGTTGAAGACTTTTTTGAAGCCCTTGCGGAAGTGCTTGGAGACCAGGGCATAGACGATGGGGTTCAGGCAGGCGTTGGCGTAGGACATGCAGTGTGACAGGAGCCTGAAGACGTAGGTGGCCTGGTTGAGCGGGAAGTGGCCGAACCAGAAGCACAAGATGACCAGGTGGTGGGGCAGCCAGCAGAGGCAGAACAGGACGGCCACAATGATGATCATCTTCGTGACCTTGCGCTTGGCTTTCTTGGACTCAGACATGTTTTCGATGGGATCCACGGCAGTCCAGAGGTACCTGATGGTCCTGGTATAGGCCAGGCTCAGGATCAACACTGGGATGATGTACCCAAAGATGAAAGTGGAAATGTCCATAATCTTGCGTCTGTAATCATCCCAGACTGGGAAGCAAAGGGTCATGTCCCTGTAGTGGACAACCTGGTAGTAGTTGAGGTAAGGACCAGCAAAGACAAGTGAGATTCCCCAGATGATACAGATGGCAGTCAGGGCATTTCGGGGAGTCCGTAGCTGCCGGGATCTCAGAGGGTAGCGGATGGCCAGGTACCTGCAAGACAGAAGGATAGATAGTGAAGCCCCCTCTCTGTAAATACCAAGACACTCTCAGGACTCTCTGCAAATACACATACACCCTCGGAGACCCGTGAAGTCGTTAGCGGGTGGGCACCAAAGCTGCACCCCTATCCCGACAAAAAGCGCCCTCCTCATGGCCCCTCCCCCAACCCCATGAACTCCAGCAGGGCAGGGGAGAGCTTACTGCTGGGTCTGATCCCGGCAAAACTCCTGGAATCACATCCCTCAAGGAATTTCTAGGCCTAGAAATCTGATGGCCTTGGAGATCCTCGGGATCTGCTCATAGAATCCCTCCCACCCCTGCTCCCCAGGCGCCCGAGAACTCCATTTGAAAACCATTGGGATTGGGATTAACACTGGGATTGGGATTGAGATTGGGATTGGGATTGGGGTTAACACTGGGATTAGGATTGGGATTGAGATTGGGATTAACACTGGGATTGGGGTTGGGATTGAGATTGGGATTGGGATTAACACTGGGATTTGGATTTGGATTGAGATTAAGATTGAGGTTGGGATTAACACTGGGATTGGGATTGAGGTTGGGATTGGGATTGAGATTGGGATTGGGATATGGATTGGGATTGGAACATGGATTGGGATTAACACTGGGGTATGGATTGGGATTGAGATTGGGATTAACACTGGAATATGGATTGGGATTGAGATTGGGATTGGGATTAACACTGGGATTGGGATTGGGATTGGGATTGGGATTAAGGTTGGGATTGAGGTTGGGATTAACACTGGAATTGGGATTGGGATTAACATTGGGATTGGGTGCAGTCCTCCACTCGATATTTTGGAATATCGTGGAACTGTCAGGTAATAGTTGCTTACAAGACCCACCTATACAAGACCCTGAGGGAACACCTATACACGTTCGAGGGCTTTGCACACTTTGAATTTGTGTCAGATTGAGCTCGGCCACAGAGTGGATTACGTGAACCTCAGCCAGCTCACCCACTGCTGATCGGGGATTGTCGTAGCTCGTAGCACAACACAGACAAATTCTGATGCCTAAACTATCTGTGGCAAGAGGGAAGAGCTCTTTGTATCAGATTAAAATCACAGTTACAAAATGCAGGGCACTAAATGGATTGAACAGTTACTGAAACTTCGCCACCTGAGAGGGAGGGGGCAGGATTGGACTCATCTCTGATGCCTTTCACGGTGTAATAACCCACCAACACTCACAGTGCAGGCTCACACAGGAAAAGGCTTCGCAGAATTACAGGTACACATGAATACACCATGAGTCAGGGCAGCAGAGCTAATAGGATGAATAACGCAGGAGGAGAAACAAGGAGCATTGTGACATAAAACTAACAAGGATACCCCACCAAGCTCATGGTCTACAGGGCTGCAGTAATACCCGCCCTCGCTGGAGAAATACCACCAACGATGTCTCCTCAAGATCCTGCAAATCTCCTGGGAGGACAGACGCACCAACGTTAGCGTCCTCACTCAGGCCAACATCCCCAGTATTGAAGCACTGACCACACTCGATCAGCTCCGCTGGGCAGGCCACATTGCTCACATGCCCGACATGAAACTCCCAAAGCAAGCGCTCTACTCGGAAATCCTTCACGGCAAACAAGCCAAAGGTAGGAAAACATTACAAGCACACCCTCAAAGCCTCCCTGATAAAGTGCAACATCCCCACTGACACCTGGGAGGCCCTGGTCAAAGACCGCCCTAAGTGGAGGAAGTGCATCCGGGAGGGCGCTGAGCACCTCGAGTCTCGTCGGCAAGAGCATGCAGAAAGCAAGCGCAGGCAGCGGAAAGTGCGTGTGGCAAATCTGTCCCACCCTCCCTTTCCTTCAATGACTATCTGTCCCACTTGTGACAGGGACTGTGGTTCTCGTATTGGACTGTTCAGCCACCTAAGGACTCATTTTTAGAGTGGAAGCAAATCTTCCTCGATTCCGTGGGACTGCCTATGATGATGATGAACAAAGATACAGTGTACACATAATCCAGGCTGACACTCCAGTGCAGTGGTGAGGGAGTGCTGCACTGTCAGGTGCCATCTTTCGGATGAGACGTTAAACCGAAGCCCCGTCTCTCAGACGGATGTAAAAGATCCCATGGCACTATTTCGAAGAAGAGCAGGGGAGTTATCCCCGGTGTCCCGGCCAATATTTATCCCTCAATCAAGATAACAAAAATGCAGATTATCCGCTCATTGTCACATTTCTGTTGTAGGACCTTGCTGTGCGCAAATGGCTGCCTACATTACAACAGCGACTACACTTCATTGGCTGTAAAGAGCTTTAGGATGTCCCGACGTCATGAAAGGCGCTATAGAAATGCAAATTAGTTTGTTTCTTTCCTTTAAGTGATATGAATGAACGTGGCGGATGGGAGTTTTGACCTGCTACGACACTGGCATTGGTTCACTTTGGATTCCAGGAGACTGTGAGCAGGCTCCTTGCAGATAAACTCAACCTGCATTCCTTTTCCAGCCTTTACAGGTGTTAACGAATGTGAGGGAAGGAGAAGGGAGCTGGATTCAGCAGTGTAAACCTGGGGAGCCACCCCCCCAACACCAGTCTCCTGGAATCTGATCACAAACAGAAACAAAAAGGCAGCTCAGATCACTAGACCCGCATTAACGAGCAGATTGCAGTGGCCTTTCTTAACCAAGATGCCTCACAGCCTCTCGTGTAAATCAGCTTTATATGAGAATATTGGCCCGGATTTTGCAGTCAGCGGCGAAGGCATGACGCTCCAGTTCATTGCGCTTACAGCTGCCCGAAGCATTTTTGTGGGCTTTTGAGTATCAACTTATGGGGACAGACTTTCCATAAAGGCCCTCAATGCCTGATTGCCCGCGGAGAAGCATCGCTAACGCTCGGTGAAAAAAACGGGCGAGAATTTCTATTTTTAGGGAAAAGGTGTGTGGAAATGATCGCCCGGTGAAAAAAGTCAGTGTTGTACACTCATTCTCGACGGTCTCTCGGCGGGGAAGTGGAAAGTTAGCCAAATGGGCGGTCGTTACCGGAATGGACGGTAAGTGCAAAAATTTAGGCCCAGGCTGCGGTTGGGCCTACGGAGGGGGAGAACCTAAAGAAAAAATTATTAAAAATAAACCACATACAAAGCATTTCCAAGACAGTTTGAAGCCTAATCGCCATGGTAAAATGTTAAATGAATAATTAAATAACCTTTCACTTACCTTTCTTTGCAGGGTCTCTCGGCGATCTGGATGGCAGCAGTTTGAGGCCAAACTTACGCCCTGGTGGTTATTCTCGGCATTGCACGTGGGCAGTTTGGTCCCGGCGGACAACTTCAGATTTGGGCGATACCAGATAAAAAAAACTTGCGTGCAAACTCTCGCCGGGCAACGGCGAGAAAATCACCGACAATGAAGCCGAAAGTCTGGCCATTGGTAATTGGAGATACTTTTCGGCACAGCGCCCTCTACAGGGGATCTATGGCGTGTGCGAGCAGGACAACCAACAACCTACAACCTGTCTCTTCAACCAATCAGATTGCAGAATCCTCACTGAGGTACCCAGAGACTAAACCAGGAAGTTTGTAGAGGAGCAGGGCAAGGCAGGCATTCCTGATCTCCACGTTTAATGGCTCCTGTACGGACTCCGGATGTTACTGTCCGATTTACTCCATAATAACGGTGAGCGCTGACAGCCACCCTGTTATTCTGAGGGCAGCGTGGAGGCCCCACCTGCGTGAGAACACCAGCGGCAGGTCGGGGCCATAAAAGTAGCGGCGAGCAGCGGCCTGAGAGCAGCGTGGAGGCGTACTACTTCAGGGAGCAGCGCGAGCTGGTGCAGGAGGGCGACGGCATCGAAGAGTGACGTCAGCAAGGTCCAAGTCAGTGATTGAAGCATGGGCAGATGCAGATGCAGCAAAGTCAGGGCGAAGGAGCAGTGAGAGACTGTAGAGGGACATGATCGGGGCCCAGGGGAGGCATGAGTTCAGGGCCAGGGGCCCAGGGGCCCAGGGGCAGCATGGGCCAGCCCACATTGTGATTATTTGTGCGGACTAGGTCCATGCAACAAAGCAAGTCTCCATTCGGCCTGGCTAATCCTTGCCATTGGACCAAGACCTAGCTCTGTCAAGCCCCTGTGGTCACTGGTGTGCAATGGCCACCACACGTTTAAAAAATCCACGCACAGGTATCTTCCACCCTTGAGGAAATAGTTCGGGTCCTTCATTCGAAACACCTGTGAACTCATCCTTTTTTAGCGTGGAAGCAAGTCATCCTCATTTCGAGGGCTCGCCTATGATGATGATATTTTTAACACAAAATACGGCCCAATATCTTTAACAGCTATTAACATTAGCTAAATTCTTTAATCTGATTATAAAAGCAGGTTATAAAACCAGTCCTCAGTAACACGCTGTATGACGGTGTTCCTGTGACATGTATTGAACACAACTCCTGTCAAATATCACCAATGACATATAATTTTTTTAAAATATGGTAGTGCTGCGAATATTGTATTGATCCCATTGTTATTGGAGCCTTGGAAATGAGCTGTGCTGTAAGGATTGATGAGAGTTTGGTATTTTGCACTAGTTAATAAATAAGGCTAGAAATTCCATATTGCCAAAAGTTGTAAGTTTAGTGTCAGGCGCTAATCAATCTCCACGCCCGCAAGATTGAGTCTCTGAGCTGAAAGAATGCAGCAGAGAACTAAATCAGGCGCTAATGATGTAGGCGGTGGTATCGGGCTCCAAGCGGTAACCAATAGGAAGTGTGTAATCGGGAGCGTTGGTGAAGGCGCCTGCCAACCATTAAAGGGGAGGGTGACTGGAATCAACACATCCGCCCCCAATGAGTCGGGGAGTGCAGAATGGCAATATGCTGTGGGATGAAATGCAAGGTCCTTTGACGGCCCACAACACTCTGCGGACTAAGCAGTAGTTATTTGGTTGCAGATAAATCCTGCACTCTCTGCCACTCATAACTGACCTTTGGAACGGAAGTCCCTTGATGGCGCGTCCGTTAAGTAGCGCCCCGCCAGCTGGCTGGTTCACGCCTCCGCTCCCTGGCGCTGTCGGCGCGAGGCAGTAAGGCGGGGCGGGGGGTGGGGGAGGCGTCACTGAAGTTTGCAGATTGGGCGCCTGGCGAACGTTGCACACTCCCTGACGTCGCGATCTGCACGGCGAGAGGCGCCGAGGCGCTGATGGTTACCGCTGGTGCTACGGAGCCAGTGAAGTTGACGTGTGCCGCGGGATTCACCGTGCCGCGGTACAACTGCCTGAGCGCCCCATTAATGCCCCTCCCCAGGCGCTAACGGGAGCTGCTAAGCAACCCGAATTTCTCTCCCCCTTAGGGCTTTTTTTCACTGAAAGAGAGAAGGGCGATCTAATAGAGACTTTTAAAATTACAAAAAGGTTTTGAGAGGATCGAAGGTGAAAGGTCATTGCGCGGGTCAGCAAATAAAAAGCAATGGGATTATCACAAGAAGGGATGGATGTGAATACCTAATTCTGGGGGATCAAATGTTCAGAAAGGAAGGTGGTATAGCCGATATGGCAGGGACACCGAGAGAGGGTAAATGAAGTCAATCCCATTGCCAGGGGAAAACTACAGAATAAGAATTAGGAACAGGAGTAGACCGTATGGCCTCTCGAGCCTGCTCCACTGGTTAAACATCTCAAAAATCTCTTGAAAAGAGCAGGTTGAGGGGTGACCTAATAAAGCTCTTTAAAATTATGAAAGGTTTTGGCAGAGAGTGAGTTTCCACTTGTGGGCAAGAGCAAAACCAGAGGCCATCACTATAAGCCAGTCAGCAAGAAATCCAATAGGGAATTCAGAAGAAAACTTCAGAAGAGAGTGGTGAGAATGTGGAACTCGCTGCCACAGGGACTGGTTGAAGCGAATAGTATCGATACATTTAAGGGGAGGCTAGACAAGCATATGAGGGAGAAGGGAATAGAGGGTTATGCTGATAGATTTAGATGAGGAAAGACGGGAGGAGGCTCGAGAGGAGCATAAACGGCGGCATGGACTGGTTGGGCCGAATGGCCTGTTTCCGTGTCGTATATCCGGTGTAATCCTATGTAAACCAAACAAATTATACTTCTTAGGCAGTCCTTCGTATCGAGGATGACTTGCTTCCACCAAAAAGAGATGAGTTCACAGGTGTTTCAATGAAGGACCTGATATTCCAGGTCGCGAACTGTGTATTGAAGGGTGGAAGATGCCTGTGCGTGGATTTTTTTAACGTGCGGTGGCCGTTGCACACCAGCCACCACACGGGCTTGACCGAGCTTGGTCTTGGTCCAGTGGCAAGGATTACCCAAGACGACTGGAGACCAGCTTTACTGCACGAACCTAGTGCGCACACACATCGCACTGTGGGCTGGCCCGTGCTGCCCCTGGGCCCTCGCCTCTTCTGGGCCCCGAACTCACGTTTTTATTTTATTTTATTTTATAAACTTCATTTATACAGCACCTTTATGACCTCAGGGCATCTCAAAGAGCTTTACAGCCAATGAGGTACTTTGGAGTTGTAATGTCGGAAACATCAATTTGCACGCACAAAGCTCCCACAAACAGCAATGTGATAATGGCCAGATAATCTGTTTTTTAGTGATGTTGGTTGAGTGATAAATATTGGCACAGAACATCCCTGCTCTTCTTCGAATAGTGCCGTGGGATCTTTTACGTCCACCTGAGAGGACAGAGGGGTCCTCGGTTTAACGTCTCATTTGAAAGTCGGCACCTCCGACAAAGCAGCACTCCCTCAGCACTGCACTGGAGTGCAAGCCTGGATCATGTGCTCAAGTTTCTAGAGTGGGGCATGAACGTACGACCTTCTGACGTAGAGATGAGAGCACTGCCCACTGAGCCACGGCTGACAACTAAATTTAAAATGACATAAACAGGAAAAATGACCTCTATACATCCTGCAGGGAAAAAGGTGACGGGGCTCACTGAGATGACCAAAAGAACATGCTGAAATAAGTTAAAAGAGTGACCAGAGGAACAAAGAGAGACCTAGAAACCAAGAGAGGCCAAAACTGAGAATGTGCACAAAATAGTTAGTACTCTAATTGATAACTTCTTCCATAAGGGAAGTCATAAGTGACATTCCCTCCCCCAACCAGAGATAGCTAAAGCAAGACTATTGATTATAAATAAGATGGAAGTTTTAGACATGCTAAATGGCTCAAAAGAAATTAATCTTCAAGGATAGATGATATTTATCCCAGAATGCAGACAGATACTAGGGAGGAGATCTTTGAGACACTTGGTGTTATGAGGGAATCACTGGATACTGGGGAGGTACCAATAGATTGGAAACAGGTTAATGTGCTGGCCATTTTCAAGACCAAACAGACACAGGCAATGGCAGACCCATTAGTCTGACTTCTGTTCCACGTAAAATAATGGTATCAGTTATCAGGAGTAAGCTTGAAGATTATCTGTTCAACTGTAACCTCTCTGTCAGCAGTTAATAGCAATTCAGAAGGGGAGGATACTGCTTAAGCAACCTCCTTAACGTTGATGAGGAATCGGGAACCCGAGGGGACTATGGAAAACCCAATTGTGGCTCAGTGGGCAGCACTCTCACCTCTGAGTCAGAAGGTTGTGGGTTCAAGTCCCACTCCAGGGTCTTGAGCACAATAAAATCTAGGCTGACACTCCAGTGCAGTGCTGAGGGAGCATTGCACAGTTGGAGGTGCTGTCTTTCGGATGAGACATTAAACCAAGGCCCTGTCTGCTCTCGCAAGTGGACGTAATAGATCCCACAGCACTATTTTGAAGAAGAGCAGGAGAGTTATCCCCGGTGTCCTGGCCAACATTTATCCCTCAATCAACATAACAGAAAAGCAGATTATCTGGTCATTATCACATTGCTGTTTGTGGGAGCTTGCTGTGTGCAAATTGGCTGCTGTGTTTCCTACAGTACAACAGTGATTACACTCCAAAAGTACTTCATTGGCTGTAAAGCGCTATGAGATGTCCAGTGGTCGTGAAAGGCTCCATATAAATGCAAGTCTTTCTTTCTTTAAGGATATCAGGAAGGTTGGCTCAGGATTCCTGGGAAGCGGAATGCTAATTTATGGCTATTGAGCAGGACATGAATGTAAACAAAGATCGGATGTGAGACAGAAAATGAGAAACAATTAGTGCCAGAGATTTCAGTTATTTCTTGATGTATATCTGAACATTTATAAGACTTGCAGATAGCCTTCTCTTTTGCAGAGAGGCACTGCGCACTCACAAGAGTTAACATTTTTAATATCTTGGAAGTGCGTGTCGAGACCTCCAGTTCTTTCCAAATTCTTTTCAATTTCCTCAGTGGAGTTTTGTGCTTTTCAGATGAAGGGATGTTAGTGCTGCCAAAAGGAGCCTTTTCAGTCAGCCGCAGGCAACATCAAGGAACTCTCAGATCTAAAACAGCTCAGCCAGCTGCCGAACAAATGCATTAAATCTTCACTCGGGTATATCGCTGCAACCTAAACACAACAAACTCCTGGCAGTCGGCTAACACCGGCACGGACACAATGGGTCGAATGGCCTCCTTCTGTGTCGGAATTTTTCTATGATGGAACTACTGCCAGTATCTCTCCAAACTGTACTAAGCTGCCCGACAATACACACTAAAAAATCTACCTGCTATACATAGGAACAGGAGGAGGCCATTCAGCCACTCAGACCTTCTCTGCCATTCCATTACATCATGGCTGACCTGTACCTCAACTCCATTTACCTGCCTTTGGTCTGTATCTCTTAATACCCTTACATAAGAACGTAAGAAATAGGAGCAGGAGTAGGCCATACGGCCCCTCGAGCCTGCTTCGCCATTTAATACAATCATGGCTGATCTAATCATGGACTCAGCTCCACTTCGCTGCCCACTCCCCATAACCCCTTCTCCCCTTATCGTTTAAGAAACGATCTCTGTCTTAAATGTATTCAATGTCCCGGCTTCTACAGCTCTCTGAGGCAGCGAATTCCACAGATTTACAACTCTCTGAGAGAAGAAATTTCTCCTCATCTCAGTTTTAAATGGGCGGCCCCTTATTCCAAGATCATGCCCCCTAGTTGTAGTCTCCCCCATCAATGGAAACATCCTCTCTGCATCCACCTTGTCCAGCCCCCTCGTAATCTTATACGTTTCGATAAGATCACCTCTCATTCTTCTGAATTCCAATGAGTAGAGGCCCAACCTACTTAACCTTTCCTCATAAGTCAACCCCCTCATCAAAGTCTATGAATCTCAGTCTTGAAAACTTCAAGGGGGGGGGATGGTTCCAGATTTCCACTACCCCTTGTGCTTCCTTATTTCACTCCTGAACGGCCAGCCTCTGACTATGATCCCTTGTTCTGGATTCCCCATCAGTTTCTCTCTAACTACTCCATCATATTTCGATGGTCCTGAAATTCTGGTCGAAGGTTTCCTTCGGACGAACGTCTCCGACCCGGAATTTCTCTACGAATGTACCTGGTGGTCCCGGAGGCACCTTGGATTCCGGTCGGAGACCTTCTCTCCCCGCGCTTCGCAGCGCGCCCACATCTTCTAGATACGGACGGACAAGCTGCAGTCACATGGGCCTGGACAACCAATCACGGTACAGCATTCTCATTGACAGTAATGGGAACTCCAATTTTACAAGTTCCCATTACTATCAATAATAACTCCTACCAAAACACCCAAACACAACATAATAAATAAAAAAACACCTCACGTTTTTAAAATTAATTGAAATTAAAGCTAATTAAATGTTTTAAAAAATTTTGTGGGGTATTGTTTTTAATGTGTTTTAATAGAGTTTAAAACAAATTTATCTTAGTGGTCAGGGGTTTTACTATAAAAATGTGTATTTAAATGTAATTTTGATATGCTTTAAAGCTTTTACGCTGGTAAAAGTAATCCTATGCCACCCACCCTTTCCTCCAATGACTGTCTGTACCACCTGTGACAGAGACTGTAATTCCTGTATTGGACTGTGCAGCCTCCTGACAACTTACTTTTAGAGTGGAAGCAAGTCTTCCTTGACTCCGAGGGGCTGCTGATGATGATGATGATTTACCAGGCATAAGAGTTTGAAGGGCATTCACTGGGCATGAGTTGGGCAAATAGCCCAGCCTCTCCCGCACGGATGTCCTCCCGGGGATGCGGAAGATCAGGAGATATCTCGACAGATCGGAAAAGCCGGTTTTCGGCGCATGCGCATTGCGCGCCAAAAAACGGCTTTTGCAAGGCTTCGCCGGGTCCGTGCGTATTCCGTACGGGGATTTCAGGGCCATTATTTTAAACACTTAAGGCTAGAAATTTGGTGGGATACCGCCCCACGAGAGGGTTGGAACAGGGGCGCTAAAAGGTTTGCAGCCGCGAGCACCGGCATTCTTACCGTGTGGCAAATGCAGTGTGCCGGTACCGGCGGCACGGAGGTGCATCGCCCAGGAGCGCCGCGACGGTGTGCAATGCCTCTGGTATCGACACGGGAGCAACATTTGTTGTGCGCTGCACCCGTAGCACCCCCTAGTGACCGCGCCGGGGATAGCTGGCGTGCAGAGCTGCCCCGGGGCACTCAGGGAAGAAATGACTGCGTGAGGTAAAGGTGATTGATTTTCTTTTTCATTTTTTTGAGATTTTCCTTTGTTTGGGGTGAGTAAGGTAGAGAGAATGTTTCTTGTGTTTTTTGTCTGATTCTTTTTGTTGCAGGGAAGCCTCTGTTAGGGCTCTACGAAGCTGGCTCTTTAGCACGGGATATTCATAGAAACATAGAAACATAGAAAATAGGTGCAGGAGTAGGCCATTCGGCCCTTCTAGCCTGCACCGCCATTCAATGAGTTCATGGCTGAACATGCAACTTCAGTACCCCATTCCTGCTTTCTCACCATACCCCTTGATCCCCCTAGTAGTAAGGACTTCATCTAACTCCTTTTTGAATATATTTAGTGAATTGGCCTCAACAACTTTCTGTGGTAGAGAATTCCACAGGTTCACCACTCTCTGGGTGAAGAAATTCCTCCTCATCTCGGTCCTAAATGGCTTACCCCTTATCCTTAGACTGTGTCCCCTGGTTCTGGACTTCCCCAACATTGGGAACATTCTTCCTGCATCTAACCTGTCTAACCCCGTCAGAATTTTAAACGTTTCTATGAGGTCCCCTCTCATTCTTCTGAACTCCAGTGAATACAAGCCCAGTTGATCCAGTCTTTCTTGATAGGTCAGTCCCGCCATCCCAGGAATCAGTCTGGTGAACCTTCGCTGCACTCCCTCAAAAGCAAGAATGTCCTTCCTCAGGTTAGGCGACCAAAACTGTACACAATACTCCAGGTGTGGCCTCACCAAGGCCCTGTACAACTGTAGCAACACCTCCCTGCCCCTGTACTCAAATCCCCTCACTATGAAGGCCAACATGCCATTTGCTTTCTTAACCGCCTGCTGTACCTGCATGCCAACCTTCAATGACTGATGTACCATGACACCCAGGTCTCGTTGCACCTCCCCTTTTCCTAATCTGTCACCATTCAGATAATAGTTTGTCTCTCTGTTTTTACCACCAAAGTGGATAACCTCACATTTATCCACATTATACTTCATCTGCCATGCATTTGCCCACTCACCTAACCTATCCAAGTCACTCTGCAGCCTCATAGCATCCTCCTCGCAGCTCACACTGCCACCCAACTTAGTGTCATCCGCAAATTTGGAGATACTACATTTAATCCCCTCGTCTAAATCATTAATGTACAGTGTAAACAGCTGGGGCCCCAGCACAGAACCTTGCGGTACCCCACTAGTCACTGCCTGCCATTCTGAAAAGTCCCCATTTACTCCTACTCTTTGCTTCCTGTCTGACAACCAGTTCTCAATCCATGTCAGCACACTACCCCCAATCCCTTGTGCTTTAACTTTGCACATTAATCTCTTGTGTGGGACCTTGTCGAAAGCCTTCTGAAAGTCCAAATATACCACATCAACTGGTTCTCCCTTGTCCACTCTACTGGAAACATCCTCAAAAAATTCCAGAAGATTTGTCAAGCATGATTTCCCTTTCATAAATCCATGCTGACTTGGACCTATCATGTCACCTCTTTCCAAATGCACTGCTATGACATCCTTAATAATTGATTCCATCATTTTACCCACTATCGATGTCAGGCTGACCGGTCTATAATTCCCTGTTATCTCCCTCCCTCCTTTTTTAAAAAGTGGCGTTACATTGGCTACCCTCCACTCCATAGGAACTGATTCAGAGTCAATGGAATGTTGGAAAATGACTGTCAATGCATCCACTATTTCCAAGGCCACCTCCTTAAGTACTCTGGGATGCAGTCCATCAGGCCCTGGGGATTTATCGGCCTTCAATCCCATCAATTTCCCCAATACAATTTCCCGACTAATAAGGATTTCCCTCAGTTCCTCCTCCTTTCTAGACCCTCCGACCCCTTTTATATCGGGAAGGTTGTTTGTGTCCTCCTTAGTGAATACCGAACCAAAGTACTTGTTCAATTGGTCCGCTATTTCTTTGTTCCCCGTTATGACTTCCACTGATTCTGACTGCAGGGGACCTACGTTTGTCTTTACTAACCTTTTTCTCTTTACATATCTATAGAAACTTTTGCAATCCGTCTTAATGTTCCCTGCAAGCTTCTTCTCGTACTCCATTTTCCCTGCCCTAATCAAACCCTTTGTCCTCCTCTGCTGAGTTCTAAATCTCTCCCAGTCCCCGGGTTCGCTGCTATTTCTGGCCAATTTGTATGTCACTTCCTTGGCTTTAATACTATCCTTGATTTCCCTTGATAGCCACGGTTGAGCCACCTTCCCTTTTTTATTTTTACGCCAGACAGGAATGTACAATTGTTGTAGTTTATCCATGCGGTCTCTAAATGTCTGCCATTGCCCATCCACAGTCAACCCCCTAAGTATCATTCGCCAATCTATCCTAGCCAATTCACGCCTCATACCTTCAAAGTTACCCTTCTTTAAGTTCTGGACCATGGTCTCTGAATTTACTGTTTCATTCTCCATCCTAATGCAGAATCCCACCATATTATGGTCACTCTTCCCCAAGGGGCCTCGCACAACGAGATTGCTAATTAATCCTCTCTCATTACACAACACCCAGTCTAAGATGGCCCCCCCCCTAGTTGGTTCCTCAACATATTGGTCTAGAAAACCATCCCTTATGCACTCCAGGAAATCCTCCTCCACCATATTGCTTCCAGTTTGGTTAACCCAATCTATGTGCATATTAAAGTCACCCATTATAACTGCTGCACCTTTATTGCACGCACCCCTAATTTCATGTTTGATGCCCTCCTCAACATCACTACTACTGTTTGGAGGTCTGTACACAACTCCCACTAATGTTTTTTGTCCTTTGGTGTTCTGCAGCTCTACCCATATAGATTCCACATCATCCAAGCTAATGTCCTTCCGAACTATTGCCTTAATTTCCTCCTTAACCAGCAATGCTACCCCACCTCCTTTTCCTTTTATTCTATCTTTCCTGAATGTTGAATACCCCTGGATGTTGAGTTCCCAGCCCTGATCATCCTGGAGCCACGTCTCCGTAATCCCAATCACATCATATTTGTTAACATCTATTTGCACAGTTAATTCATCCACCTTATTGCGGATACTCCTTGCATTAAGACACAAAGCCTTCAGGCTTGTTTTTTTAACACCCTTTGTCCTTTTAGAATTTTGCTGTACGGCCCTTTTTGTTCTTTGCCTTGGGTTTCTCTGCCCTCCACTTTTTCTCATCTCCTTTCTGTCTTTTGCTTTTGCCTCCTTTTTGTTTCCCTCTGGCTCCCTGCATTGGTTCCCATCTCCCTGCCATATTAGTTTAACTCCTCCCCAACAGCACTAGCAAACACTCCCCCTTGGACATTGGTTCCGGTCCTGCCCAGGTGCAGACCGTCCGGTTTGTACTGGTCCCACCTCCCCCAGAACCGGTTCCAATGCCCCAGGAATTTGAATCCCTCCCTGCTGCACCACTGCTCAAGCCACGTATTCATCTGCGCTATCCTGCGATTCCTACTCTGACTAGCACGTGGCACTGGTAGCAATCCCGAGATTACTACTTTTGAGGTCCTACTTTTTAATTTAGCTCCTAGTTCCTTAAATTCATTTCTCACCCGACCTAGCGGCCCAAGAGAGGTGTGGAACGCCTCCCTTAGCGCTCCACACCACTCTCGGGGTGCAACTACTGAATTTGTTGGCTGCCAGCGCAAACCATTTCCTGGCGCCCAACATTAACGCCCTAAAAAACCTTCAACCGAATTTCCAGCCCCTCGATTGGATCACCACTCAATCTCCTATACCCAAGGAATTGTAAGCCTAGTTTATGCAACCTGTCCTCACAATTTGAGGTTGTGCATTCTAGTTCCATTCCAGGGAATTGAGCACATAAATCTAGGCTGACACTCCCAGTGCAGTGCTGAGGGAGTGCTGCACTGTCAGAGGTGCCGTCTTTCAGATGAGACATTAAACCGAGGCCCCGTCTGCTCTTTCTCAGGTGGATATAAAAGATCCCATGGCACTGTTTCGAAGAAGAGCAGGGGAGTTAATCCCGGTGTCCTGCACAATATTTATCTCTCAATCAAAATAACAAAAACAAATTATCTGGTCATTATCACATTGCTGTTTGTGGGAGCTTGCTGTGCGCAAATTGGCTGCCACGTTTCCTACAATACAACAGTGACTACACTTCAAAAATTACTTCATTGGCTGTAAAGTGCTTTGGGATACCCATGGTCGTGAAAGGCGCTATATAAATGTAAGTCTTTCTTTTCTTTCACCCTTTATGCAAAGAGATTTAGATAGGTTAAGCGAATGGGCTAAGGTTTGGCAGATGGAATACAATGTCGGAAAAGGTGAGGTCATCCACCTTGGGAAAAAAAAACAGTAAAAGGGAATACTATTTGAATGGGGAGAAATTACAACATGCTGCGGTGCAGAGGGACCTGGGGGTCCTGAATCCCAAAAAAAGTTAGTTTGCAGGTGCAGCAGGTAATCAGGAAGGCGAATGGAATGTTGGCCTTCATTGTGAGAGGGATGGAGTACAAAAGAAAGGGAATTCCTGCTGCAACTGCATAAGGTATTGGTGAGGCCGCACTTGGAGTACTGCGTGCAGTTTTGGTCACCTTACTTAAGGAAGGATATACTAGCTTTGGAGGGGGTAAAGAGATGATTCACTAGGCTGATTCCGGAGGTGAGGGGGTTACCTTATGATGATAGATTGAGTAGACTGGGTCTTTACTCGTTGGAGTTCAGAAGGATGAGGGGTGATCTTATAGAAACATTTAAAATAATGAAAGGGATAGACAAGATAGAGGCAGAGAGGTTGTTTCCACTGGTCGGGGAGACTAGAACTAGGGGGCACAGCCTCAAAATACGGGGGAGCCAATTTAAAACCGAGTTGAGAAGGAATTTCTTCTCCCAGAGGGTTGTGAATCTGTGGAATTCTCTGCTCAAGGAAGCAGTTGAGGCTAGTTCATGAATGTATTCAAATCACAGATAGATAGATTTTTAACCAATAAGGGAATTAAGGGTTACGGGGAGTGGGCGGGTAAGTGGAGCTGAGTCCACGGCCAGATCAGCCATGATCTTGTTGAATGGTGGAGCAGGTTCGAGGGGCTAGATGGCCTACTCCTGTTCCTTATTCTTATGTTCTTATGTTCTTATGTTTAGGCCCTGTTATTATTCTGGTGAATCTGTGCTGCACCCAGGTCACCACCCCTGTAGAAATATGCAGGCTATGGCAACGTAAAATGGAGAGCAAGGTTAAGGTGCCTTGAACATAAAATGAATTACCATTTGAAATTTGATTAGTCATGCTTCCTTAGCATCGCCAGTAACTAGAATAACCCAATCACCAGGGCACAGACAAATGTGTAGTCAAAGGAGATGGGACAGATTGTAGAATAGTATAAACCAGGAGGAGAAACCCCACCTCCGGCAGCGAGAACCTAGGACCAACACTCATCAGAAGCAGGGACCAGGGGAGAGACCCTTGAAGGAACAGTGTCAGGACCAGATTGATCACCCGGGGACGGATTGGGTAACTATGAGAGTATTTTGAGCGGAAAGGAACACCTTTTGGAACGCCTTTTCTGCAGAGTTAAACAGAGTTAAATAGAGTAAAAGTAGTGAGTCTTGTACTACTTCTGTATCGGGGAATTATAGAGTATAGGTAGTGAGTCTTGTACTTCTTCTGTATCGGGGAATTATAGAGTATAAGTAGTGAGTCTTGTACTACTTCTGTATTAAACGAACATTAACGATACTGTCATTTGTCTCGTGTGTAATTCGATATTTAAAAACCGTCGTAGGCAACTACTAGTCACACGACTAGCGAAATTGCTGTTTGTGCAACATTGGCGACCCAGATGAGACGATTCTGAGTTAAAATAAATTAAAATAAGAAAGACATGGGAGAAATGACAGGAAAAGGTCGAACCTCCCAGTCGTGGGAAGAGCAGTTTAACCAGACCCTGATCAAAAATGTCAGGGGATGGCTTGAAACAATGAGCTCACACGGATTTCCTGGAGGAGTCTCATTCTTCGACAAAACTAAAAAAGAAAAGAGGGAATCTAAATGTGTCTTAATGGCAGCATGTTATGTAGAATTACTTAAGCAGAGAGACCTTAACAAAACTTTACAAAACCAATGGGAGCATGAAAAATCAGGACTTCAGACAGACGTAGGAACATTGACAAATGAAGTTAAGGGATTGAAGCTTAAATTGGCAGAGCAAGCCAATCAAATTGAGATTCTCCAAAAGGATTTTAAAAACTCCATACGTTGCATCTGACCTCTAGTATGACGATGGCAGAAAATAACAAGTGAAATGAGGAGAAAATGAGACAAAAATGCACAGAGGCTCAAAACCAAGTATATGATTTAAAAAACAAAGGTCGCGAATTAGCAGCCGGTCTCCTTCAAGCAGTTCACATAACCGATAGGTAAAACAGAGCAGACCATACTCAGTGCAAGAAAACTATCAAAGAATTAGAAAGCCAATTGATCGTGCAAAATGGTGTGATGCATGCTTTTGGGGAAGATGGCCCTCAAGTGGTCCAAAAAAATAAAGGTAACCTGGAGTTAAGGGATGTGAACTTGAAGCAGATCCTCAGTAGCTGCAAAAACAGTTTCAAAAATCTGAAAGTTGACAGCAAGAGTTTTCAGGAAACACTGAAACAAGGTGAGCAGCAGGACCCTGCGGGATCCAAAAGGAAGTACCAAGCATGGCAATGTATATTTGTGGTTCAGGGAAGCATTGTGTTTATGGTAATAAACCGTTTGTTTAAGAGACGAAAAAAATTGAAAAGCATTTCTATGAATCTAAGAAAATAGAACATAGAATTTGCTACTATGGATGCTTGAAAAATTAGGAAATGTATTGTGTGCGATGCTTCAGTGTGAATGGTAAAGTTAAAAACCACATAGATGTTTATTTGTCTGTGTGTCTGTAGTTTTTCAACTGACATTGGTTAGTTTGAAATTGGTTTGAATTAATTTGGAGTTATTGAGGTTAATTAACCTGTGAAAACCAAACCTTCATTTTGGCCATGGTGGAACTTTGGTTTAAATTCTGTGAAAACCTCCAGTTCCGGACATGAGGCAATCACATATATGTTGGTCTTTTAAAATAAACATTTTCCGACCAATTCAAGAATGTGACCAGTGGAGAAAAGGCTGTGTGCTGCTATTATGCATGAAGGAGAGAACCGTTGTAATGTGTAAGCTATTGTATGCGTGGTACCATGCGTTAGTATGCGTGTTTGTCAAACTTCTAAAATGCGAAAAAGGAAGATAACTCTCTGCACCCGACTTCAGAAAGCAACATCTTTTTGCAGAATTGAATGGAAATATTTTGAGCATTGTAAAATTTTAAGTTTCGAATTAGAGTGGATGTTTTCCTCAGTATCAGAAAGGGGATCAGAATTGATGAGTTAACCCATTGGGCTGGCACGAAAGCCACAATGGAGTTTCTGTTTTTTCTTCTAAGCAGGACTGCTGATAATTGGACTTAGCCCCCTTATTATCTTAACGCCACACACCCCCATCAAAATGCTGATGGACGGGAATCTCAAGGAAGGCTCAGTCAGTTCCCAGCGAATCGCACGATGGACCCTCCTTCTCCAAGGACGGGACATCACAGTCCAGAACCAGCCCAAGACCACTAATCTAGCTCACAACATGTTGTACCCCGGCGACCCACATCAGTGCGAGATTCTGACTTCAGGTACCTTAGATGGTCCCTTTCAGTCAGAAAGGGAGGGAGGAAGAGACAACAGTCACGAAGCCAAATCTAAAGCTCACGTTTACGTGGACGGCTCTTCCGCAATTATAAACGGGCAGCAGTGCACAGGATTCTCAGTAATAAAAATTACCCTGGACGGCAAACAGGCTTTAGAACAGACGCCAATTAAATTAGAAGACAGTAAAGGAGCTCAAACTACAGAACTAAACGCGATCGCCTACGTAGTCATGCACCCAGAAGACTACCCGACGCCTGTCCAAATTTATTCCAACAGCAGTTACACATGTAACAGTCTGACTGACTTCCTGCCCACCTGGCAAGCTAGAGGTTTCACCTCCGCAGACAGAAGGCCGCTAGCTACAGCCCCACTTTTAAAATTGATTTTTGATACAGCCTCCTCAAACCAAGGTCCGTACGTCATAACCAAAGTCAAAGCGCATGCTAAGACTACCCCCTTAGGGAACTGAATGACGGACGAACTAGCAAAAGAAGCAGCCTGTACAGGTTTCCTATGGGACACCTTGGAAAACGTAAAAAACGCACCAATGGCACCAGTTGCTGTTACCTGCCCTATACTGGGCTTGGCGGCCAGTCAGGCTACAGACCCTGATCTTAAAAACATACAAGGAGGAAGCCCATGTCCCAAACCATACCTAGGACAACATTTACAGCTCCACAACGGAGTAGTACTTAAAGACGGTAAATATGTAGTCCCAGTGTCAGACAGGGAAGAATTGATTTACCAATGCCATGATATCAATGGGCATCAAGGAATAGATAAGACCACGGCCAAATTGAAGGAGCTATGCTGGTGGCCTGGAATACAGCAAGAAGTGGAAGGGTATGTCAAAAACTGTCTGATATGTGCTCAGAACAATCCAACACAGTACAAAAACCAGGTAGAATTAGGACATACTAGACAGGGCAAGGGCCTTTGGACTCAACTTCAGATAGACTATGTAGGACCTTTACCCGTTGGTAAAAGATACATCCTAGTAATGGTGGACGTATTCTCCAAATGGATCGAAACATTTCCAACTAACAACCGCAAAAATACTTATGGAAGAAATGTTCTCCAGATGGGGATTGCCAGAGGGCATCGATTCTGACCAGGGAACACATTTCATGGGACAAGTTATGCAGCAGGTCAGGCAGGGGTAAAACAGAAATTCCATATCGCCTCCCACCTGGAATCAAGCGGCATGGTAGAGCGCATGAATCGGACATTAAAATAAATAGTCACATGAACCAAGTCATGTTAGATTCAAGGGAGACCAGGCTCGCCCCACCCGACCCAGCAGCTAACCCGATCCCAGCCCAAGGTATAATACCCATCTTGTCGCCAACCCAAAATTTAGAGGCCACAAGTAGTTCAGAGGAAGCTACCACAGAAGGAGGTAGTAATTCAGAAGATGACCAGGTACCCGCCCCAGGGACACCTAACGAAGCCCGCGCCTCCCACAATGAAATGGCACCAAGCCCAACGGACGGCTTGTCACAGAGTTTCAAAGCTTGAGTCTCACACCTCGAGCCACCCCCCCGGCCAGGAAAAGGAAACAAGGACGACGGTTCCCAGAGAGAGAAAGGAATGCAGTCGCTTGGACTAGAAACCATCCAATACCATTGCCTGGCTCTGCCCCAGGTTCGAGGAGATTGAGAAGACCTACTCCATAAGGAGAGCAATTGATATTAGGTTTTATTATCCTACAGGGTGGACATATATGCCAAAAGTAATCCCATTCCACAAATCAGAACATTTTCGGGACCTACCCAATGAATGGAGTAATCAGCTGAAATATGGACTAATGATTTTGAATTTTGTGTGTTTGTTTATTACTGTAATTTGCATTGTAATATCCCTATAAGTGGGAATGTCCATATATTGAACCAGGACCAAAGGAGGTGTTGTGTTACGAGAAACTAATCAGGTTGTGTATGACAATGTACAGTATGAATTGATACATGTTATACTTAACTTAAGTAATATTCAGTTACCCAACTGGTGCCCAGACAATTTAAGGAAATTGTATCAGGACTTGATTTCACCACTGTTAAGACAAGAAATAGGACTGAGCGAAATGGAAAGCAAGAGTAGGCGGAAAAGAAGCATTATAAATGATATAGGTACAGCGTACGGGGCAGGAATGGTCACAGTCAATACCTTACATGTTACTAACTTGAACGCTAAGATAAAAGGATTGACCGGACAAATAAAGCAGGTTTTAAATAGTTTAAATGATAATCAGAGACAGGTAGCGGAGGCAAGAAAAGATGGCAGTAAGCTGGAGAGAAGAATGGTCACCGTATTGGAAAGTTACGCTCAAACTATCAACCAGTTAAGCGATACTGCAAAGAAAGCAGAGAACCAAACTCAGGCGCAAGTTTTGTGTAGTATTTATGGAAACTGGATGACAGAACAATTACGGGAAAACCTGCAGGAAACCAATGAGGGTAAAGTCCCCACCTGGATTAACAATACCCAAATTCAGAGTCTGACCTCGAACAGGGAACACCATCCTCTCGATGGATGCCAACTGCAAGAACACTGCAAGGTGTGGTTCAACGAGGAATACGCCAGGCCAACAGGAACGCCAGCGATTGGAATAATATTGGGGATACCAGTATTCAATAACCAGACCGGCATGACTGTTTGACCTAAGGAATGTCGGAACCATACAAGACGGAGTGTGGATAGGCCTGACCAATATGAAACCATATGCGGTAAATCTACCTACAGGAATGACTGGGACCAGTCTGCACCAATGCAGCCGAACTACCCGGACTGTGCTCGGCCCATACAAGATCTATCCTACCAATGAGGCCCAGTATGGTTTCAAGAACAACACTGCTAAGAACTGTACTCTGATCCTGCACAATGTGAAGGCCCAAACATTCGTCAGGAGTGTTTATTTGGGAAATGGGATTTATTGTTCCACCGCCACCGAAAAGACACCATTACAGAACACAAATTTGTCCGATACCCAAACCAAACTTCTGCACTCACCCGTTGATACCTATGAGAATTAGGAATGAAGAAGTTATTAATATCGAAAGAAGAGGACAAGTTAATATCACGGTACAGGAAACCTTGAAAACCCAGTTGGAAACTTACTTCGCCAGAAGTGACATCAACATCCAGTTACAAAAGGAAATCAGACATAAATTAGATTTGGTCTACAGAATTTACGAAAAAGTGGAGATAAATACCAGAAACATTGAAGCCAAAATTACCGGAATTAAGATCGACACTTGGTGGGACGAGATTTGGAATTGGGGAGAGAATGTTAATATCCACCCCTGGATCAGACTTTTCTCTCATCTTACGGTCATCCTGATAGCAATAATTTTCTGAGCATTGATAATAATGGTAGCATATGTGAGAAAGTTGGTATGTAGATTGGAGTTACAGCTGGAATGTGTACAAGTAGGAACAGCGTTACAAAATAGTCAAAGAGGACCCCGTATAAAAGCTGAACCTCTATTGTGATCAAATCTAATATATATATAATGATTGATCAAAGGGAGGAATGTAGAAATATGCAGGCTATGGCAACATAAAATGGAAAGACCCCCGAGAGTAAGGTTAAGGTGCCTTGAACATAAAATGAATTACCATTTGAAATTTGATTAGTCATGCTTCCTTAGCATCGCCAGTAACTAGAATATACTAATCAACAGGGTACAGACAAAATGTAATCAAGGAAATGGGACAGATTGTAACTAGAATAACCCAATCACCAGGGCACAGACAAATGTGTAGTCAAAGGAGATGGGACAGATTGTAGAATAGTATAAACCAGGAGGAGAAACCCCACCTCCGGCAGCGAGAACCTAGGACCAACACTCATCAGAAGCAGGGACCAGGGGAGAGACCCTTGAAGGAACAGTGTCAGGACCAGATTGATCACATGGGGACGTATTGGGTAACTATGAGAGTATTTTGAGCGGAAAGGAACACCCCTTGGAACGCCTTTCTGCAGAGTTAAACAGAGTTAAATAGAGTATAACGAGTGAGTCTTGTACTTCTGTATTGGGGAACTATAGAGTATAGGTAGTGAGTCTTCTCCTTCTGTATTGGGGAATTATAGAGTATAGGTAGTGAGTCTTGTACTACTTCTGTATTGGGGGACTATAGAGTATAAGTAGTGAGTCTTGTACTACTTCTGTATCAGGGAATTATAGAGTATAGGTAGTGAGTCTTGTACTACTTCTGTATCAGGGAATTATAGAGTATAAGTAGTGAGTCTTGTACTACTTCTGGATCAGGGAATTATAGAGTATAGGTAGTGAGTCTTGTACTACTTCTGTATTGGGGGACTATAGAGTATAAGTAGTGAGTCTTGTACTACTTCTGGATCAGGGAATTATAGAGTATAGGTAGTGAGTCTTGTACTACTTCTGTATTGGGGGACTATAGAGTATAAGTAGTGAGTCTTGTACTACTTCTGTATTGGGGGACTATAGAGTATAAGTAGTGAGTCTTGTACTACTTCTGTATCAGGGAATTATAGAGTATAGGTAGTGAGTCTTCTCCTTCTGTATTGGGGAATTATAGAGTATAAGTAGTGAGTCTTGTACTACTTCTGTATCAGGGAATTATAGAGTATAAGTAGTGAGTCTTGTACTACTTCTGTATCAGGGAATTATAGAGTATAAGTAGTGAGTCTTGTACTACTTCTGTATCAGGGAATTATAGAGTATAAGTAGTGAGTCTTGTACTACTTCTGCATTAAACAAACATTAACTGTACTGCCATTGTTCAGTGTGTAATTTGATATTTAACTCAGGTACCGTCGCAGGCAACTACTAGTCACACGACTAGCGAAATTGCCCTTTGTGCAACATCCCTCATCCCCCCTTCCCCCATACCCTCCCATCCAAGGCCAATGTGTCCTGTGAGGAGAGATTGAGTAGACTCGGCCTATATTCGCTAGAGTGTAGAAGAATGAGAGGTGATCGATTTGAAACATACAAAATTCTTACAAGGCTTGACAGGATAGATGCAGGGAGGATGTTTCCCCTGGCTGGGGAGTCTAGAACCAGGAGTCTCAGTCTCAGAATAAGGGATCAGCCATTTAGGACTGAGATGAGGAGAAACTTCTTCACTCAGTGGGTGGTGAATCTTTGGCATTCTCTACTCCAGAGGGCTGTGAAGGCTCCATCTTTGAGTCTGTTCAAGACAGAGATCGATAGATTTTTGGATATTAGGGGAATCAAGGGATATGAGGTCAGTGCAGGAAAGTGGAGTTGAGGTAGAAGATCAGCCATGATCTTATTGAATGGCTGAGCAGGCTCGAGTGGCCAAATGGCCTACTCCTGCTCCTAATTCTTATATTCTTATGTTTCACCCCTTTGTATTCCAGCCCCCTTGAGATAAAGGACAACTTTCCATTGGCCTTTATCATTTTTTGCACACTCATCAGATCACTTCCAGGATCTATGAAATACTACAGAGTGTCTACAATGGGTTAGACAACGGCCTTCATCCAAACAAAGCCCGGACTCCCAGGATGTGTTCTCTACCTATTTGTTTATGGGTCCTGAGATGAAGTGTTTGGTCAATTGCAACTCTGTATTTGGTGGGCAGCACAAATTGCCTTAATATGGCATTACAATGGCAATCTCACCCAAAGAGTAAACATGGTGGCTGATGAAAGGAATGGGAAACGGCTTGACGTGTTCTTCTGAGGCCAGGTTTAGGATATGGTGGGAGAAGATAACCTTATTGTGCAGTAAAATCACAATCCTTTACAAACAGGCTCAGAATTTCATTACCCAAAGTGCACAGAGATTGCCCTCCCCATTGTTGGGACAGAGTAGAGGCAACTCCACTTAATTGGAATTTTCCTAACCTCGGTATGTTTGGTGCTAACACTGGGTGCTTGAAATGGGAGTGTGCTCCATATCCCAGCACCAATATCTCTCACCTTGCTGAACACAAAGAAAATGGAGTTATAAAGAAACTGTAATGACTGCTTCACACATCTGTACAACCCACAGTGAAAGCCCCGCTGCACGTATCCTAATTTACACCAAGTCCTGTTCATCCATCACCGTCGTGCACACTGACCTACCCTGGCTCCTTGTCCTTGATTTCAAATCCCTCCAGGAGCTCATCCTCCCTGTCTCTGTAATCTCTTTCAGCCCTACTTATGGTCTACAGGCTTATGCTTATGGTCTATAGGGCTGTAGTGATACTCGCCCTCCTGTAATGCTCAGAGATGTGGACCATATACAGTAGATACCTCAAATTGCTGGAAAAATACCACCAGCATTGTCTCCACAAGATCCTGCAAATATCCTGGGAGGACAGACGCACCAACGTTAGTGTCCTCGCTCAGGCCAACATCCCCAGCTTCAAAGCACTGACCACACTCGACCAGCTCCGTTGGACGTGCCATATTGTTCGCATGCCTGACACAAGACTCCCAAAGCAAGCGCTCTACTCGGAACTCCTACACGGCAAGCGAGCCCCAGGTGGGTAGAGAAAACGTTTCAAGGACACCCTCAAAGCCTCCTTGATAAAATGCAACATCCCCACCAACAGCTGGGAGTCCCTGGCCAAAGACCGCCCTAAGTGGAGGAAGAGCATCCGGGAGGGCACTGAGCAACTCGAGTCTCGTCGCCGAGAGCATGCAGAAATCAAGCGCAGGCAGCGGAAGAAGCGTGCGTCAAACCAGTCCCACCCACCCCTTTCCCTCAACCACTGTCTGTCCCACCTGTGACAGAGACCGTAATTCCAGAATTGGACTGTACCGTCACCTAAGAACTCACTTTTAGAGTGGAAGCAAGTCTTCCTCGATTCCGAGGGACTGCCGATGATGATGACTGCCCTCAGAGCCTGAGGCACTGGAATTCTCTCCCTAAACCTTTCTCCTCCATTAAGATGTTCCGTAAAACCTACATCTTCGATAAAGCTTTTGGTCACTGGTCCTAATATTTCCACATGTTTGATAATGCTTCTGTGAAGCACCGTACGATGTTTTACTATTAAAGGCGCTATTTAAATGCAGGCTGTTGTTGAACCGTAACTTGTTTACAAGTGGTGTTAACGCTACGCGCACAGGAGCAGTGATGTAGAAGAGCAGGAGAAGCTACTATCGATGCATAGTGGAAGTTCTGAATCATTGGGGATTTATGGAAAGAAGTGTCAGACACGATTAAGAAATAGCAAATTAGAACCAGTTCCCCATTGCAACTGCTGGCCATTTTATCAGCTGAGATCAATCGGAATGAGGAAATGGGATGGGGAGGGGGAAAAACATTTTTGTTATTGTTGTTGAAAGAAAACATTCTGGAGAGCTGTACAGATCAAACTCAGTTTGCAAAGTGACTGGAAAAACAAGTGACGAGAACAGTTTATGAAGATACAGATTCTGTGAGTGGTTATATAAACCGATATATTAATAGCGGTAATTAGGTACAAAGAATAGAAAGGAATTATTGTAGTAGAAAGGAGACAAATGTTTGAGACTTTTGAATATGAAGGGTGAGTGGGCGCTTCAAGGTATTATAGCGTAAGGAGATATATCTTGGCAGGAGTGCCAGCTTTATGCATTTTAGCATTAAAATACCTATTAATGAATAAAAACGCACATCAGTATAAATAAAGCACATCCACTTCTATCAAATTAATACTCGGAGAACTGCAAATACAAGGCCATACAAAGCAAATTACAACAGTTTCCACAAACTCCCAAACGCCACTAACTGCACTCAACTCCGAAACTCCACTCAACTCCCAAACTCCACAAACTGCACTCAACTCCCAAACTACAATCAACTCCCAAACTCCACAAACTGCACTCAACTCCCAAACTCCACTCAACTCCCAAACTCCACAAACTGCACTCAACTCCCAAACTACAATCAACTCCCAAACTCCACAAACTGCACTCAACTCCCAAACTCCACTCAACTCCCAAACTCCCCACAAACTGCACTCAACTCTCAAACTCCACAAACTGCACTCAATTCCCAAACTCCACTCAACTCCCAAACACCCCACAAACTGCACTCAACTCCCAAACTCCACAAACTGCACTCAACTCCCAAACTCCCCACAAACTGCACTCAACTTCCAAACTCTCCACAAACTGCACTCAACTCCCAAACTCCACAAACTGCACTCAACTCCCAAACTCCCCACAAACTGCACTCAACTCCCAAACCCCCCACAAACTGCACTCAACTCCCAAACTCTCCACAAACTCCACTCAACTCCCAAACTCCACAAACTGCACTCAACTCCCAAACTCCACAAACTGCACTCAACTCCCAAACTCCCCACAAACTGCACTCAACTCCCAAACTCCCCACAAACTGCACTCAACTCCCAAACTCCCCACAAACTGCACTCAACTCCCAAACTCCACAAACTGCACTCAACTCCCAAACTCCCCACAAACTGCACTCAACTCCCCAACTCCCCACAAACTGCACTCAACTCCCAAACTCCCCACAAACTGCACTCAACGCCCAAACTCCACAAACTGCACTCAACTCCCAAACTCCACAACTCCCAAACTCCACAAACTGCACTCACCTCCCAAACTCTCCACAAACTGCACTCACCTCCCAAACTCTCCACAAACTGCACTCAACTCCCAAACTCCACAAACTGCACTCAACTCCCAAACTCCCCACAAACTGCACTCAACTCCCAAACTGCACTCAACCCCCAAACTCCACAAACTGCACTCAACTTCCAAACTCCCCACAAACTGTGCTTACCTCCCAAACTCCCCACAAACTGCACTCAACTCCCAAACTCCCCACAAACTGCACTCAACTCCCAAACTCCACAAACTGCACTCAACTCCCAAACTCTCCACAAACTGCACTCAACTCCCAAACTCCACAAACTGCACTCAACTCCCAAACTCTCCACAAACTGCACTCAACTCCCAAACTCTCCACAAACTGCACTCAACTCCCAAACTCCACAAACTGCACTCAACTCCCAAACTCCCCACAAACTGCACTCAACTCCCAAACTGCACTCAACCCCCAAACTCCACAAACTGCACTCAACTTCCAAACTCCCCACAAACTGTGCTTACCTCCCAAACTCCCCACAAACTGCACTCAACTCCCAAACTCCCCACAAACTGCACTCAACTCCCAAACTCCACAAACTGCACTCAACTCCCAAACTCTCCACAAACTGCACTCAACTCCCAAACTCCCCAAACTGCACTCAACTCCCAAACTCTCCACAAACTGCACTCAACTCCCAAACTCTCCACAAACTGCACTCAACTCCCAAACGTCGCAAACTGCACTCAACTCCCAAACGCCGCAAACTGCACTCAACTCCCAAACTCTCCACAAACTGCACTCAACTCCCAAACTCCACAAACTGCACTCAACCCCCAAACTCCACAAACTGCTTCAGAGTAAACTTTGCTGAATCTGAAACTTTTACGTAGTCAGCATTTTTCAGAGTCATACAAATGACAGTGCAGCGGGTGTCCATTCAGCCCCTCGTGGCTTTACCCATAACATTGAACTATCTACTCTAATCTCATTTGTCATTTATTGTCTCTATCTTTGACATTCTTCAGTCTGTATCATTTCTACCCAACATCAATATAAACTCCACCCAAAACATCCTGAGCCACTGTACCACCTAGCATTTAGGAAGCTTGTGATTAGTACAACCTTTCAAACTGTACTTAACTTTTTTCAATATCTGCTCAACATACCGGTTCAACTTCTGCTAAAACCTACCATCACTCTACATTCAGTCTGTATCGTCTGTATTGAACAGCTGCCATGGATACAAACCACTCAACATCTGCACTGGACAGATTTTGGCCTGGAATTTGCGATCAGCGGAGAAACAAAGATGCCCGCCGCTGGCCCACGGAGAAAGCTGTCTTTGGCGAGAAGTTTGCCCTATTCGGCGTTCAAGTGATTGCAGCGCTCTGTAGTGGGAATTCCCCAGTGCGATGCTGTTGTGATGTCAGTAAGCTGTCTAAGCAACCAATCACATTACAGAATTCTCACAGACAGGAATCCAGGAAATGAGAACCTGCTTTTATCCAGACTTTTTGCAAATGTTATAGAGACCAAAACATAGAATTGGGGCTCTAATATGGCGATAAGGTCAACCTGAAACAAACTTTGAAGAAAAATGTTTCTTTTAAAGGTTCTGAAAATTAGTCATTTTTCTCATAATGGAGAAAGTTGATGCTCCACAAATTAAAAATTGTTTTTTCAGGGCCATAGAGTTACTTTAGCAGTTAATGTGTTGTTAAAACCCCAGATACACCTATTCTAACAAAACTTAACATTTAATGGGGCATTTAACAGTGATATTACCGTGGAAAAGCCCAAGTTTGTCAGTTTCACTGATGTCACTGACACACTGATTGCTGGCTATGTTGGGGTGTGGTGTTCCACAGCCCAGCCTGTGTCGGAGCACTGAATGACTGACCACAACTTCAGGATGTCCACGTTTAGATACGCATGTGCCACACCCTGAAGTTGCGGTGAGTTTCAAAGGGGCAATACGGCAAACATGTTAGATCGCCGTTATTACCCGCCCGCAAATTCTATTTTTGATGTGTTCAGCATCGTACAGCCTCACTCACCTATCTGAATCTTCTTGGAAAAATAGCCTTGGTATAACTGATATCAACAGCAATCCCACTCAACTGCTGCACAAACCGACACTCAGACTGCACTCCAACATCTGTGCATTCCAAACTGCTTTGACAACGACACTTGCCACTCGCCACCGTCTCGACCAGGCCATCACCCCCAGCATCGAAGCACTGACCACACTCGACCAGCTCCGTTGGTCAGGCCACATTGTTCGCATGGCCGACACAAGACTCCCAAAGCAAACACTCTACTCGGAACTCCTACACGGCAAGCGAGCCCCAGGTGGGCAGAGGAAACGTTTCAAGGACACCCTCGAAGCCTCCTTGATAAAATGCAACATCCCCACCGACACCTGGGAGTCCCTGGCCAAAGACGGCCCTAAGTGGAGGAAGAGCATCCGGGAGGGCGCTGAGCATCTCGAGTCTCGTCGCCGAGAGCATGCAGAAATCAAGCGCAGGCAGCAGAAGAAGCATGTGGCAAACCAGTCCCACCCACCCGCTCCCACAACCACTGTCTGTCCCACCTGTGACAGAGACTGTAATTCCCGTATTGCACGGTTCAGTCACTTAAGAACTCACTTTTAGAGTGGAAGCAAGTCTTCCTCGATTTCGAGGGACTGCCTATGATGATGATGCCGCATCTGTATTTAAAAATGCTCGCACACCGGCAATAACACAGCAGTAGCTGCTCTTTATATCACCAATGCAACGCTCTGTTCATCTGGGGCAGTGTTCACCAGATTTGGCATAAGTGGCACTGCTAGTTCTACACCGGATAGTGACGCTATCTCTGCAATTTTGGGTGTGTCAATTTCTGGGCAAAACATGAACGAAGCTCCGACTGAAATCATTCCTTCATCCGGTTTTCCACCGAGTGACTCTCCGCCCATTGACCTGGGTGTTACAGAGGTGATAAAGGACGTTGCAGAATATTGACACTTCACTCTGAAATTGTTAGTCTGCAAAAATACTCGTCCACATAGACAGTTTATTTCTTTTATAAATGCAGATGCATCGAGGCGGAAATAAAGCAGGGATCGTATGTTGACAGGTCTAAAACGGATCAGAGAATGAGACTCGCACCCAACTTGTTCAAGGTTCTTTGTGTTAACAGGTATCACAAAGAGACTTCTGTGCCGCTTCTTCTACACGTCTGGCGAACTTGATTTGAAAAGGACCAGAGTGCGTAGGGTTCGCAGGCAATGTGAACAGGTTCGGCTATTTATACCAGGAAAAGGGCAGCGATCCCTTAGATAGACAACCAGCCCCCACACAACTGACCCTGGTCAACTAGTTACACATACAACTGATCCAGGTCAACCAGTCACACACACACAACTGACCCAAGTCAACCAGTCACACACACAACTGACCCAGGTCAACCAGCCACACACACACAACTGACTCAGGTCAACTAGTTACCACACAACTGACCCAGGTCAACCAGCCACACACACACAACTGACTCAGGTCAACTAGTTACCACACAACTGACCCAGGTCAACCAGCCACACACACACAACTGACTCAGGTCAACTAGTTACACACACAACTGACCCAGGTCAACCAGCCACACACACACAACTGACTCAGGTCAACTAGTTACACACACAACTGACCCAGGTCAACCAGCCCCCACACAACTGACCCAGGTCAACCAGTTACACACACACACACACACAACTGACCCAGGTCAACCAGTCACACACACACACAACTAACCCAGGTCAGCCAGTCACACACACACAACTGACCCAGGTCAACCAGCCCCCACACAACTGACCCAGGTCAACTAGTTACACACACACACAACTGACCTGGATCAACCAGTTACACACACACACAACTGACCCAGGTCAACTAGTTACACACACAACTGACCCAGGTCAACCAGTTACACACACACAACTGACCTAGGTCAACTAGTTACACACACACACACACACAACTGACCCAGGTCAACTAGTTACACACACACAACTGACCCAGGTAACCAGTCACACAGACACCAAGCAGCCCAGGTCAGTTAGCCTGCAGACCTTGTGCCTGGGTAACGATTCACAAACAGGATCAGGAGTAGGGGAACCAGAGAGGGAACTATAGGGCCAGATTTTAAGGATTGGGAAATAAACAATGGATGGCCTGAGAAGGAAGATAAATTAAAGGGGGTGACTTCAATGTCAATTCAGGTACAGAAATAAAGAGAGGGAAAGAAATATTGGCTTAAGAAAGAAAAAAGACAGAAAGGAAAAAATAATAAGAACAAATCTAAGTTAAAATCTGACATGTTTAACATCTCCCCCCCCCCCGCAAATTCTAAATGTGAAGGAATTAGACTCCACACTTGTAATTGTCAGTGCCAAAGAGATTGGTCAGGTATGTGAGAAGCTGGTTGTCAATCTAAAGCATTGCTGCCCTGTTCCAGAGTCTTTAGAGGCTGTCATTAACAATTATCACCTCCTTAAAAGGGTTCTTACACTGCTAATCAGGTGCTCTAGAATCTGTGGCAGGTTTAATTCGTATCGACGGCATATATACAGCAACTTCATGACATTCAATGTATTTCAATGGGGAGGCAGACATGACAGACGCCATTTTTGTGAAGCTCATGACAGAGTAACATAACTCGGCCAGCAATGTTTAGATATTCGCATTTAACTGCTCATCTGCCCCTTGTCTGAAGTTGCTGTACTAGTTACCCATAAATAACAGCGAGCACCATCAGCCTCACCATTATTATGACAGCAAATTCTAGCCCATCTAACCATGACTGGTGCAATTGGGCAGGAACAGTATTTACTGGTTGCCCTGCTCGGTCCTGTCACTGGCTGGTTGCCGAAGTCCCACCCATGGTCCTGGTACTAAATCTGGCTCAGTTTCCCAGACCCAGTCCCAGACACAGACCCCAGACACAGACCACAGACACAATTCCAGACACAGACCCCAGACACAGTCCCAGACACAGACACAGACCACAGACACAAGCCCAGACCCAGACACAGACCCCAGAGACGGACCCAGTCCCAGACACACACAGTCCCAGACACACACACAGTCCCTGACACAGTCCCAATCCCAGACATACTCCCAGACACAGGACCCCAGACACAGTCACACACACAGTCCCAATCCCAGGCATAGACACAGTCCAAGACACAGACACAGTCCCAGACCAGACCCGGAACGTTCCAGACCAGACCCAGACACAGACCCAGACACAGTCCCAGACATAAACACAGTCCCAGACAAACAAAGACCCAGACAAAGACCCAGGCAGAGTCCCAGACACAGTCACAGACGCAGACGCAAACAAAGACCCAGACACAGACACCGTCCCAGACACAGACCCAGATGCAAACAAAGACCCAGACACAGGCGCAGTCACAGACTCAAACGCAAAGACCCAGACGCACAAACAGTCCCAGACACAGTACCAGACACAGACACAGTCCCAGACACAGTCCCAGACACAGACACAGTCCCAGACACAGACACAGTCCCAGACACAGTCCCAGTCTCCTTTCAATTGGCCGCAAAGAACATTCAACAGCTGTCCAAAAGTTACCGCAACTTTGAAAAATTAAAGACCCGTCTGAAAGGCAACCTTGTCCTGTTGCAGCCCCTCCCCTGCCCCTCCCTCTGTCTCAGTTGTTGCCCCAGTGAGCCGGGCTCTTTCCCCCGCACACCCCCCATCAATGCCCACTCTCCCACCAATGCCCCCTCGCCCACCCCCCACCAATGCCCCCTCTCCCACCACCTACTAATACTCCCTCTCCCAACAATACCCCCTCGCCCATCCCCCAATACACCCTCTCCCACCAATGCCCCCTCTCCCACCCCCCACCAATACCCCCTCTCCCACCAATGCCCCCTCTCCCACCCCCCACCAATACTCCCTCACCCACAAATGCCCCCTCTCCCACCCCCCCACCAATACTCCCTCACCCACCAATGCCCCCTCTCCCACCTCCCCACCAATGCCCCTTCTCCCACCCCCCCACCAATACCCCCTCTCCCACCAATGCCCCCTCCCACCCCCCCACCAATACTCCCTCACCCACCAATGCCCCCTCTCCCACCCTTCTCACTCACCTGTCCACGGAGACGGCGGCCAGGGTGAAACTGCTGGCATACACGGTGAGGTAGATGACGAAGTGAACGGCCTTGCACAGGAAGGGGCCGAAGAGCCAGGAGTCCAGGGTGTAGATGGTGGCCTGGAAGGGCACGCAGCACAGGATGAAGCACAGGTCGGCCACCCCCAGGTTGAGGATGAAGAGGTTGGTGGTGTTGCTGGTCATCTGGCCATTGCGTAGCAGGACAGCGAGGACCAGGCTGTTGCCCACCGTGCCCAGCAGGAAGATCAGGCAGAAGACCACTGGCACGATGACACTCTCAGGTCTCAGCTCCCAAGCCTGCGACACATTCCAGCTCTGGCTCACATTCATCCTCCAGCTCGCATTTAGTCCTTCCATCGCCCCTCAGCCCTCCAACAACACGCAAGTTTGGAGGGGCAGCTTCATCTAGGCTCCCGGGGTGCTGAGTGAAGTCTCCACTGTGTGTGTGTGTCTCTCTCTCTCTCCCTCTCTCTCTGCTGCCGATGGAGCTCTTTAAAGCTCCCACTGTCTTGTCGACTCGTTGCCAAGGTGACATTAACTCGCTTCATTCATCAATCGGTATCCTCCTCCCGTTCCCACCCCCAGGGGAGGGGGTGAAGCGGTGCTGGGGGTCGGAGGTGGTGGGGGGGGGAGGAAGTTAGATAGAACAAGGGGCCAAACTAACCCTCCCACCCTCCACACCCCACAGCATTGGCTCCCCACACCCATTAACCCCCAGGGCAGAGGCTGCTATTAACAAAAGTAAATTTGGTTCAGAGGCTGCATTTCCTTGGCTGATGCAGGGTTTCTGCTTTAGTTATTGGTAAGTGTGTACATGTCTTTACCTCTTTGTCTGTGTTTATGTCTATGTTTTGCTATGTCGTCAGCCATGGCTCAGTGGGCAGCACGCTCTCCTCTGAGTCAGAAAGAAAGACTTGCATTTATATAGCTCCTTTCACGACCACCGGACCTCTCAAAGCGCTTTGCAGCCGATGAAATACTTTGGGAGTGTAGTCACTGCTGCAATGTGGGAAACGCGGCAGCCAATTTGCGCACAGCAAGCTCCCACAAACGGCAATGTGATAATGACCAGATAATCTGTTTTTGTTATGTTGATTGAGCGATAAGTATTGACCAAGACACCGGGGATAACTCTGCTCTTCTTTGAAATAGTGCCATGGGATCTTTTGCGTCCACCTGAGAGAGCAGACAGGGCCTCGATTTAATGATTCATCTGAAAGACTGCACATCCGACAATGCAGTACTCCCTGAGCACTGCACTGGAGTGTTAGCCTAGATTTATGTGAACGATGTGGGTTCAAGTCTCACTCCAGAGTCTTGAGCACAAAATTCAGGCTGACACTGCGGTGCATTACTGAGGGAGTGCTGCACTGTCGGAGGTGCCATCTTTCGGATGAGACGTTAAACTGAGGTCACATCTGCCCTCGGAGGTGAGCATAAAAGATCCCATGGCACTATTTGAAGAAGAGCAGGTGCCTTGGCCTATATGTATCCCTCAACCACCATCACAAAAAAAGTATTTGGTTGTTATCACATTGCTGATTGTGGGATCTTGCTGTGCATAACCTTGCTGCATTTTCCCTGCATTACAACAATGACTGAACTTAAACAATACTTCATTGGGTTATGTCTTGAAGTTGCATGAGAATCATAGAATGGTTACAGCACAGAAGGAGGCCATTCGGCCCATTGAGCCCATACGTGGCTCTCTGCAGGAGCACTTCAGCCAGTCCCACTCCCCCGCCCTTTCCCCTTAGCCCTGCAATATTTTTCCTTCAGGTACTTATCCAATTCCCTTTTGAAAGTCACAATTGAATCTGCCTCAACCACCCTCTCAGGCAGCGCATTCTAACCACTCGTTGCGTAAAAATGTTTTTCCTTATGTTGCCTTTGGTTCTTCTGCCAATCACCTTGAACCTGCGCCCTCTGGTTCTCGCCCCTTCCGCCAATGGGAACAGTTTCTCTCTAACTACTCTGTTCAGACCCTTCATTTTGAACACCTCTATCAAATCTCCTCTCAACCTTCTCTGCCCCAAGGAGAACAACCCCAGCTTCTCCAGTCTATCCACGTAACTGAAGTCCCTCATCCCTGGAATCATTTTCGTAAATCTTTTCTGCACCCTCTCTAAGGCCTTCACATCCTTCCTAAAGTGCGGTGCCCAGAATTGGACACAATACTCCAGTTGATGCCGAACCATCGTAACTTCCTTGCTTTTGTACCCTCTGCCTCTATTGATGAAGCCCTGTATCTCGCATGCTTTTTTAACTACTTTCTCAACCGACCCTGCCACCTTCAACGATTTGTGCACACACACCCCCAGGTCTCACTGTTCATGCACCCCCTTTAGGATTGTACCCTTTAGTTTATATTTCCTCTCCTCGTTCTTCCTACCAAAATATATCATTTTGCACTTTTCTGCGTTAAATTTCATCTGCCACATGTCCGTCCATTCCACCAGCCAGTCTATATCTCCCAAAGTCTACCACTATCCTCCTCACTGCTCACTATACTTCCAAGTTTTGTGTCATCTTCAAATTTTGAAATTGTGCCCCATCATCATCATCATAGGCAGTCCCTCGGAATCGAGGAAGACTTACTTCCACTCCCAAAGTGAGTTCTTTGATGGCTGAATAGTCCGATACGCGATCCACAGACCCTGTACACCCATGTCCAAGTCATTAATATAGATCAAGAAAAGCAATGGTCCCAGAACCGACCCCTGGGGAACACCACTGTATACCTTCCTCCAGTCTGAAAAACAACCCTTCACCACTAATCTCTGTTTCTTGTCGCTTAGCAAATTAAATAAATACATGTTTTTCTTACTAGTCAGGGCCAGTGTGAGTTTGGCCAAGCCTGGAGCTGTTGTGCCAATGACCAGGGCCAATTTTGTGAGTTTTGTTGAATTAAGAATCATAGAATGATACAACACAGAAGGAGGCCATTTGGCCCAGCCTGCCTTTACCAGCTCTTGAAAGTGCTTTGCAATTAGTCTCACTCCCTCACTCTTTCCCCATAGCCATGCAAATGTTTCCTTTTCAAGTATGTATACAGTTTGCTTTTAAACATTACTACTGAATCTGCTTCCACTGCCCTTTCAGGCAGTGCATTGCAGATCATAAATTGCTGCATTAAAAATGTCTTCTCATCTCCTCCTCCCCCCAACCCCCACCCCCATGGCCACCCCCCCATCCCCACATCCTGGCTGTTTGTCAATTATCTTAAATCTCCATCCTCTGGTTACCGACCCTTTTGCCATTGGAAACAATTTATCCTTATTAACTCCATCAAAAAAATCCAAATGTAATTTTTTTTTGGTGGGGGGTGGGGAGCGTGGGGGGTGCACACCCAGTAGGGTTTCCCCCTTTGCCCGTGAGGCAATCGCAGGGGGTGGAGCAGAAAGTTACCACGGTTGGCAGATTGTGGCACCTGCATTAAAGGGGAAGGCTGCTGGCCTGGTAGGAGAAAATGGCCGTGGCAAAGTTTGCCAGTGATCTTCTTCTTCTTCTTCCATATGGTAGTAACAAAGCAAAGCAAACGTCAATATCCAAGTCGGATATCCAGGCCACAGCTTCCAGTATAACAGCGTGGATATCGTGTAGGCTGCCTGTGAATTCCCTCTGGGGGCAGTGCTCAGTGATGTGCTCCAGGGTCTGATTAGGAGCTCCACAGTTGCATGATGGGGGTGCTTTCATCTTCTACCTATGGAGAAGGTGGCAGCATCGACTGTGACCGGTTCTGAGGCGGTTGATGGTTGTCCACTGTTTGCGAGGAAGTTTTGATCCTTCAGGTTGTACTGTCGGCTCCTCGATAAGGAATCTATTCCGTTCGTCGCAGTTCTTCCAAGCATTCCGCCATCGGTCATCGAGGCTGAGGGGAGATCGCTGAAGGGCTTTGGCGACGGTCCAAAATGGCCTTCTAGATTTGAGACGGGTTGGTGGTAGGTGGTTCAAGTTGGCCTGGATCGACATGCCAGTGGTGAATAGAGCATCAATCACCCAGCCATCAATTGCACTTCCTGTGCTGCGCCATTTAATTTACAACACTGTTGTGTGCAGGTGTTGGTAGATCTAGTGTTGGTAGGGTGATAATGACAGAACATGTCATGTATGACATAGTTCCATTATGATCGCTTAATTTGGATACACCCACCTGTATTGGGAAAGCCACTTCCAGTAAATCGAGTAATTTTGTAGGTTGCCACCAGGAAAGTAACAATGAAAGCTGTTGAATTATTGTAAAAGCCCAATAGTTTCACTACTTCAGGTCTGGCCTACACATGTGCTTGACTTCCATTGCCTCAGAGCAACGAGGGATGGGCAATAAATAGGGCCTTGTTAGTGTTGGCCACATGCCAAACAAAGAACATTTTTTTTTAAAGCTATAGGTCCCTGCCCCATTACTGCTGCTAAAGTTGTGGTAAAAAAGGGGAAGATCATGCCTATTGTATCCCTGTTTGCATTCATGTGGCTGTGTGCATCTATATCTCCTGGTGTGTCTTATTGTGACTGTGACTGTGTCTGGGTCTTGGTCTGTGTCATGTATGTACATGCTGTTTGTAGCCACCAGATGGTATCATTGTTGGAGGCCACTGAGCAGCACGCACATGGTGCTGCTCTGGTATAAAAGGCCAGCCATTTTGTGAGTCAGGCACTTTGGGACTAAATAAAGCACAGGCAAGGTCGTACCTTGCTTAGTTAAACAGCACTCAGTTTGAACCTTTATTGCATACATAACATTTGGCGACGAGAATATAAGAACCTTTGTTTGCAAAATGAGCACGATTGGATTTTTAGAGTGATTGGTGGAGGGAGAAGATTGGGCAGACTTTGTGAGCTGTTGAACCTGTACTTCGTGGCCAACAAAATGAAGGGGTCGATGATGCAGATCGGCATCGGCCCGTGTTCCTCACTGTGTGCGGTTCAAAGATCTACAGACTGATAAAAAATCTACTCATGCCTAGTGATCCAACAGAGAAAATGTAAAAGGAGTTGTGTACATTGGTACGGGAGCACCTCAAGCCAGACGATGGCATCATCATTTCGAGATACAAGTTTTATACACACATTTGATCGGAGGGCCAGAGCGCGGCGGAATTCGTTGCCGACCTGAGTCGTCTAGTGGGACGGGCAAGTTCGGGACGGGGTTGGCAGACATGCTGCAGGACTTCTTTGTTATCGGTATCAACCACGAGATGATCCTGCACAAACTTCTGGCGGTGGAGGAGTTGGATTTAAAAAGGGCCATCCAGATCGCTCAATCATGTATGACGATGGACAGGAGTTTAAAGCAAATGTCGGTGAAGAACCGAACCTCGGCAAGTTCTGTAAATGCGATTGATTCGGCGTTCGGCAGAGCGGCACATGGCAGGGCCTATCCGGCTGCGTTCGCGAAACATGTGGCTGCCCAAAGTCCACCAGCGGGAATGTATCCAACGTATTGGCGCTGTGGGGGAAATCATCGGCACCAGCAGTGCCAATTTAAGTGATTATAGTTGCAAAGGCTGTCTGAGAGTGGGGCATCTCCAGCACAAGTGTCCGCAGATGAGCAAGCGAGCTGTGACACACCACGTGGAGGATGAGAGTCAGACTAGCGTGGATTCGGATATGTAATCCGAGATGCCAGAGGAGGAAATGTATGGACAGTATTCTTTCATAACCAAGAGTAAACCAATTTTGATTAACGTGAAGTGTAACGGGATACTGGTATCGATGGAACTGGACATAGGGGCGAGTCAATCGATCATGAATGAGAGGGCATTTAATAAGCTGTGGGATACTAAGACTGCGAGGCCCAGGCTGAGCTCTATTAACGCCAAGCTGCGTATGTACACCAAAGAACTGATAGAGGTGATTGGCAGTGCACGAATTAATGTGTCGCATAACGGTGCCGTTCACGAGTTACAGCTGTGGATTGTTCCAGGCAATGGCCCATCGCTGCTCCGCAGGAGCTGGTTGGAGAAAATCAGATGCGACTGGAATGACATAAATCGGAGGAAGATACATGTGCCCAAGTATTGAGCAAGTTCCCCTCGCTGTTCGAACCAGGTATCGGCAACTTCACGGGAGCCAAGGTGCAGATCCACGTGGATTCAGATGTAAGACCCGTCCATTATAAAGCTCGGGCAGTGCCGTATATGATGAGGAAGGTCAAAATTGAACCGGACAGATTCCAGCATGAAGGGATCATATCATCGGTTGAATTTAATGAATGGGCCAGCCCCATTGTTCCTGTGCTGAAAAGTGATGGCACAGTCAGAATCTGTGGAGACTACAAGGCTACGATCAACAGGGTTTTGAAACAAGATCAGTACCCGTTACCAAAGGCTGATGACTTGTTTGCGACACTAGCCGGAGGGAAGTCATTCACAAAACTGGACTTGACGTCGGCCTATGTGATGCAGGAGTTGGTCGAGATGTCGAAGAGACTTACGTGCATTAATACGCACAAAGGACTGTTTATTTACCACCGGTGCCCGTTTGAAATTCGCTCGGCTGCAGCAATATTCTAGAGCAATATGGAAAGTCTACTGAAGTCTGTTCCCAGAACCGTCGTGTTCCAAGATGACATCCTGATCACCGGTCGTGACTCCAAGGAACATCTGAACAACCTGGAAAAGGTTCTACTGCATTTGGATTCAGACTTAAATGCTCGAAGTGCGTCTTCATGGCACCGGAAGTTGAATTTCTTGGGAGGAAAATCGCCGCTTATGGCATCAGACCTACTGACGTGAAAACCAAAGCCATCAAGAATGCACCCAAGCCGCAGAACGTGACAGAGCTGCATTCGTTCCTGGGTCTACTCAGCTACTTTGGTACCTTCCTACCTAAATTGAGCACCTTACTTGAACCACTGCACATGCTATTGAGAAAAGGCAACAACTGGGTATGGGGCCCATTGCAAGACAGAGCTTTCGAGAAAGCCACCAATCTGCTTTGCTTGAACAAGTTGTTGGTACATTATAACCCATGTAAACATTTAGTTTTGGCCTGTGATGCATCGTCATATGGAATTGGTTACATGTTACAACAAGCCAATGAGTCGGGGAAACTTCAACCTGTCGCGTATGCATCCAAAAGTTTGTCTAAAGCAGAAAGAGCCTACAGTATGGTAGAAAAAGAAGCTTTAGCGTGTGTGTACGGTGTTAAAAAGATGCATCAATACCTGTTCGGTCTGAGGTTCGAATTAGAGACCGATCACAAGCCGCTCATTTCGTTGTTTTCCAAGAGCAAAGGTATCAATACCAATGCTTCATCCCGCATCCAAAGGTGGGCGCTGACATTATCTGCCTATGATTATGTCATTTGCCACAGACCTGGCACGAGAATTGTGCCGATGCTTTGAGTCAGTTGCCGTTGCCCACACCGGAGGTGGAAACGCCACAACCGGCAGATTTAATGTTAATCATGGATGCTTTTGAGAGTGAAGGTACCCCTGTCACGGCTCAACAAGTTAAGACCTGGACCAGCCAGGATCCGATATTATCGGTGGTAAAGGGTTGCATCCTCAAAGGGGATTGGTCTGCCATTCTTAACCAAATGTGCGAGGAGGCCAAGCCGTACATTCGTCACAAGGAGGAACTGTCTTCAAGCAGATTGCATATTGTGGGGCAATCATGTTGTAATGCCTAAGAAAGGGAGAGAGAAGTTTGTGCGTGAGTTACACAGCACACATCCTGGTATAGTGATGCTGAAGGCCATCGCTAGGTCTCACGTATGGTGGCCAGGAATTGATTGTGAGCTGGAAGCATGCGTGCATCAGTGCAACACTTTCATGAAGCTCAGCAAAGCACTAGCAGAATCGCTGCTGAGCCTGTGGTCATGGCCATCCAAACCTTGGTCCAGGATCCATGTAGATTTTGCAGGTCCCTGTTGGAGCGGATTTTTGGACATATACTGGACTAGTATACGGGACCAAACATTTGTTTTATTTTCCCCTTTAATGAATTTTGTAAGGGGCAATACTGATGCATTATGCTTTACTTCAAGGTATGCTGGCCTTGAGTTAATGGAGATAGGAAAGTGAGATAATGAACACTGGAAAGTTAAGTGCTGGGTATGTTTGTTTATACCGGTGTCAAAAGCCTGCCCTTGTTTATACTGCCCTGTCACAATGCAGGATGGTTAATATCAAAAGCTTAGCCTTCGATAGTAACAGCTTTGTAGTGCTAAAGCATGTGTTGTAAAGTGACGTAATTTGTAAGATAAAAGAACTTCACTGCAGATACCAATTTGAGAAGATGGTTCAAAGACAGGGGTCTTTAACACTTCTCCCAAAGCTTTGTCTCCGATTTAATAAACCTCTCTTTATATATTATACAGTCTCGGAAATATTTTTCCACAACATCCCTTCCACGGCAAGATGTTTTTAGTGGTGGTGGACGCTTACTCGAAGTGGATAGAATGCATAATCATGTCATCTAGTACGTCCACTGCAACCATAGAGAATCTCAATGTCATGGGTCGTGCTTCACCAGTCAGGAGTTTCAGGAGTTTGTAAAACTTAACGGCATGAAACATGTAAGGTCAGCACCGTTCAAGCCTGCGTCCAACGGGCAAGCAGAACGTGCAGTACAAATTATCAAGCAAAGCATGAGGAGAGTAACCCAAGGGTTACTGCAGACCCGCTTGTCTTGCATACTGCTGAGTTACAGGACAAGACCCCACACACTCACAGGGGTCTCGCCTGCTGAACTCATGATGAAAAGAGGTTTTAAGACCAAGTTATCTCTTGTACACCCGGATTTAAGTAATCATGTTGCATACAGAAGACAGAGTCAACAAGAGTACCACGATTCATTACTGTGTCACGGGAGATTTCTGTTAATGATCCTGTATATGTGTTGAATTATGGTCAGGGTCCCAAATGAATCACTGGTACGGTCATGGCCAAGGAGGGTAACAGAGTATTTGTTATTAAGCTCAAGAATGGGCAAACTTGCAGGAAACACATGGATCAAACAAAGCTGAGGCACACAGACGAGCCAGAGCAGTCGGACGAAGAAACCGTCGACGACCAACCAACCTACCAGCAGCCTTCAGTGGACTCAAGGGTCATCAGTGAACCCGGAAGTTCCATCACAGACTCGTTCAATAAAAATGGACTTACAATTCCTGACATGGTTACTGCCACCCCCAACAAATCAGCCATCCAGCCACCAGCCACAACAGACTCCGCACATTCACCCAAGGCTGGAATTGAACTGAGACGGTCAACCCGGGAGCGTAAAGCATCGGACCGTCTCAACCTGTGAAAGACCGTGATAAGATCTAGCGGAGGGTATTGTCATGTATGTACATGCTGTTTGTAGCCACCAGATGGTGTCATTGTTGGAGGCCACTGAGCAGCACGCACATGGTGCTGCTCGGGTATAAAAGGCCAGCCATTTTGTGAGTCAGGCACTTTGGGACTAAATAAAGCACAGGCAAGGTTGTACCTTGCTTAGTTAAACAGTACTCAGTTTGAACCTTTATTGCATACATAACAGTCTGGGACTGTGTCTGCGAGTGTGTCTGTATTTATATCTCTGTGCATGTATTGTGTCTGTGCCTGTGCTTATATCGGTGTACGTGTATTTTGGTTTCTCTTTGAATCTCTGTGCATTTGTTCATGTCTGTTTTCCATCATTCAGTTCAATAAGGTTATGTCTGATTCAAGTGGAATAAGATGGAGCAGCTTTTTGCTAGTAAAATAACAGATTTGCAGCATTTCTCTAAAGTTAGCATTTAATAAGCACTGAGTTTATTCAGAGAGGTGACAACCTGCAAGTGTGGGAGATGGCAATGTCACTTCGTTATTGCATTGAGCTTTTTAATCAGGAGATTCATTCTGCACCCGAGTCAAGCTTTGCCACTGCCCAGCACAGCAATAATCTTAAAATGAGAGCTAGCTTGTCCAGGAGTGAAATCAGGAAGCACTTCCTCACACTAAGGGTACTGGAAATCTGAAACTCGCTGCTTCAAAAGGCTGTGGATGCTGGGGGTCAATTGGAGCTTTCAAGACTAAGATCGATAGGTTTTGTGTAAGGAGCAAAGGCGGGTAAATGGAGTTAAGATACGGCCATGATCCAATTGAATGATGGAACAGGCTCAAGAGGCTAAATGGCCTACTCTTGTTACTATGGGCTTGAAATTTCGCTCCCCACAGGCGTGTACGCACCCACCAGTGGGGTTCTCGCAAGTTCTGGGTTTAGGTAGGCCTAAACCCGGAACTTGCGATCTGTTAAAAAAATCACTTGACAGATCGCTCATATGCAAAGGAAAGGGGCCTCTGCGGGCGGAGAGTTTCACTATTTGCCCAACTCCTGCCCAGTGACTGTCCTTCAAATTCTTACGCTGATAAAAACAGTCGTAAGGTCTGCATTTACCAGTGTAAGAGTTTAAAAAAAAAATGTTTTTAATGTTATCACTCATCTATATATTAAAAACCCTGTCCATTAAGCTATTATTTTTAGCCCTGTTATATTTTTTAAAATTCAAAAGAATTTTGTGAAGCTGAGTCCACGACCAGATCAGCCATGATCTTTTTGAATGGCGGAGCAGGCTCGAGGGGCTAGATAGCTTACTCCTGTTCCTAATTCTTGTGTTCTTATGTTATGTTCTTATGTATAAAATATTTAAGTAAATTGCATTTTAATTAATATTAAATACATAATGTCTTTTTTAATTTATGTATGTTTTTGGGGGGTATTCCCATTCTCGCTCTCTCTTAGGCAGTCCCCCGGAGTCGAGGATAACTTGCTTCCACATTAACATGAGTTCTCAGGTGACTGAAGAGACCAATGCAGGATCTACAGACTCTGTCACAGGTGGGGCAGACGGCGGTTGGAGGGACGGGTGGGTGGGGTGCTTGGGTTGTCGTTCGCTCCTTCCGCTGTTTGCGCTTGGCTTCTGTGTGCTCCCGGCGAAGAGACTCGAGGTGTTCGGCGCCTTCCCGGATACTTCTCCACTTTGAGCGATCTTGGGCCAGGAATTACCAAGAGTCGGTGGGGATGTTGCACTTTTTCAAGGAGGCTTTGAGAGTGTCCTTGAAGCGTTTCCTCTGCCCACCTGGGGCTCACTTACCATGTTGGAGCTCTGAGTAGAGTGCTTGTTTTGGGAGTCCAGTATCGGGCATGCGGACAATGTGGCCCGCCCATCGCAGCTGATCGAGCGTGGTCAATGGTTCCATGCTGGGGATGTTGGCCTGAGCGAGAACACTGACGTTGGTGCACCTATCTTGCCAATGGATTTGCAGGATCTTGCGCAGGCAGCCTTGGTGGTACTTCTCCAGGTGCCTGCTGTACATAGTCCATGTCTCTGAAGCATATAGGAGGGCGGGTATCATTACTGCCCTGTAGATTATGAGCTTGGCGCCAGGGTTGAGATCCTGATCTTCAAACACACTTTTCCTCAGGTGACCGAAGGCTGCACTGGCACACTGGAGGCCGTGTTGGACCTCGTCATCAACGTCTGACCTTGCTGACAGTAGGCTCCCGAGGTATGGAAAAATGGTTCACTTTGTCCAAGGCCTCGTCATGGATCTTGATAATCGGGATGGGGGGGCAATACTGTGTGGCGGGGGCGGTTGGTAGAGAACCTTTGTCTTACGGATGTTTAATGTAAGACCCATACTCTCGTACGCTTCGGGGAAGATGATGACGATGGTTTGGAGTTTGACCTCCGAGTGTGCACAGACTATAATTCAATGACAGAGAATGGGACGACCTTGGAGGCGACGGAGGTTGAACAATTTCCCGTTTGTTCTGTAGATTAGCTCCACTCCAGCGGGGAGCTTACTGTGGGTGAGCTGGAGCTTTACAGCGAGGAAGATCGAGAAGAGCGTTGGTGCGATGACGCAGCCTTGCTTGACCCCGGTCTGCACCTGTATTGGGTCTGTGGTGGCTCCGTCAGGATGACAGCTTACATGTCATCGTGGAACAGTGAAGATGTCATCATTCCCATTCATACTTATGGCAGCTCTATATGTACGGAATTACTCGAAGTATGAATGGGGATCCCCATACTCTGATCGGTTGGGCCAGCCCACGTGATCCCAGAGATCCGTATGAACCCTGTACGATCCTGGGATACATGGGCCCCTACACTGGTCTTCGCGTAGAGCTCCAGGACCGCACGCCTCCGAATCTCCGGGACCACCAGGTACTTGCGTAGAAATGATTGCGGTCGGAGGCATCGTGGGCCTATGTTTCTATGCCACATTCCCCGCATTGCCAGCCTGAGTATGAAAGTAACAGACAAAGACTGCAACACACTGTAATGTCTTTAATTGCTGCAAATGACAGACTGTACATAAATAAACTGTGCTGACATATTGGAGCTGAAATTTGTCACTTCAATTAAAATAAAAGTAAAGCCCAATACTGCTGCTCATATATTAAATCTGAACTTTACTCCATTGAATTACAGATGCAGCATCCAAAATCCGGAATTCCGGAATACGGAATGGTCTGGAATCTGGACTCCAGGACGATCCGTGGCAGGGTCGTCCAGAATCTGCAAAATGTTAGGGAATCCGGACACCCTGTCAAACCGTTTCCGCTGCTAGCCGGAACCAGTGAAAAGTCAAAAAATGAAATCCAACGACTGTACAGTGACAAAAATTGCAAGAATAAAAATGCCAATCCTAGATGTTCCAGGCCAGGTCTTCACAGTCACTGCACCGCTGCTCCTGGGTCCACAGCATCTCTGCACAGCACACAAGCCCCCTCGGCCAGAACCAACCAAGCTCCCGCTTTATATTTCATAACAACTGTTTTACAAATAAAAACCTTTGTTATATTTCATGCTTTGAGTACTGTACATTCCTTTTCAAATTTGAAGATAGTAGCAAAAGATACAGGCTGGGAAGCTCACATTAAGTACAGTGACAGAGTACTGCATTGCAAAAACAAGAGAGGGAGGCTTACTATGCGTTGCGAAGAAATGAGGACTGCAAGACCCGCGAGGAGAAGAACTACAAGATGACGACCAAAAACCCGAAATAACGCAACCTGGGCCCAGGCATTTCCGGACTCGGAACGCGCTTTTGGCGTTCCAAAATCCGGAAATACCTGAACCTAGGCTCGGGCGTTTCCGGATTTCGGACATCAGAAACACGTTCCGAAGTTCGGAAAAACACGAAAACTGGCTCAGCCTCGGTCACAAGGTTGCTGGATTCGGGAGGTTGTACCTGGATATGATCACCACAGAAGTATCATCTCCGCACAGCTCTGTCCCTGTAACAGAGTTTACAGATTCATTCATTTTGGTCAGCCATAGCTGCACCATGGTAACAATGTCTGGGCACAAACTGCCGACAATTGGATATAGCTTAGGTTCGTTGGTCAGGATGACCAGATACCACCTCCCATTGGTCAGGGTGACCAGACACAGTCTCCCATTGGTCAGGATGACCAGACACTGCCTCCCACTGGTCAGGATGACCAGACACCATCTCCCATTGGTCAGGATAACCAGGCACAGTCTCCCATTGGTCAGGATGACCATGCAGTCTCCTATTGGTCAGGGTGACCAGACACAGTCTCCCATTGGTCAGGATGACCAGACACCGCCTCCCATTGGTCAGGATGACCAGGCACAGTCTCCCATTGGTTAGGGAGACCATGCACAGTCTCCCATTGATCAGGATGACTAGGTACAGCCTCTCATTGGTCAGGATGACCAGGCACAGTGTTTTTGTGATGAGGTTGAATAGTTAGTTCCTCCTCTTGATTTATTTTTAGTTTTCTTTGTATCTGGTATTTTATTCTCATCCTCCACTGTGAAGACCAATACAAAGTTTGCCATTTCCTGATTTCCAATGACATTATCAACTGTGTCTGACATTAAGGGGCCCATATTGTTCTTCGCCGCCCTCTTTCTCTTAATAAATTCATAAAAACCTTTAGCGTGGCCTTGATATCTCACAAGCCTTTTCTCGTATTCCCTTTTAGTGGGGATGAGCAGACAAAAACTCCCCAGTATTAGGAATACTGGGTACTGATAACCGCAGTAAGGGTGACTCCACCTTTTGTGCCTAATACTAGCATCAAGTTATATCACGACGCTAGAGACAGAGTAAAGCTCCACCTACACTGTCCCATCAAACACTCCCAGGGCAGGTACAGCACGGGTTAGATAAAGTGCCCCCTTATTAACCGACACATTAAACAAATTGAACTTTTGACATTTAAAAGGATCAAATAAAAATTCTGTTCCCGGGGGTGATGATGCACTCCAATTCCTCCGATGCCCATCTCTTGCGGAAGGCCGCGAGCGTACCGGTGGACACCGCGTGCTTCATCTCCAGGGACACCCTGGCTCGGATGTAACCGCGGGAGAAAGGCAGGCAATCGGGCTGAACGACGCCCTCAACTGCCTGCTGCCTGGACCTGTTAATGGACACCTTGGCCAGGCCCAGGAGCAGTCCCATGTGGAGGTCTTCTGAACTGCCCGCTCCCCTCCGCACAGGGTGCAACAGCTCTACAACTCTTTTTGTTGCAAAACAATAAATCAAGTGCCCCTTGATTAAAGGGGGGGACACACCAAACATTTTTAAACAAGTGCCCCCTTGTTTTTTTTTTTTTTTTTTTGGGGGGGTTTTTTGAGGGCACAAAAAACACAAATTTTACAAGTGCCTCCTGGCTAAAAGGGGGGGAGGGACTAAAACTGGCAAGTAAACAAATTAAACTTTAAACAATAATAATTAAATTAAAATTTGGTTGCCGGGGGTGGTGATGCTCTCCAGTCCCTCCGGCGCCCACCTCTCGCGGAAGGCCGCGAGTGTACCGGTGGACACCGCGTGCTCCATCTCCAGGGACACCTTGGCTCGGATGTAACCGCAGAAGAGAGGCAGGCAGTCGGGCTGAATGACCCCCTCACCGCCCACTGCCTGGACCAGTTGATGGCCCCCTTGGCTGTGCCCAGGAGCAGTCCCATGAGGAGGTCTTCCGACTTGCCCACTCCCCTCCGCACAGGGTGCAACAGCTCTACAAACCTGTGAGCATACATTACAGTATACTTGTGGACATTTATCTATATGTGTGGATTAGTAAACAAAGCATAACAAAAGTTTGGTATACCCATTAAACTGTGGGAACTAACAGTCGTTTATTTAACTCGCCAACTTTCTCCTCTACTTCACATGTCTTGTACGAAGGCGAAGAACATTAAAGATCCAGGAGACTGGGAGAGATATAAACAACAGCAAAGGAATACAAAGAAAGTGGTACAGCCACTAAAAGGGAATACGAGAAAAGGCTTGTGAGATATCAAGGCCACGCTAAAGGTTTTTATGAATATATTAAGAGAAAGAGGGCGGCGAAGAACAATATGGGCCCCTTAATGTCAGACACAGTTGATAATGTCATTGGAAATCAGGAAATGGCAAACTTTGTATTGGTCTTCACAGTGGAGGATGAGAATAAAATACCAGATACAAAGAAAACTAAAAATAAATCAAGAGGAGGAACTAACTAGATTCAATAGAAGTAAAAACATGAAAGAGTTGGGTGAGGTAATTAGTCATGATCATTCATAGCTCTCAAAAAAAAATCTTCCAATGAGGAGCAAAGGGTGTAAGAGAAAAGATAGCCATCCGTGGCTAACTAAAGAAATAAAGGATGGTATCCAATTAAAAACAAGAGCATACAAAGTGGTTAAAACTAGTGGGAGGACAGAAGATTGGGAAGCTTTGAAAAGCCAGCCTAAAGAATGACTAAAAAATGAATTAAGAAAGGGAAGATAGACTATAAAAGTAAACTAGCACAAAATATAAAAACAGATAGCAAGAGTTTCTACAGGTATACAAAAAGGAAAAGAGTGGCTAAAGTAAATGTTGGTCCCTTAGAGGAGCACACCAGGGAGTTAGTGATAGGGAACATGGAGATGGCAGAAACTCTGAATAAATATTTTGTATCAGTCTTTACGGTAGAGGACACAAAAAATATCCCAACAGTGGATAGTCAGGGGGCTATGGGGGGGGAGGAACTTAACACAATCACAATCACGAATGAGGTGGTACTCAGTAAGATAATGGGACTTAAGGCGGATAAATCCCTTGGACCAGATGGCTTGCATACTAGGGTCTTAAGAGAAGTAATGGCAGGGATTGTGGATGCGTTGGTTGTAATTTACCAAAATTCCCTGGATTCTGGGGAGGTCCCAGCAGATTGGAAAACTGCAAATGTAACGCCCCTATTTAAAAAAAGGAGGCAGACAAAAAGCAGGAAACTATAGACCAGTTAGACTAACATCTGTGGTTGGGAAAATGTTGGAGTCCATTATTAAAGAAGCAGTAGCAGGACATTTGGAAAAGCAAAATTTGGTCAGGCAAAGTCAGCACGGATTTATGAAAGGGAAAGCATGTTTGACAAATTTGCTGGAATTCTTTGAGGATGTAACGAACAGGGTGGATAAGGAGGAATCAGGGGATGTGGTGTATTTGGATTTCCGGAAGGCATTTGACAAGGTGCCACAAAAGGTTACTGCACAGGATAAAAGTTTACGGGGTTGGGGGTAATATATCAGCATGGATAGAGGATTAGCTAACTAACAGAAAACAGAGAGTTGGGATAAATGGTTCATTCTCGGGTTGGCAATCAGTAACTAGTGGGGTGTCGCAGGGATCAGTGCTGGGACCCCAACTATTTACAATCTATATTAATGACTTGGATGAAGGGACCAAGTGTATCGTAGCCAAGTTTGCTGATGATACAAAGATGGGAGGAAAAGCAATGTGTGAGGAGGACACAAAAAACCTGCAAAAGAACATAGACAGGCTAAGTGAGTGGGCAAAAATTTGGCAGATGGAGTTTAATATTGGAAAGTGTGAGGCTATGCACTTTGGCAGAAAAATCGAAGAACAAGTTATTATTTAAATGGAGAAAAATTGCTAAGTGCTGCAGTACAGCAGGACCTGGAGGTACTTGTGCATGAAACACAGAAGGTTAGTATGCAGGTACAGCAAGTGATCAGGAAGGCCAATGGAATCTTGGCCTTTATTGCAAAGGGGATGGAGTATAAAAGCAGGGAACTCTTGCTACAGTCATGCAGGGTATTAGTGAGGTCACACCTGGAATACTGCATACAGTTTTGGTTTCCATATTTACAAAAGGATATACTTGCTTTGGATGCAGTTCAAAGAAGGTTCATTAGGTTGATTCCGGAGATGAGGGGGTTGACTTATGAGGAAAGGTTAAATAGGTTGGGCCTCTACTCATTGGAATTCAGAAAATGAGAGGTGATCTTATTGAAACATATAAGATTATGAGGGGGCTTGACAAGGTGGATGCAGAGAGGATGTTTCCACTGATGGGGGAGACTAGAACTAGAGGGCATAATCTTAGAATAAGGGGCCGCCCATTTAAAACTGAGATGAGGAGAAATTTCTTCTCTGAAGGCTGTAAATCTGTGGAATTCGCTGCCTCAGAAAGCTGTGGAAGCTGGGATGTTGAATAAATTTAAGACAGAAATAGACAGTTTCTTAACCGATAAGGGAATAAATGGTTATGGGGAGCGGGCAGGAAAGTGGAGCTGAGTCCATGATCGGATCAGCCATGATCGTATTAAATGGCAGAGCAGGCTCGAGGAGCCATATGGCCTACTCCTGCTCCTATTTCTTATGTTCTTATGATCTTCTAAAATTCTCGATTCAGGAATTGTCCCCTTGGTTTGCAAAATTGCCGAGGTCACACCACTACTTAAGAAGGGTAGGAGAGATAAACTTGGAAATTATTGGTCTATTAGTCTAACGTCAACTGTGGAAACATTACGAGAACCTGTGATTGGGGACAGTGACTGAGCACATGAACAAATGAACTGATCAGAGAGAGCCAGCATGGATTTGTAAAGAGTTAGCCATGTCTAATGAACCGAGTTGAATTTTTTGAGGATGTAACTATCATGATAGGCAAGGGAGTGTCAGTGGATGTTATTTATATGGACTTCCAGAAGGCATTTGATAAGGTTCCACATAAGAGACTTAACAAAAATGAGAGCGCATTTAATTAGAAACAACCTATTAGCTTGGATAGGGAATTAGTTTGGAGGTAGGAGACAGAGTGTAGGGACAATGGGCATGTACTGGAATTGGCAGGGTGTGAGTAGTGGTGTTCCCAGGGATCTGTACTGGGGCCACAGCTTTTCACTATATTTATAAGTAACTTGGATGAAGGAATGGAGAGCCATTTATCTCAGTTTGCTCTTGACACTAAGTTGGGCGGCACGATAAATAGTTATGATGGGAGCAGAAAGTTGCAAGGGGACATCGATAGATTAATTGAGTTAACCAAATTGTCGCAGGTGGGGTTCAGTGTGGGAAAGTGTGAGGTCATCCACTTTGGGCCTAAGAAAGATAGATCAGAATATTTGCTCAATGATGAGAAGCTGGGAACTGATGACGAGCAGAGAGATTTCGGGGTCCAAGTACAGAAATTACTAAAAGCTAGTGGAGAGGCACAATAAATAATTAAAAAGGTTGGCGTTTATCTTAAGAGGTCTGGAATACAAAGTGATGGGAGTTATGTTACAGCTGTACAGAGCTCGGGTTAGACCCCAGCTGGAGTACTATGTTCAGTTTGGGGCATTGCACCTCAGGAAGGATATACTGGCCTTGGAAGGAGTGCTGTGCAGATTCACCAGACTATCGGGGCTAAAAGAGTTAAATTATGAGGACAGGTTGCATTGACTGGGCTTGGCTTCCCTCAAGTATAGACGTGATACTTAAGGGGTGATCTAATTGAGGTGTTTAAAATGATTAAAGGATTTGAGTGGGTAGATAGAGAGAAACTATTTCCTTTGGTAGGGGGAGTCCAGAACATGGAGAATAAAATTAGAGCCAGGCCGTTCAGGGGTGATGTCAGGAAACACTTCTTCACACAAAGGGTCGTGGAAATCTGGAACTCTCTCCCACGAAAAGTTGTTGAGGCCGGGGGTCAATTGAAAATTTCAAAACTGAGATAGATTTTTGTTATGCAAGGGTAGTAAGGATGATGGAACCAAGGCGGGTAGATGGAGTTAAGATACAGATCAGCCACAATCTAATTGAATGGTGGAACAAGCTCGAGTTGCTGAATGGCCTCCTCCTGTCCCTATGTCTTTCTCTCCTGAAGCAGTTGAATCCTCCCTAGCTTCACAGGGATTCGACACCCAATGAGCCATTATTCATGTATGAGTCTTGAAAGTGAGTTTGGCAAGTTACTTGGCTGCAGGAGCTATCAGCGCCACGCCTAATGCTCTGCTCATATTGTCACACCTGGTCCCTGAATAATGGTCAGCAGCAGGAACACTGTTGATTTATTTATTTCCTGATTCAGCAGAGTTTGGAAATCGACCATAGGACTTTCATGATTTGTTTGGTTCAGATTCACTGTTCAGCCACCTGAGGAGCTGATGGTCACCTTCAAAAAGAGATTTACAATATTTGAATGCAATCGCACAAGATTTTACATGTCGCAAGAGCAGCGAGAACTGGGAATAGGCCAATACTGTACCAGAGTTTAATTGCAGAGGGCACCGGTGGAAGTCATGTTTCAGAGAATGTATATGTAAAAGTCCTGAATGTTATGCAAGTTATGATGCTTGACTGTTTTACAGGCACTCAGTCTAGGAGAAGACAACAGGTGCATTGGCTCAGCTTTGGCTCAGTGGTAACACTTCTACCTTTGACTCAGTAAATCGTGAGTTCAAACCCCACTCCAAGAGCCTATAATCCAGGCTGAGACTGCAGTGTGGTACTGAGGGAGTGCTGCACTGTCGAAGGCGCCATCTTTCAGATGAGACGTTAAACCCATCTGCTCTCCCAGGTGGACATAAAAGTTCCCATGGCATTTCTTTTATTATAACAATGACTACAATTCAAAGGTACTTTATTGGCTGCAAATCACTTTGGGATGTCCTGAGCCAGTAAGAGGTGATTATATAAATACAAGTCCTTCTTGCAGACTGGGCCTCAGTTTAATATCTCATCCAAAAGATGGAGCATTCAGAGATGTAGTAATCGCTCAGTACTGTGCTGGAGTGACAGTCTAGATGATGGGCTCAAATCTCTGGAGTGGGGCTTGAATTCACAACCAACTGAGTGCAGCTGAGCCACAGCTGACACCTGGTACATTGCGATATCGGAATGCTCCATATACCTCTCCAGGTGCTCACAAAGGATTGGGATGTTAAGTGGCTGATTGGCACAGTTCATTTCATTACAGTTGAGAAACATGGCTGAAGGGCCATGTCCAACAGTGCAGATCACCACTAAGAAAACAGTAAAAGAGAAGACAGAGTAATTCTTGGAGTAATGGAAGTGAGCTTGGGTGTTAAAGGGCCGGAAATTGTGGCCTCTCCGGGAGCGTACGGTGTGCCACGTGCCCGAAGAGGCCTCGCAAGTGCCAGTTCTTGCCATACGAAGCGCATGCGCCGAGCTCTGACATTTGTGAACTGTCAACATTTCTTTTGACAAATTGAACGCATCCCAGCAGGAAGGACGTCAGCAGAGATCGGGCTATTTTCCCAATGCCTGCCCAGCGAATGTCCTTCAAACTCTTACGCCTGGTGAAAGCAGCTGTAAAGCCTACTTTTACCAGCATAAGGGTTTTAACAGATAGAAAAATTAAACGTTATCACTAATTTTTATATTAAAAACCCTGTCTATTAAGGTAAGTTTACTTTTACCCTATTAAAACATTAATAAAAATGTTTTTAAAATAAATGTCTAAGACATTTAATTTAATTCAATTTCAATTAATGTTAAATATGTGAGGTGTTTTTGTTATTAATTCTGTGTTTTGGGGGTATTCTCGTTGATAGTAATGGGAGCTTGTACAAACGGAACTCACCATTATTATCAATGAGAATACTCCATGTTCATTAGTGGTCCAGGCCCACGTGATCCCAGGTTACACTTACATTCCTGGGATGTATGGGCCTCTGAGTTGGGCAGCGATTGAAGGCCTCATAAGAACATAAGAACTAGGAACAGGAGTAGGCCATCTAGCCCCTCGAGCCTGCTCCGCCATTCAATAAGATCATGGCTGATCTGGCCGTGGACTCAGCTCCACTTACCCGCCCGCTCCCCATAACCCTTAATTCCCTTATTGGTTAAAAATCTATCTATCTGTGATTTGAATACATTCAATGAGCTAGCCTCAACTGCTTCCTTGGGCAGAGAATTCCACAGATTCACAACCCTTTGGGAGAAGAAATTCCTTCTCAACTCAGTTTTAAATTGGCTCCCCCGTATTTTGAGGCTGTGCCCCCTAGTTCTAGTCTCCCCGACCAGTGGAAACAACCTCTCTGCCTCTATCTTGTCTATCCCTTTCATTGTTTTAAATGTTTCTATAAGATCACCCCTCATCCTTCTGAACTCCAACGAATAAAGACCCAGTCTACTCAATCTATCATCATAAGGTAACCCCCTCATCTCCGGAATCAGCCTAGTGAATCGTCTCTGTACCCCCTCCAAAGCTAGTATATCCTTCCTTAAGTAAGGTGACCAAAACTGCACGCAGTACTCCAGGTGCGACCTCACCAATACCCTGTACAGTTGCAGAAGGACCTCCCTGCTTTTGTACTCCATCCCTCTCGCAATGAAGGCCAACATTCCATTCGCCTTCCTGATTACCTGCTGCACCTGCAAACTAACTTTTTGGGATTCATGCACAAGGATCCCCAGGTCCCTCTGCATCGCAGCATGTTGTAATTTCTCCACATTCAAATAATATTCCCTTTTACTGCTTTTTTTCCCCAAGGTGGATGACCTCAGCCTCAGACCACAAGTCTACATTCCTCCGGGACCACCAGGTACTTTCGTAAAAAAAACTTTGGTTGGTGGTGTCCACCCGCAGAAAGCCTCCAACCGCAATTTCTGGGCCAAAATATTGAAGGTTGTAGGAAGAGTGAAAGGTGGGGAGGTACAGTTTCACACTTGTGAGGCCCTGGGAATGAACGAGTTAAGAGAAGGAGAGTGAGCAATAAGCCTTAATAGGGAGTGCTGCACTGTCCGAGGTGCTGTCTTTCGGATGAGGCGTTAAACCTCTCAGGTGGACCTAAAAGATCCCACGGCACTATTTTGAAAAAAAGCAAGGGAGTTCTCCCCGATGTCCTGGCCAATATTTATCCCTCAACCAACATCACTAAAACAGATGATCTGGTCATTATTATTGTGTTCCTAACACCGATGAGGCTGCAAACAGGGAGGTTAAAGTAACAGTGACCTCAGTCTTTAACAAGACACTCCAGAGTGAGAAACTGACCTTCGGGGCCGGCTTATATACAGTGCTCCCAAGGGATGCTGGGATCCCTTGGGGCTTCAGGGGATGAGCTCCCTGGTGGCGGAACATGGGAGTGCATGCTTTACAGATACACAACATCACTGCCCCCCCCCCAAAGTCAAAGTGAAAACTATTTACAAGGTGAGGCGGTCGGGTGCCTTTCTTTCCCTGGTGGACCTCCTCGGTACAAATGTCTGTTCTAGTGTGTTGGCTGTGCCCTCGCTGGGCTAGCGTGTTGTTGGCCTTGCTGGGCTGTTCGGCGTGATGGGTTTGATTTCCTGGTCCGGCATGGTGTCGTTGATCCTTTGGGTGTGTGTTGTGGGCTCGAAAAAGGTGGAGTCTGCTGTGGGTTGTTCAGGGCAGTCTGTGAACCGCAGCCTCGTTTGGTCCAGGTGCTTTCTGCAAATTTATCCATTGTCTAGTTTGACTACAAACACCCTATTCCCTTCTTTATCTATTACCGTGCCCGCGATCCACTTGGGACCATGTCCATAGTTTAGCACATACACAGGGTCATTCAGATCAATTTCCCGTGACACAGTGGCGCGACCATCGTTTACATTTTGTTGCTGCCGCCTGCTCTCTACCTGATCATGCAGGTTAGGGTTAACCAGCGAGAGTCGGGTTTTAAGTGTCCTTTTCATGAGTAGCTCAGCCGGGGGCACCCCTGTGAGCGAGTGGGGTCTTGTGCGGTAGTTGAGCAGTACTTGGGACAGGCGGGTTTGGAGTGAGCCTTCTGTGACTCATTTAAGGCTCTGTTTGATGGTTTGTACTGCCTACTCTGCCTGCCCATTGGAGGCTGGTTTAAACAGGACCGAGGTGACATGTTTGATCCCATTGCAGGTCATGAATTCTTTAAATTCGGCACTGATGAAACATGGCCCGTTGTCACTGACCAGTATGTCAGGCAGGCCATGGGTGGCAAACATGGCCCTCAAGCTTTCAATGGTGGCGGTGGCGGTGCTTTCCGACATTATTTCACATTCAATCCATTTTGAAAAAGCATTCACCACCACCAGGAACATTTTACCGAGAAACTGGCCCGCATAATCGACATGGATCCTCGACCATGGTCTGGAGGGCCAGGACCACAAACTTAGTGGTGCCTCTCTGGGCGCGTTGCTCAACTGAGCACATATGCTGCATTGCCGTATACAGGACTCGAAGTCAGAGTCGATACCGGGCCACCACACGTGGGATCTGGTTATCGCTTTCATCATTACTATACCCGGGTGTGTGCTGTGGAGATCCGAGATGAATGTCTCCCTGCCATTTTTAGGTAGCACTTCGCGGTTACCCCACAATAGGCAGTCTGCCTGAATGGACAGCTCATCCTTACGCTGCTGGAACGGCTTGATTGGCTTTTGCATTTCAACGGGGATGCTGGCCCAGCTCCCATGCAGTACACAATTTTTTACTAGGGACAGCAGAGGATTTTGGCTGGGACAAGTCCTAATCTGGCGGGCTGTGACAGGTGATTTATCATTTTCAAATGCTTCCATGACCATCAACAAGTCTGCGGGCTGCACCACCATCAACAAGTTTGCAGGCTGCGCCATTTCCACCCCCGTGGTGGGCAATGGTAGCCGACTGAGAGCATCCGCACAGTTCTCGGTGCCTGGCCTGTGACGGATGGTATAGTTATACGCTGATAGCGCGAGTGCCCACCTTTGTGTGTGGGCTGAAGCATTAGTATTTATCCCCTTGTTTTCAGCGAACGGGGATGTGAGGGGCTTGTGATCGGTTTCCAGCTCAAATTTGAGGCCAAACAGGTACTGATGCATTTTCTTTACCCCGAACACACATGCTAATGCCTCTTTCTCAATCATGCTGTAGGCCCTCTCGGCCTTGGATAAGCTCCTGGAAGCATAGGCGACAGGTTCCAACTTCCCCGCAACGTTAGCTTGTTGTAATACACACCCGACTCCATTCGACGATGCGTCACATGCTAGCACAAGTCTTTTACACGGGTTATACAATACAAGCAGCTTGTTGGATCATAAAATGTTTCTGGCTTTCTCAAAAGCAATTACTTGGTTTTTTCCCCATACCCAGTTCTCACCTTTGCGCAATAACACATGTAGGGGCTCTAAAAGGGTGCTTAACCCTGGTAGGAATTTACCAAAATAGTTGAGGAGTCCCAGGAACGACCGCAGCTCTTGACGTTCTGTGGCCTGGGCACCTTCCTGACAGCCTGTCTTGGCGTCTGTGGGCCGAATGCTGTCCACCGCGATCTATCTCCTCAAAAACTCCACTTCTGTTGCCATGAAGACGCATTTTGACCTATTCAGCCGCAGCCCTACACGATCCAGTCGCTGGAGGACCTCCTCCAGGTTTTGTAGGTGCTCGGTGGTGTCCCGACCTGTGACCAATATGACTTCCTGAAAGACCACTGTGTGTGGTACCGACTTGAGTAGGCTCTCCATGTTTCTCTGGAAGATCGCTGCAGCCGACCGAATTCCAAACGGGCATCCGTTGTAGATGAACAGTCCCTTGTGCGTGTTGATGCAGGTGAGGCCCTTCGAAGACTCCTCCAGCTCCTGCGTCATGTAGGCCGAAGTCAGGTTGAGCTTGGTGAACGTTTTGCCTCCTGCCAGCGTCGCAAATAGGTCATCTGCCTTAGGTAGCGGGTATTGGTCCTGTAGCGAGAAACGATTAATAGTTACTTTATAATTGCCGCAAATCCTGACCGTGCCATCACTTTTGAGTACTGGAACAATTGGGCTGGTCCACTCGCTGAATTCCACTGGGGAGATGATGCCCTCGCGTTGCAGCCTGTCCAGCTCGATTTCCACTCTCTCCCTCATCATGTGAGGTACCGCTTGCGCCTTGTGGTGAATGGGTCGTGCCTCTGGGACCAAGTGGATCCGCACCTTCACCCCGGAAAAGTTTCCAATGCCTGGCTCAAAAAGGGAAGCAAATTTGTTAACAACCTGGGTACATGAGGCCTCATCGACATGTGATAGCACTTGGATGTCATCCCAGTTCCAGCAGATTTTACCCAGCCAGCTCCATCCAAGCAGTGTGGGACCATCGCCTGGGACAATCCAGAGTGGCAATTCGTGCACCGTACCCTCATAGGTGACCTTGACCATGGCGCTGCCCAGGTCAGTAATAAGCTCTTTGGTGTACGTTCTTAGTTTCGTGTGGATGGGGCTCAGGGCTGGTCTGAATGCCTTGTTGCACCACAGTCTCTCAAACATCTTTTTACTCATGATGGATTGGCTAGCGCCAGTGTCCAGTTTCATGGCTATGGGTAAGCCATTCAATTTTACGTTTAGCATTATAAGTGGACATTTCGTCGAAAATGTGCGCACCCCGTGTACTTCAGCATCTGCTTCCTCTCTCTGAGGCTCGAAATTGCTTTGATCCACCATGGACCGATCTTCCTCTGCCACATGGTGGTTAGCAGATTTTGCAGAGCTTGCAGCTCATTTTCAAGCTCATTGGAGGTGCTCCATTGTTCCACAGCTCTTGCAAACATATCCTTTGAAGCGCCATGAATAGGCTGAATGGAAGCGTCCACAACGCCAACAAGGTGTGAATTGCCTTGCATTCATCCTTTGTTGGGGACTCTGAGTCATCTGGGTCACCTGAGGCCTGCTGGCAGTTGCAGACTTGTGGTTTCTGCCCTGTACATTTCTGCTCGCAAACACAGTTCCAGTTAATTTATGAACATTGCTAGCACTTGTGTGCTGAGAGATTTGTTTGGTGTTATCACTGGTGGATATAAACGCCTGTGCTATCGCAATGGCCTTACTGAGGGTCGGTGTCTCTACAGTCGAAAGTTTTCGTAGGATGGTCTCGTGGCCAATGCCTAGTACAAAAAGGTCTCTGAGCATTTGCTCCAGGTAGCCATCAAACTCACATTGTCCTGCAAGTCGCCTTAGCTCGGCGACGTAGCTCACCACTTCCTGACCCTCACATGTAGAACCGATACCTCGCCATCAGCACGTTCTCCCTCAAGTTAAGATGCACCTGAACCAGTGTACACAGCTCCTCATACGATTTATCTGTGGGTTTCACCAGAGCCAGAAGATTCTTCATGAGGCTGTAGGTCGGTGCCCCGCAGAGTGTGAGGAGGACCACTCTTCTTTTTGCAGCACTTCCTTCTCCGTCCACTCGCTGGCTACAAAGTACTGGTCTAGCTGTTCGACATAGGCTTCCCAGTCCTCACCCTCCGAGGAATTCTCCAGGATGCCCACAGTTTGCTGCATCTTAGCGTTGGATTCGTATTCTCGTCACCAGTTATTGTGTTCCTAACACAGATGAGGCTGCACACAAGGAGGTTAAAGTAACAGTGACCTCAGTCTTTAATAAGACACTCCAGAGTGAGGAACAGGCTTATATACAGTGCTCCCAAGGGATGCTGGGATCTCTTGGGACTTCAGGGGATGAGCTCCTTGGTGGCGGAACATGGGAGTGCATGCTTTACAGATACAAAATTATCACGTTGCTGTTTGTGGGAGATTGCTGTGGGCAAATTGGCTGCCGCATTTCCCATATTACAACAGTGACTACACTCCAAAAGTACTTCATTGGCTGTAAAGCATTCTGAGACGTCCTGAAGCTGTGAAAGGACCTAAAGAAATGCAAGTCATTCTTTCTTTAATAAAGAGAATGGTGCTTGAAGAAGCCTTTTATTTACTGTTAATTTTGCAGGATAATTGTGGTAAAAATCTTCGCTGGATCTATTCCGCCTGTTAGTTATTAGCAGAAGCCCACGCAGGCTGGGTATGGAAGGAGGAGTGCAGTCTGCAGTCATCCGCTGACATGGCTTCTGCTTAATCCTTTCCAGGGACTGCAGCTGCTGACTGTGTCAGCACAGGTAGGTGGTTTTTGAAGCAGCCTTGCACAGTAACAATAATCCTCATTAAACATAATTAGTCGGTCACCTACTGGGTAATTATGGCCACCGCCACTGCTGAAGCATGAAATGATCTGAGGCATTGCATGGATGGAAGAGAACATTTAGGGGCCTTTACCTTAACAATGCTCCAAGTATTTTAGTTTAAGCTTGAAATCAAGGAAGTGTCAGATATAAATTAATTCTGTGCAATATCCGGGAGTCACCTGCATTGTGACTGCATCCCTCTTGCAAAGTTTAGGAGATGGTTGGGTAAGGCACATCTCCATTATCCAACCCTCTCCTTAAACTTGATTTCAATTTATTTTTAAATGGGTCATTTTGGAAACGCACTGCACCTGTACTGAAAGATTGGGACACTCGGTGCCAGGGCCATTCAATGTCAGGGAGTGCGTGTGCTTTAAACTGGATATCCATATCTGTACCTTTGGACACATCTGAATGGTCTGAGAGAAGCACATTGTTCATGTCTTTAATATAGACCAATCAGATCTGAGAGCCATAACAAAGGAGGCGGGCATTATTGATCCCACACCAGCTCTCCCCATTCCCGCCCAACTTTTGTTTTTGGATTTTCAGCTTTGATGATTTCAGGGCGGTAATGGCGGCGGGGCGGTAAAGTTAGCGCCCGGGAACAGTTTGCGTCTCAGTAAGTTTGGGCAGCTGGGCCCTGAGTCAGGGGGCGCAGCGCTAAGGGAGGCGTTGTACATCTCTCTCGGGCGTTGGCATGGGAAACTCCCAAGAGACGTCTGGGGGTGCGAGGAGGAGAATTAAAAAAAAAACACAAAAACATTCCTGAAACATAGCCCACGCCGCCACAACATAAATTGCAAAGAAAATTAAAAGAAAAAACAATCACACTTACCTCAGGAGTCCAAGACTCACCTCTTCGCTGTCGGGCTGGTTGGACCACCTGATTTCCCAGGCGGTCACTGTGGGGCGTGCTGCGGGTTGGGCTGAAGTCAAAACTCGCGGCCGTGTCGCAACCAGGGGCGTTGCACATCGGGTGAAGCTCCTCCGGGCGGTGCTGCTCCACGCTGCCGCAAAACCGGAGCCGAGGATCGCTGCGGGGTGCTGGAGGGGTGAAAAACGGAGCGGAGGGGAGCCGAAAATCCGACCCGTAATCGCTTAAATATCTTATTTATGCGCTTCCTGTCAGCACCACTTGTCTTCCTGTTGTCACGTTTTGTGTCAACATTTTACCATTATAATTTCCAATGTCCACATTTAATATGGGATTCGTCTACAAAAGTTTGTCACAGTTTGATTCTACTTGGGTGGCTTCGTGCCCTGTTAGTGAGTCCCTCGCTGGACGTGTTCACAGCCCAGGGGGGCCACTGGCTTAGTTTTGCTGCAGTTAAACTTTCACTTTAAGTTTTACCGTTTTCATCTCGGGATTCTTGAGAGTTTAGTTTGAAAGGTTTGCGGCCAGGAATTTTCTTGCGAGCTGCTGCCGCTCAACGTGTAAACGAGATTTAAGCCAAACTTCCGGCAAAGTTACGGTGCAGAACTGGAGCAGCCTAGAGGAAATTCCCGGCCTTTATACTTGTCTCCTTTCACATTCTGAATCTTCCCCGTCCCTTCCTTACCCTGTTCAAAATAATGAAGGATTTTAATAAATCATCATCATCGGCAGTCCCTCGAAACGAGGATGACTTGTTTCCACGCCAAAAAAGGATAAGTTCACAGGTGTTCCAATGAAGGTCCTAAAATTCCAGGTCCGGAACTACATCCTGAAGGGTGGAAGATGCCTGTGCGTGGATTGTTTTAACGTGTGGTGGCCGTTGCACACCAGCCGCCACACGGACTTGACAGAGCTAGGTCTTGTTCCAGTGGCAAGGAATAATCAGGATGACTGGAGACTTGCTCTGCTGCACGGACCTAGTGTGCGCACATATGGCATTGTGGGCTGACCCGTGCTGCCCCTGGGCCCTCGCCTCTTCTGGCCCCGAGCTCACGTCTCTCCCGAGTCCGGATCACATCCCTCTACAATCTCTCACCGCTCCTTCGCTCCAACCTTGCCGCTCCTGCTTCACCTGCCCACGCTCCAATCACCGATCTGGACCTTGATGACGTTTCTCTTCGCTGCCATCGCCCTGGTACACCTCCACGCTGTCCAGGAGCCGCCGCTCGCTGCTCCTTTTATGGCCCCAACCTGCCGCTGATGGTCTCTCGCAGGTCGGGGCTGCCATGCTGTCCTGGGATCGGAATAGGGTCTTGTTAGAATAAGGAATCCAAAACATTTATTGTAGCGAAGGACATCTTTTATTTTGAATGAAATATATTGATGTGAAGTTATATTCCCTTTTGCTCCCGATAGCCAGGCCTGATCCCAAAGAGTCCCCATCATCCTGACCTCCCATGCAATCCCTGCCCCGTGCAGTGCTCTACACTGCGGCATATTCAGCTGCTTGTTTGACAGCACCGCCCACACCGATGATCTCCACCATCTAGGACAAAGACAGCAGTGGCATGGGAACGCCACCACCCCCATGTTCCCCTCCAAGTCACAGACCATCCCGACTTGGACGTATATCGCCGTTCCTTCATTGTCGTTGGATCAAAATCCTGGCACTCCCTGCCGAACAGCACTGTAGGAGTCTCTTTTCCACACGGACTGCAGTGGTTCAAGATGAAGGCTCACCGCCAACCTTCCAAGGACAATTAGAGATAGAAAGAAAGACTTGCATTTATATAGCATCTTTCACAACCACCGGATGTCTCAAGGCGCTTTACAGCCAATGAAGTACTTTTGGAGTGTAATCACTGTTGTAATGTGGGAAACGCGGCAGCCAATTTGCACACAGCAAGCTCCCACAAACAGCAATGCGATAATGACCAGATAATCTGTTTTTTTATTACGTGGATTGAGGGTTAAATATTAGCCAGGACACCGGGAAGAACACCCCGCTCTTCTTCGAAATAGTGTCATGGGATCTTTTACGTCCACCTGAGAGAGCAGACCGGGGCCCCGGTTTAATGTCGCATCTGATGGGCAATAATTGCCAGCAACGCCCACATCCTGAGAATTAATTTGTAAGAACGCAGGAACTTCCTGTTGAGTAAATTAGTGGTACATCCCCCACCCCCACCCCCTCAAAGTTTTTTCTAACACTGTAACATCATGCGCTGAAACCCTTTTAGCTTGTCTGGAGTTCATCATCTCGTTTTCTTCTTTTCGCAGACATCCCTTATCTCCCCCCTTTACTGCCGAATTTGCATTTGGTGCAGTTGAACTTCTCTTCCCCTGAACTTGCAGTGAAACCGTCATCCCCCAAGTTTGGTATCAGTGCTGACCACCTCCTCCTCCCCTCCCATGACATTGGCATCTGTTGTGGCTTTAGCCCACATAGTGTTGGATGAATCGATGCTGGATAACCCAACTGACATAGAAACATAGAAAAATAGGTGCAGGAGTAGGCCATTCGGCCCTTCGAGCCTGCACCGCCATTCAATAAGATCAAGCCCCCCCTCTCCTTCCCCCCATCCCTCTCCTTCCCACCCTCCCTCTACTCTTTCCCCCCCTCCCTCTCCTTCCCCCACCCTCTCCTCTCCCCCCCTCTCCTCTCCCCCCCTCCCTCTTGTCTCCCCTCCCTCCCCGTCTCCCCTCCCCCCTCCCTCTCGTCTCCTCTCCCGCCTCCCTCTCGTCTCCTCTCCCCCCCCTCCATCTCCTCTCCTCTCCTCTTCCCCCCCTCCCTCTCGTCTCTCCCCCCCCTCCCTCTCGTCTCCTCTTCTCTCTCCCCCCCCACTCTCGTCTCCTCTCCCCCCCTCCCTCTCGTCTCCTCTCCCCCCCCATTCTCGTCTCCTCCCCCCCCCCCTCGTCTCCTCTCCTCTCTCCCCCCCCACTCTCGTCTCCTCTCGCCCCCCTCTCGTCTCCTCTCCCCCTCCCTCTCGTCTCCTCTCCTTCTCGTCTCCTCTCCCCCCCCCTCTCATCTCCTCTCCCCCCTCTCCCTCTCCTCTCTCTCTCCCCCCCCCTCCTCTCCTCTCCTCTTCCCCCCCCCTCTCCTCTCTCACCCCCTCCACCCTCCATCCCCCACCCCTCGCTATCAGAAACACAGACACTGACAGACAGAGGCAGAGAGAGAGACACTGACAGAGACAGAGAGACACTGGGGGGGCTGTCCCAGCATGCTGTTGGAGGGCTCCCGGTGCTGCAGTTGGTGAGTAGAAACTTAATTTTGTTATTTATTGAATTTTTAACTTAAAAAAAAATTTTTTTTTTTTGATTGATTTATTGGTTGATTTATTGATTTATTTATCATTTATTATTGATAATGGCTCTTTATTTGTAAAAATGATGTGTTTCGTGTTTGTAAACGTCCCTTTCCCTCGCCACCCCCCCCCCCCCGCCCCCCACCCCCTACTCCATCTCTCTTCCTTACGCCTGATTTCTAAGTGTAGGCAAAGTTTTTCTGAGCATACAAAAATCTACACTTACTCCATTCTAAGTTAGTTTGGAGTAAGTTTTCTCTGCCTAAACTTGCAAAACAGGCGTAAGTGAACTTGGCAAATTTACAGTGGGCTTGTGCTTTGGGAACCAGCAACAGTGACTTTAACGGCATTTTTTTATTTCAGCACTGGTGTCAGGAGAGCGATATTATACTACCTTTCCAGGATTTCTCTCAATCCCTAGTCTGAGGAAGAACGTACATGGTTTTTGAGGGAGTGCAATGAAAGTTCACCAGACTGATTCCAGGGATGGCTGGGCTGTCATATGAGGAGAGATTGGATCAACTGGGCCTTTATTCACTGGAGTTCAGAAGGATGAGAGGGGATCTCATAGAAACATATAAGATTCTGACGGGACTGGACAGGTCAGATGCGGGAAGAATGTTCTTGATGTTGGGGAAGTCCAGAACCAGGGGACATAGTCTTAGGATAAGGGATAGACCATTCAGGACTGAGATGAGGAGAAACTTCTTCACTCAGAGAGTTATTAACCTGTGGAATTCCCTGCCGCAGAGAGTTGTTGATGCCAGTTCACTAGATATATTCAAGAGGGAGTTAGATATGGCTCTGACCTGGGACTTGACGTTGATTACGGCGTTTGGAGTAGGTAAAGCTGATCGCCCACCGCCCTTCCCGTCCCATCCCGACCCCACCCTTCTCCACTGAGCTGGGATAGGGTGCACTATAACCCACTCCCTCCTCCCCACATATACTGGTAAACTTTGAATCAGTGCTAGTTAAACCCTCTGATCTTGGAATCAGTGCTAGTTAAACCTCCTGATCTCAGAATCAGTGCTACTTAAACCCTTTGATCTTGGAATCAGTGCTAGTTAAACCCTCTGATCTTGGAATCAATTCTAGTTAAACCCCCTGATCTCAGAATCAATGTTAGTTAAACCCTCTGATCTTGGAGTCAGTGCTAGTTAAACCCTCTGATCTTGGAATCAATGCTAATTAAACCCTCTGATCGTGGAATCAATGGTAGTTAAACCCCTGATCTCAGAATCAATGCTAGTTAAACCCTCTGATCTTGGAATCAGTGCTAGTTAAACCCTCTGATCTTGGAATCAGTGCTAATTAAACCCTCTGATCTTGGAATCAGTGCTAGTTAAACCCTCTGATCTTGGAATCAATGCTAGTTAAACCCTCTGATCTCGGAATCAGTGCTAGTTAAATGCTCTGATCTTGGAATCAGTGCTAATTAAACCCTCTGATCTTGGAATCAGTGCTAGTTAAACCCTCTGTTCTTGGAATCAATGCTAGTTAAACCCTCTGATCTCAGAATCAGTGCTAGTTAAATGCTCTGATCTTTGAATCAATGCTAGTTAAATCATCTGATCTTGGAATCAGTGCTAGGCATGGAATCTGAATGACACCCCCATTCTCTCAAACATTGAATACATACTGGTGTCCCCCACCTCCAATCTTAGCCCCAATTCCACCCCACTGAAGACAGAATCAAGAATAGCAAATTATCTCAATCTCCTTGAGTTGCGAATCTGACATTGCCGGCCCCACTGAGCAGGTAACCCTGGAGCTGCAATATAGCCCAACCCTCCTCCTGCCCAGCCTCCTCACTTTCTACTCCGCCAATTAGTGGTTCAAATACATAATCTTATCTGAAATAGATTGAGTTTTACAGAGAAATTATGTTGAAATTGAAAGAATTTAATTATTTGCAAAATTAGATGAAGTTGTTTTTACAAAGGCTTATAATGTAACCTTAGAGGTTTATGGATAAAGGGAATGTCAGGTAAAATTTAAAAAATCAAGACTTGCATTTATATAGCATCTTTCACAACCACTTGACGTCTCAAAGCGCTTTATAGCCAATGAAGTACTTTTGGAGTGTGGGAAACACAGCAGCCAATTTTCACACAGCAAGCTCCCACAAACAGCAATGTGATAATGACCAGATAATCTGTTTTTGTTATGTTAATTGAGGGATAAATATTGGCCAGGACACCGGGGATAACTCCCCTGCGCTTCTTTGAAATAGTGCCATGGCCTCAGTTTAACATTTCATCTGAAAGACAGCACCTCTGACAGTGCTGCACTCCCTCAGCACTGCACTGGAGTGTCAGTCTAGATTTTCTGTGCTTAAGTCCCTGGAGTGGGACTTGAACCCACAACCTTCTGATCCAGAGGCAAGCGTGCTACCCACTGAGCCACAGCTGATTTAATTTGTCAATGAGAAAACTGCTGTGAAATTCCTGAAATTGTATATTAAAATGTATTTATGCACAATGTATATATTATGACATTTAATAACATTTTATACACAGCATATTACATAATGTGGACATGGTATTTAATATAAATGGATTGCTTTATTGTCGGTGTTTTGTGACAATAACAGAGTGCAGCAAACAATATATTAACACTATAAATAAATTTGATGGACACTGAAATGTTCTGGAAAACTGGTGTCTGAGACTGGTGGGATACATGAAAAATACAATTTTCTGTAGTTATTTTTGGTGCATTTAAAATACACATCAACTTCAGGTACAAGCCAAGTGTCACTTTATTAATGAAAAAAAGAGAATATCTCTGAAGAGCTGAAAATAATAAAAGGGTTCTGAGTGTAGAACTTTGACAGGAACAATATTGTATAAAAGTGATTTTTAGGTTGGAATGGGAAGAGTGACGTTCAATGTTCCCGAACTATTTTTGTGCATGGTCCGTTCAAAGTGTGGTGCAAGCGCGGGTTCTCCCATTGAAAGACCAGCGAGCAGTCTGCGCGGGGTCTCCAGACAACTGGGCGGCACACGGCTGAGCGAGAAAGTTGGTGACGTTCAGGTATTGAGGCAAAGAGAGATCGTGGGGCAGCTGGGAGATAAAACTTTGGTGAGGGGAGCAGGTTTGCGATTTCCAGGAGAGTTCAGATTCAATTGGTCAATGAGGAAATTGGGGTTAGAGTTGATTTTTTTGTGGTGAAGAACCTGTCAGGAGGCACAACAATTGTGGAGAGGAAATCAGCAAATGGGGATAGACTCATAGAAAATAGGAGCAGTAGTAGGCCAATCAGCCCTTCGAGTCTGCACCGCCATTCAATATGATCATGGCTGATCCACTATCTCAACACCATATTCCCGCTTTCTCCCCATACCCCTTGATGCCTTTTGTTTCTAGAAATCTATCTATCTCCCTCTAAAATATATTCAGTGACTTGGCCTCCACAGTCTTCTGTGGTAGAAAATTCCACAGGTTCACCAGCCTCTGAGTGAAAAAAATTCTCCTCATCTCGGTCCTAAATTTCCGACCCCATATCCTGAGACTGTGACCCCTTGTTCTAGACTTCCCAGCCAGGGGAAACATCCTTCCCGTATCCAGTCTATCCAACCCAGTCAGAATTTTATACGTTTCAATGAGATCCCCTCTCATTCTTCTAAACTCTAGTGAATACAGGCCTAGTCGACCAAATCTCTCCTCATACGACAGTCCTGCCATCCCAGGAATCAGTCTGGTGAACCTTCGCTGCACTCCCTCTATGGCATGTATATCCTTTCTTAGGTCAGGAGCCCAAAACAGTTTTCTAGCTTTTACAAAGACATTTTCTTGGCTTTTACCCCATACCCATTCATCTTCTTTACGCAGTAAGACATGCTGTGGTTCTAACAGTGTGCTAAGACCCGATAAGAAGTTACCAAAGTAGTTCAGGAGTCCTAGAAACGACCGCAGCTCCGTCACAGTCTGAGGCCCTGGTGCGTTCTCGAATCGGTGGGCCTAATGCCGTCCACCGCGATTCTTCTCCCCAGGAACTCCACTTCAGGCGCCAGGAAAACACACTGAGCATTTTAACCTGAGCCCCATGCAGTTGAGTCGACTAAGAACCTCCTCCAGGTTCTGCAGATGCTCGACTGTGTCCCGACCTGTAACCAAGATGTCGACCTGGAAGACCACCGTGCGCGGGACTGACTTCAGTAAGCTTTCCATGTTTGTCTGGAATATCGCCGCGGCTGATCGAATCCCAAACGGGCATCTGTTGTAAATGAAGAGACTTTTGTACATGTTGATGCAGGTGAGGCCCTTCGATGATTCCTCCAGCTCCTGCGTCATGTAGGCCGAGGTCAAGTCCAGCTTCGTGAATGTCTTTCCTCCCGCCAGCGTCGCAAATAGATCGTCTGCCTTTAGTGGGTATTGATCCTGCAGGGAGAAATGATTGATAGTTACTTTGTAATCATCACACATTCTGATGGTGCCGTCTCCCTTGAGGACTGGAACAATCGGACTGGCCCACTCGTTGAATTCGATCGGTGAAATGATGCCCTCTCTTTGCAGCCAGTGCAGCTCGATCTCCACTCTCTCGCTCTCATCATGTACGGTACCACTCTCGCCTTGTGATGGATGGGTTGTGCCCCCGGAATCAGGTGAATCTGCACTTTTGCTTCTTGGAACTTCCAGATACCTGGTTCGAACAGCGAGGGGAACTTGTTTAGGACCTGGGCACACGAAGTGTCGTTGACAGACGAGAACGCTCGGACGCTGTCCTAGTTCCAGCGTATCTTCCCCAGCCAGCTCCTGCCGAACAGCGTGGGGCCATCGCCCGGTACCACCCAGAGTGCATCGCTCCATCGTAGGAGACCTTTACAGTGGCATTGCCGATTATGGGAATCAGTTCCTTTGTGTAAGTTCTCAGTTTAGTGCGAATGGGAGTCAGGACTGGACTTGAGGCCTTGCTGCACCACAATTTATTGAAAGTCTTTTTGCTCATAATGGACTGGCCCGCGCCCGTGTCCATTTAATTCAACCTTCAGCATTATCGGGGGACACTTTGTGGTAAATGTGTGCGCCCCATATACCTCTGCCTCCTCGGTCTGAGGCTCTGGTTCGTCGTGATCAGCCTTGGATCTGTCCTCCTCTGCAACATGGTGGTTTGCAGGATTAGCAGGATTTGCAGCTCACCTGCACATACGTTGGAGATGTCCCATTGTTCTACAGCCCTTACAAACGTATCCTTTGAAGTGGCATGAATGGAAACGATGATCATCCCCGCAGCGCCAACAAGGTGTTAATGGCCTTGCATTCATCACCCTTGATGGTGGACTCTGAGACATCTGCAGACGTGCAGCTGCAGGCATGTGGGGCCTGCCCTGTATGTTGCGATTCGAAAACAACATCACTTTGTTCACAGTACTTGTAGCAGCACTCGTGTGCTGAGAGATTTGCTTGGTATTATCACTGGTGGCAATGAACGCCTGGGCTATTGCTATGGCTTTACTCAAGGTTGGGGTCTCTACAGTCAAAAGTTTGCGAAGTGTTACTTCATGGCCAATGCCAAGTACAAAGAAGTCTCTGAGCATGTGCTCCAAATGTCCTTCAAATTCGCAATGTCCTGCAAGGGGTCTTAGCTCGGCGACATAACTCGCCACTTCCTGACCTTCAGACCTTTCGTACGTGTAGAACCGGTACCTCGCCATCAGGGAGCAGCTTTCCTTTGGGTTAATATGCTCCCAGACCAGTGTGCACAAATCATCATACAATTTCTCTGTGGGTTTCGCTGGAGCAAGCAGATTTTTCATGAGGCCATACGTTGGTGCCCCGAAAACGATGAGGAGAATCGGCCTTCGTTTGGCAGTGTTCGCTTCTCCTTCCAGCTCGTTGGCCACGAAGTATTGGTCGAGTCGCTCCACGAAGGTTTCCCAATCATCTCCCTCTGAAAATTTCTCCAGGATGCCCACTGTTCTCTGCATCGTTGCGGTGGGGTTCGCCATCTGTATCTCATCGCCGGTTATTGTGTATGAATAAAGAGTCTGACCAGATGCTGTGAGCTCAAAGTAAAGTGTGACCTTAGTCCTTTATTGCAGGTCTCCAGACTGCCTCTCCAGCCTGTGAGGCCTTCTTAAGTACAGGTGCTCTCAAGGGATTGTGGGATCCTTTGGGACTCCAGGCGATGAGCCCTCTGGTGGTTAAACAAGGTATTTACAGGTTTACATATATAACAATTTTCCTTTCATAAATCCATGTTCACTTTGTTTAATACCTGGGAGATAGAGAGAGTGGATGAATGGAGATAGAGTGAGTAATCAAGTGAGATGGTGAGGAAGAGCGAAGAGTGGATGAATAGAGATAGTCCAAGGTGACACTCTTCATTGCTGTATCCACATTGCCGTCACATGATCCCACTACCTTTGCAAATTGTAATGGCTTTCACTCCATTAATGTGGAACTGGTGTGTGTTCACAAGCAGCACACCATCCAGGTCAGCGCCTGAGCTCCTGGCAATTGCCATGATGCTTTTACATTGCTACCACCCACAATCCCTCTCCCCCCATTGCAAAACTCCTTGTCCCTGCTCAGAAAGTGAAAGGCTGGCTGCTTGGGGACAAGAGCTACTCCCTATGCACTTGGTTGGTGACTCCTCTCAGGAACCCATGCTTACCGGTCGAACTGCACAACAATCAGATCCTCAAGCATCGATTCCGTTGCCTGGACAGGGCTGGTGGCTTCCTGCATTGCAGCCCAGAAAGGGCATCCCATCTAACTGTGGTTTGCTTCATGCTGCACGACTTTGCTCTGCCTCGGAGACAACACATGGGACAACCATTATACGACAACCTTCAGCCTAATGAAGGAGATGATAGAGGATGGTGAGAAAGCGGAAGGGCTCAAACACTTGCCTGTAGCCAGAGCTCTTCAGCAGCAGCTCAGTGAAGAGTGCTTCAGCAAAATGTTCCCTGACCCTGCCATGTCCAACATCTCATCCAGTTCTTCCTCCAATAATCTGCATCCACCCCAAGACTAACATTGATATTCATGCCAACTAATATACCAGCTAATACACAAACACTGTCTGCTCACACAGATTTTATGAAGATTATCATGTTCATGCCTTATACAAGTGCTAAACACTAGTTATCAACCTAGTGCCTACCCTAAGCACTCTCTTACCTTTTTTTAAATAAATAAACTGGGATTCCACTTGACTTTTTAAAAATTCATTCCTGGGATGAGGGTGTCACTGGCAAGACCGGCATTTATTGCCCATCCCTAATTGCCCTCAAGAAGGTGGTGGTGAGCCGCCTTCTTGAACGGCTGCAGTCCGTGTGGTGAAGGTGCTCTCACAATGCTGTGAGAGAGGGAGTTCCAGGATTTTGACCCAGCGACGATAAAGGAACGGCCGATATATTTGCAAGTCAGGATGCTGTGTAACTTGGAGGGGAACTTCCAGGTGATGGTTTTCCCATGCGCCTGCTGCCCTTGTCCTTCTAGGTGGTAGAGGTCGCGGGTTTGGGAGGTGCTGCTGAAGATGCCTTGGCGAGTTGCTGCAGTGCATCTTGTAGATGGTACACACTGCAACCACGGTGTGCCAATCAAACAGGCTGCTTTGTCCTGGATGGTGTCAAGCTTTTTGAGTGTTGTTGAAGCTGCACTCGCCCAGGCAAGTGAAGAGTATTCCATCACACTCCTGACTTGTGTCTTATAGATGGTGGAAAAAAGGCTTTGGGGAGTCAGGAGGTGAGATACTCATTGCAGAATACCCAGCCTCTGACCTGCTCTTATAGCCACAGTATTTATGTGGCTGGTCCAGTCAAGATTCTGGCCAATGATGACCCCCAGGATGTTGATGGTGGGAGATTTGGCGATGATAATGCCGTTGAATGTCAAGGGTCGGTGGTTAGACTCTCGTTTGTTGGAGATGGTCATTGGCTGGCACTTGTGTGGCGCGAATGTTACTTGCCACTTATCAGCCCAAGCCAGAATGTCGTCCAAGTCTTGTTGCATGCAGAACATCCCCACTTCTGACCTGATGATGGAGGGAAGTTCATTGATGAAGCAGCTGAAGATGGTTGGGCCTAGGATACTGCCCTGAGGAACTCCTGCAACGATGTCCTGGGACTGAGATGATTGGCCTCCAACCACCACAACCATCTTCCTTTGTGTTAGGTATGACTCCAGCCAGTGGAGAGTTTTCCCCCTGATTCCCACTGACTTCAGTTTTACTAGGGCTCCTTGATGCCACATTCGGTCAAATGCTGCCTTCATGTCAAGGGCAGTCACTCTCACCTTACCTCTGGAATTCAGCTTTTGTCCATGTTTGGACCAAGGCTGTAATGAGGTCTGGAGTCAAGTGATCCTGGCAGAACCCAAACTGGGCATCGGTGAGCAGTTATTGGTAAGTGCCACTTGATAGCACTGTCGATGACACATTCCATCACTTTGATGATGATTGAGAGTAGACGGATGGGGTGGTAATTGGCCGAATTGGATTTGTCCTGCTTTTTGTGTACAAGACATACCTGGGCAGTTTTCCACATTGTTGGGTAGATGCTAGTGTTGTATCTGTACTGGAACAGCTTGGCTAGAGGCGGGGCTCGTTCTGGAGCACAAGTCTTCAGCATGACAGCCGGGATGTTGTCAGGGGCCATAGACTTTGCTGTATCCAATGCACTTAGCCGTTTCTTGCTATCATGTGGAGTGAATCGAATTGGTTGAAGACTGGTTCTGTGATGGTGGGACCTCAGGAGGAGGCTGATATGGATCATCCACTTGGCATTTCTGGCTGAAATGGTTGTAAACGCTTCAGCCTTGTCTTTTTCACTTGCGTGCTGGGCTCCGCCATCATTGAGGATGGGGATATTCATGGAGCTTCCTCCTCCCATTAGTTGTTTAATGGTCCACCACCATTCACGACTGGATGTGGCAGGACTGCAGAGCTTTGATCTGATCCATTGATTGTGGGATTGCTTAGCCCTGTCTCGCGTGCTGCTTTCGTTGTTTAGCATGGATAGTCCTGCTTCCCCAGGTTGGCACCTCATTTTTAGGTATGCATGGTGCTGCTCCTGGCATGCACTCCTCATTGAACCAGGGTGGCCCCCTGGTTGTTGGCAATAGTAGAGTGAGGGATATGCTGGGCCATGAGGTTACAGATAGTGGTGGAATACAATTTTGCTCCTGCTGATGGCCCACAGCACCTCATGGATGCTCAGTTTTAAGCTGCTAGATCTGTTCCGAATCTATCCCATTTAGCACGGTGGTAGTGCCATACAACACGATGGAGACTGTCGTCAGTGTGAAGATGGGACTTCGTCTCCAAAAGGACTTTATATGTGTCACTCTTATCAATACTGTTATGGACGGTAGATGCATCTGCGACAAGTAGATTGGTGAGGACGAAGTCAAGTAGGTTTTTCCCTCATGTTGGTTCTCTCACCCCCTGCCGGAGGCCAGGTCTGGCAGCTATGTCCTTCAGGACTCGGCCAGCTTGGTCAGTAGTGGTGCTACCGAGCCACTCTTGGTGATGGACATTGAGGTCCCCCACCCAGAGTACATTCTGTGCCCTTGCTACCCTCAGTGCTTCTTCCAAGTGGTGTTGAACATGGAGGAGTACTGATTCATTAACTGAGGGAGGGTAGTAGGTGGTAATCAGCAGGAGGTTTCTTTGCCCATGCTGGACCTGAAGCCATGAGACTTCATGGGGTCCGGAGCCAATGTTGACGACTCCCAGGGCCACTCCCTCCCGACTGTATACCACTGTGCCGCCACCTCTGGTGGGTCTGTGCTGCCGGTGGGATGGTGATGGAGGAATCTGGGACATTGGCTGAAGGGTAGGAGACTGGGACATTGGCTGAAAGGTAGGATTCTGTGAGCATGACTATGTCAGGCTGTTGCTTGCCTAGTCTGTGGGGCAGCTCTCCCAATTTTGGCACTAGTCCCCAGATGTTAGTGAGGAGGACTTTGCAGGGTCGACTGGGCGGGGTATGCCGTTGTCATGTCCGAAGCCGCTGCCGTGATCGATGCCACATGGTCCATCCGGCTTTATTCTTATTATTGTTTCTTGTAGCGGTTTGTTACAACTGAGTGGCTCGCTGGGCCATTTCAGAGGGCAGTTAGGAGTCAACCACATTGCTGTGGGTCTGGAGTCACATATAGGCCAGACCGGGTAAGGGCAGCAGATTTCCTTCCCTAAAAGATATTAGTGAACCAGATGGGTTTTTACAAAAACAAATCTGATAGTTTCATGGTCACCATTACTGATAATAACTTTTTATTCCAGATATAACTGAATTTAAATTCCCCAGCTGCTGTGGTGAGATTTGAACTCAAATCTCTTGATCGCTAATCCAGTAACAGAACCACGATGCTACCTCATAGGAGCTTCTAGAGTGCAACCAGTTATTTACAAAAGTTTAGCACCACTTCCTTGCTTTTGTACTCTATACCTCTATTTATAAAGCCCGGGATCCCATATGCATTTTTAACATCGTTATCAACTTGTTCTGTCACCTTCAAAAATTTGTGCAAATGAATATGGTCATAAGAACATAAGAAATAGGAGCAGGAGTAGGCCACCTTGGCCTAACTCCACTTCCCTGCCCACTCCCCATAACCCTTCACTCCCTTATCATTCAAAAATCTATCTCCACCTTAAATATATTCAATGACCCAGCATCCACAGCTCTCTGGATCAGAGAATTCCACAGATTCACGACCCTCTGAGAGAAGAAATTCCTCCTCATCTCCGTTTTAAATGGGTGACCCCTTATTCTGAAACTATGCCCCCTAGTTCTAGATTCCCCCACGAGGGGAAACATCCTCTCTGCATCTACCCTGTCCAGCCTCCTCAGAATCTTTAATGTTTCAATAAGATCGCCTCTCATTCTTCTAAACTCCAATCAGTACAGGCCATATGGTGACAAGCCATAAGAGTACTCGCAACCCGATCAGCTAGAGGGTATGTTACTGCTGCTTTTTGGGGTTTCTTTATTCTTTTCATACTCTGAATATTTTTGTCTCTACTCCCGTAGCTAAAAACAAAATAAAAAACTGAAAATTATTCTTTGTATTCCAAAGTTTAAAAAAAATAAACTTTTCAACCAACAAACTGCGAAGCTACTGCAGGGTACGCCCCTTTAATAATATTTTAGAGCTTTTAAATAGGGTTTTCATCACCCAAAGGTGAATCAATCCCAAAAGAAGTTCATTGACAAGGTGGTACAGCTCTATAAATGCAAGTATTTCTTTCTCCAACTCTCACCGACCGATTCACGAGGCAGTCAGTCGAGGAGGCGGGAGCTCGGAGCAGCGCGAGTCCGGGGTCGGCGAGAGGCCTATAAAGGCCAGCGGGAGTCGAGCAGTTCGAGCAGTCAGTCGAGGAGGCGGGAGCTCGGAGCAGCGCGAGTCCGGGGTCGGCGAGAGGCCTATAAAGGCCAGCGGGAGTCGAGCAGTTCGAGCAGTCAGTCGAGGAGGCGGGAGCTCGGAGCAGCGCGAGTCCGGGGTCGGCGAGAGGCCTATAAAGGCCAGCGGGAGTCGAGCAGTTCGAGCAGTCAGTCGAGGAGGCGGGAGCTTGGAGCAGCGCGAGTCCGGGGTCGGCGAGAGGCGTGCCGGTGCAGCTACAGGGAGAAGGCAAAGAAAGAAACAAAGGTGACGTCACAGCCTAGGGGGTAAGTGATTGGCTGGTGATTGGTGAGTAGTTTTTCTTTTTCTTCTTATATCAGTGAGTAACTTTTAACATTGTTGTTGCCAATTTAAGTGTATCTAAGGGTTCAGTCATGGCAGGAGAGCTCGGTCGGGTGTTATGCTCCTCCTGTACCATGTGGGAACTCAGGGACACTTCCAGTGTCCCTGACGACTATGTGTGCAGGAAGTGTATCCGCCTCCAGCTCCTGACTGTCCGCGTTGCGGAGTTGGAGCTGAGGGTGGATTCACTCTGGAGCATTCACGATGCGGAGAATGACGTGAATAGCACATTTAGTGAGTTGGTCTTACCGCAGGGAAAGGGTCCACAGCCAGCTAGGGAATGGAAGACCAGCAGGAAGAGTAGTGCAAGGAAGGTAGTGCAGGGGTCCCCTGTGGTCATCCCCCTGCAAAACAGATACACTGTTTTGAGTACTGTTGAGGGGGATGACTCATCAGGGGAGGGCAGCAGCAGCCAAGTTCATGGCACCGTGGCTGGCTCTGCTGCACAGGAGGGCAAGAAAAAGAGTGGGACAGAAATAGTGATAGGGGATTCAATGGTGAGGGGAATAGATAGACGTTTCTGCGGCCGCGACCGAGACTCCAGGATGGTATGTTGCCTCCCTGGTGCAAGGGTCAAGGATGTCTCGGAGCGGGTGCAGGACATTCTGAAATGGGAGGGAGAACAGCCAGTTGTCGTGGTGCACATTGGTACCAACGACATAGGTAAAAAAAGGGATGAGGTCCTACGAAACGAATTTAAGGAGCTAGGAGCTAAATTAAAAAGTAGGACCTCAAAAGTAGTAATCTCGGGATTGCTACCAGTGCCACGTGATAGTCAGAGTAGGAATCGCAGGATAGCGCAGATGAATACGTGGCTTGAGCAGTGGTGCAGCAGGGAGGGATTCAAATTCCTGGGGCATTGGGACCGGTTCTGGGGGAGGTGGGACCAGTACAAACCGGACGGTCTGCACCTGGGCAGGACCGGAACCAATGTCCTAGGGGGAGTGTTTGCTCGTGCTGTTGGGGAGGATTTAAACTAATATGGCAGGGGGATGGGAACCAATGCAGGGAGACAGAGGGAAACAAAAAGGAGGCAAAAGCAAAAGACAGAAAGGAGATGAGGAAAAGTGGAGGGCGGAGAAACCCAAGAAAAAGAACAAAAAGGGCCACTGTACAGCAAAATTCTAAAAGGACAAAGGGTGTTAAAAAAACAAGCCTGAAGGCTTTGTGTCTTAATGCAAGGAGTATCCGCAATAAGGTGGATGAATTAATTGTGCAAATAGATGTTAATAAATATGATGTGATTGGGATTACGGAGACGTGGCTCCAGGATGATCAGGGCTGGGAACTCAACATTCAGGGGTATTCAACATTCAGGAAGGATAGAATAAAAGGAAAAGGAGGTGGGGTAGCATTGTTGGTTAAAGAGGAGATTAATGCAATAGTTAGGAAAGACATTAGCTTGGATGATGTGGAATCTATATGGGTAGAGCTGCAGAACACCAAAGGGCAAAAAACGTTAGTAGGAGTTGTGTACAGACCTCCAAACAGTAATAGGGATGTTGGGGAGGGCATCAAACAGGAAATTAGGGGTGCATGCAATAAAGGTGTAGCAGTTATAATGGGTGACTTTAATATGCACATAGATTGGGCTAGCCAAACTGGAAGCAATACGGTGGAGGAGGATTTCCTGGAGTGCATAAGGGATGGTTTTCTAGACCAATATGTTGAGGAACCAACTAGGGGGGAGGCCATCTTAGACTGGGTGTTGTGTAATGAGAGAGGATTAATTAGCAATCTCATTGTGCGAGGCCCCCTGGGGAAGAGTGACAATAATATGGTGGGATTCTGCATTAGGATGGAGAATGAAACAGTAAATTCAGAGACCATGGTCCAGAACTTAAAGAAGGGTAACTTTGAAGGTATGAGGCGTGAATTGGCTAGGATAGATTGGCGAATGATACTTAGGGGGTTGACTGTGGATGGGCAATGGCAGACATTTAGAGACCGCATGGATGAATTACAACAATTGTACATTCCTGTCTGGCGTAAAAATAAAAAAGGGAAGGTGGCTCAACCGTGGCTATCTAGGGAAATCAGGGATAGTATTAAAGCCAAGGATGTGGCATACAACTTGGCCAGAAATAGCAGCGAACCTGGGGACTGGGAGAAATTTAGAACTCAGCAGAGGAGGACAAAGGGTTTGATTAGGGCAGGGAAAATGGAGTACGAGAAGAAGCTTGCAGGGAACATTAAGGCGGATTGCAAATGTTTCTATAGGTATGTAAAGAGAAAAAGGTTAGTAAAGACAAACGTAGGTCCCCTGCAGTCAGAATCAGGGGAAGTCATAACGGGGAACAAAGAAATGGCAGACCAATTGAACAAGTACTTTGGTTCGGTATTCACTAAGGAGGATACAAACAACCTTCCGGATATAAAAGGGGTCTAGTAAGGAGGGGGAACTGAAGGAAATCTTTATTAGTCGGGAAATTGTGTTGGGGAAATTGATGGGATTGAAGGCCGATAAATCCCCAGGGCCTGATGGACTGCATCCCAGAGTACTTAAGGAGGTGGCCTTGGAAATAGCGGATGCATTGACAGTCATTTTCCAACATTCCATTGACTCTGGATCAGTTCCTATGGAGTGGAGGGTAGCCAATGTAACCCCACTTTTTAAAAAAGGAGGGAGAGAGAAAACAGGGAATTATAGACCGGTCAGCCTGACCTCAGTATGGGTAAAATGATGGAATCAATTATTAAGGATGTCATAGCAGTGCATCTGGCAAATGGTGACATGATAGGTCCAAGTCAGCATGGATTTGTGAAAGGGAAATCATGCTTGACAAATCTTCTGGAATTTTTTGAGGATGTTTCCAGTAAAGTGGACAAAGGAGAACCAGTTGATGTGGTATATTTGGACTTTCAGAAGGCTTTCAGAAGGTGCCACACAAGAGATTAATGTGCAAAGTTAAAGCACATGGGATTGGGGGTAGTGTGCTGACGTGGATTGAGAACTGGTTGTCAGACAGGAAGCAAAGAGTAGGAGTAAACGGGTACTTTTCAGAATGGCAGGCAGTGACTAGTGGGGTGCCGCAAGGTTCTGTGCTGGGGCCCCAGCTGTTTACATTGTACATTAATGATTTAGACGAGGGGATTAAATGCAGTATCTCCAAATTTGCGGATGACAATAAGTTGGGTGGCAGTGTGAGCTGCGAGGAGGATGCTATTAGGCTGCAGAGTGACTTGGATAGGTTAGGTGACTGGGCAAATGCATGGCAGATGAAGTATAATGTGGATAAATGTGAGGTTATCCACTTTGGTGGTAAAAACAGAGAGACAGACTATTATCTGAATGGTGACAGATTAGGAAAAGGGGAGGTGCAACGAGACCTGGGTGTCATGGTACATCAGTCATTGAAGGTTAGCATGCAGGTACAGCAGGCGGTTAAGAAAGCAAATGGCATGTTGGCCTTCATAGCGAGGGGATTTGAGTACAGGGGCAGGGAGGTGTTGCTACAGTTGTACAGGGCCTTGGTGAGGCCACACCTGGAGTATTGTGTACAGTTTTGGTCTCCTAACTTGAGGAAGGACATTCTTGCTATTGAGGGAGTGCAGCGAAGATTCACCAGACTGATTCCCGGGATGGCGGGACTGACCTATCAAGAAAGACTGGATCAACTGGGCTTGTATTCACTGGAGTTCAGAAGAATGAGAGGGGACCTCATAGAAACGTTTAAAATTCTGACGGGTTTAGACAGGTTAGATGCAGGAAGAATGTTCCCAATGTTGGAGAAGTCCAGAACCAGGGGTCACAGTCTGAGGATAAGGGGTAAGCCATTTAGGACCGAGATGAGGAGAAACTTCTTCACCCAGAGAGTGGTGAACCTGTGGAATTCTCTACCACAGAAAGTAGTTGAGGCCAATTCACTAAATATATTCAAAAGGGAGTTAGATGAAGTCCTTACTACTCGGGGGATCAAGGGTTATGGCGAGAAAGCAGGAAGGGGGTACTGAAGTTTCATGTTCAGCCATGAACTCATTGAATGGCGGTGCAGGCTAGAAGGGCTGAATGACCTGCTCCTGCACCTATTTTCTATGTTTCTATGTTTCTAACCCACACATGCAGGCATGGTGCCCTCTGCTGACTGATTTCCAATTTTTTATAAAACAGTAGTTCTGTGTAACCCGAGTCAAATCATAATCCAGGTATTTTACAGCATTGTGTGCACCTGACTGCATCCAAACCCGCAAATGTTTCGTTGACTTTTCTATTCAGAGTCTGCAATCCATAGCAGTCCCCGCTGTGGCTCAGTGGGCAGCACTCTTGCCTCTGGGTCAGAAGGTTGTGGGTTCAAGTCCCATCCAGAGACTTGATACACATCACCTGAAGGAGGTGCCGTCTTTTGGATGAGACATCAAACCCCCGTCTACTCTCTCAGATGGACATAAAAGATCCCATGGCACTATTTCAAAGAAGAGCAGGGGAGTTATCCCCGGTGTCCTGGCCAATATTTATCACTCAACCAACATAACAAAAACTGATTATCTGGTCATTATCACGTCGCCATTTGTGGGAGCTTGCTGTGCGCAAATTGGCTGCCGCTGCCGCTACATTAAATCAGTTACTATGCTTCAAAAGGTACATAATTAGCTGAAGCCTTCCTGATAAAGTGCAACATCCCCACTGACACCTGGGAGTCCCTGGCCAAAGGCCATCCTAAGTAGAGGAAGAGCATCCGGGAGGGTGCTGAGCACCTCGTGTCTCGTCGCCGAGAGCATGCAGAAACCAAGCGCAGGCAGCGGAAGGAGCGTGCGGCAAACCAGTCCCACCCATCTTTTCCCTCAACCACTGTCTGTCCCACCTGTGACAGACTGTAATTCCCGAATTGGACTGTTCAGTCACCTGAGAACTTACTTTTGGAATGGAAGCAAGTCTTCCTCGATTTCGGGGGACTGCCTAGGATGATGAATTAGCTGTGAAGCACTTTGGTTGTCCTATGGTTGTGAAAGGTGCTATATAAATGCAAGTCTTTTGTTTTAAATGTTGGTACAGTAAGCAAGTATTGCCGCACTGGAGAGCCACATTTACCCCCTCGGTGCCCCAATGACACAGCATGTGAATGCACTGACCATCTGCATTATCTAGTCTCGGATCGGGCCTGGCCTTAGCAACTGGAGAAAGAAGGGAAGGGAGAGTTGACAATTATATAGTGCCTTTCGCAAACACAGGACAGAGATCAACATTTAGGTTTCCTCCTCCACACATTCACGTTTCCCTCCCCCCAGTGCAAGAGAAGGAATATTGTGTCCAGCTACAGTATAAGTTGCAAGGCCTGTGCAGTTGCTTGTTTTCACCTGTTATGGCTGCTGATCATGGCCATTGTGGAGAGGCAGCTTTTGGGGGCTGCGTCATCTCATGTGAAGCTCTTGGTCAGCTTTTGCTCGTTTTCTAAGCTGGCGTGTATGCACACATACGTGATGCAATCTTCACTGAGCTGTCTTGTTTATGAGCTAATATCCCTCCCATCAACAGGTGGCACTGTTTTACAACGTGTATTTATACAGTGCCTTTACCGTAGTGAGATGTCCCAAGGCGCGTCACAGGAGGGTTATGCGATAAAAATTTGACACCGAGCCGCATAAGTAAAAATTAGCGCAGGTGACCATAAGCTCGGTCAAAGTGGTATGTTTCAAGGAGCGTCTTGAAGGAGGAAAGAGAGGTGGAGAGGTTTAGGCAGGGAGATCCAGAGCTTGGGGCCGAGGCAACAGAAGGCACGGTCATCAGTGGGTGAGCGATTATAATCAGGGATGCTCAGAAGGGCAGAATTAAAGGAGTGCAGACATCTCAGGGGGGCTGGAGGAGATTACAGAGATAGGGAGGGGCGAGGCCATGGAAGGATTTGATAATAGGGATGAGAGTTTTGAAATCGAGGCGTTGCTTAACCGGAAGCCAATGTAGATTAGTGAGCACAGGGGTGATGGATGATGATGATGACGATGATGGGTGAGCGGGATGGTGAGAGTTAGGACACGGGCAGCGAGTTTTGGATCACCTCTAGTTTACGTAGGGAGGCCAGCCAGGAGTGCATTGGAATCGTCAAGTCAAGAGGTAACAAAGGCATGGATGAGGGCTTCAGCAGCAGATGAGCTGAGGCATTTACCTTTTACATCCTAACAGGCAATAATCTCACACTGGTAAAAGTATTAAAACCATTGCAGAATTCGAACAGATATTTAATATAATCTTTAGCACATGCACATATTTCAGTATCTGCACTTGTACCGAGTAGCTGTGACTGTCTTTCTAATGGATCAGTTTGCACTGGTTATATTTACAGCCAAACAGCCTATGTCGTTTTGAGTGCCAGCAAATTCTCAAACGATACAAGTGATCGCCACTCTATTTTGTGAAAAATGCTCTCTCTTTCTGAGTGCCTCAGTCTATTAATTTGCCAGGTATCATGGTTTCTCGAAAATATTATTTTAATACCTGTAGCTGCTTCTATTAATCTGGACCAGCGTTACCAACCTTTGCCTCATTTGCATGCCTATACTATTAATAGGGGGTTTTCAATACCTCTGTACATGCTCGAATACCGCCACCCCTATTGCTGCAAAAGACAATACCCTTCTCATTGGGCTGTGAAGAAAGAAAAAGAAATTAAGAGAAAGGAAAAAAGAAAAAGACAGAAAAATCTTACTGCGTAAAGTAATTTCTCCTAATCTCTCTCCTCACTTTTAGCAATAATTTTAATTTGGTGTTAGAGTAAGTAGTCTTTCCCTATTCACTCCATCAAAACCCTTTATAATTAAAGAAAATTCTCTCTCAAATCTCCTCTCAACCTTCTCTGTTCCATTGGAAATAGCCTCAGCATTTCATGTCCTTCCTCATAATTATAGCTTCTCATCCCGATTATATTAGCACAGTTGGATATTATAAGTTGGATAGCCCTATGAAAAGCAAGGTACATTTTAATCCAACGAGGGTCAGCTGAGCAGTGAATGACAAGGACCACTGCTTTGCTCAACTGTTGTAAACATCAGCCAGTTCTGCCCAGCAACAAACTTGGGGGAGCAAAATGTTGCAAAAGCTCAAAGAACAAGGTGAAGGCAATAGAGCATGGTAGCATTGGGGTAAACGAAAACCAGAGCGTGACAGGAAGGGACAGGATCTATAAACATAACAGTGTATCAGAAACTGGGGCCATAGCAGAAGAAAATGGTAAGAAAAAACATTTAAAAGCTCTTTATCTGAATGCACGCAGATAAAGGTTCACGGAGTTGGAGGATGGATAGAGGATTGGCTAACTAACAGAAAACAGAGAGTAGGGATAAATGGTTCATTCTCTGGTTGGCAACCAGTAATTAATGGAGTGCCGCAGGGATCAGTGCTGGGACCCAACTATTTACAATCTATATTAATGCCTTGGGAAGAAGGGACTGAGTGTAACGTTGCCAAGTTTGCTGATGATACAAACTAAACATTCAGGGGTACTTGACAATTCGGAAGGACAGACAGAAAGGAAAAGGACGTGAGCTAGATCTGTTGATAAAGAATGGAATCACTGCAATAGTGAGAAACGATATTGGCTCAAATGATCAGGATGTTGAAACAGTTTGGGTGGAGATAAGGAATAATAAGGGGAAAAGTCTAGAGGTCCCCTAACAGTAGCAATTCTGTTGGTTGGAGCATAAATCAAAAAATAGTGGGGGCTTGTAAAAAGGGAACAGCAATAATCATGGGTGATTTTAACCTTCATATTGATTGGACAAATTAAATTGGTCAGGGTAGCCTTGAGGAGGAGTTCATAGAGTGCATAAGGGACGGGTTCCTTGAGCAGTATGTATCGGAACCAACCAGGGAACAGACTATCTTAGATCTGGTCCTGTGTAATGAGACAGGATTAATAAACAATCTCCTAGTAAAAGATCCCCTTGGAATGAGTGATCATAGCATGATTGAATTTCAAATTCAGATGGAGGGTGTGAAAGTTGGATCTCAAGCCAGCGTAATAAGCTTAAATAAAGGTGACTACAAAGGTATGAGGGCAGAGTTGGCTAAAGTGGACTGGGAAAATAGATTAAAGTGTAGGACGGTTGATGAACAGTGGTGTACATTTAAGGAGATATTTCATAACACTCAAGAAAAATATATTCCAGTGAGGAGGAAAGGGTGTAAAAGAAAAGATAGCCATCCGTGGCTAACTAAAGAAATAAAGGATGGTATCCAATTAAAAACAAGGGCATACAAAGTGGCCAAAACTAGTGGGAGGACAGAAGACTGGGAAGCTTTTAAAAGCCAGCAAAGAACGACTAAAAAAAATGATGAAAAAAAGGAAAATAGACTATGAAAGTAAACTTAGCACGAAATCTAAAAACAGTTAGCAAGAGTTTCTATAGGTATATAAAAAGGAAAAGAATGGCTAAAGTAAATGTTGGTCCCTTAGAGGACGAGACCGGGAAATTAGTGATGGGGAACATGAAGATGGCAGAAACTCTGAACAAATATCTTGTATCAGTCTTTAGGGTAGAGGACACTAAAAATATCCCAACAGTGGATAGTCAAGGGGCGATAGCGGGGGAAGGAACTTAACACAATCACAATCACTAAGGAGGTGGTATTCAGTAAGATAATGGGACTAAATGCGGATAAATCCCCTGGACCTGATGGCTTGCATCCTAGGGTCTTAAGAGAAATAGCGGCAGGGATAGTGGATGCATTGGTTGTAATTTACCAAAATTCCCTGGATTCTGGGGAGGTCCCAGCAGATTGGAAAACTGCAAATGCAATGCCCCTCTTTAAAAAAGTAGGCAGACAAAAAGCAGGAAACTATAGACCAGTTAGCCTAACATCTGTGGTTGGGGAATTGTTGGGAGTCCGTTATTAAAGAAGCAGTAGCAGGACATTTGGAAAAGCATAATTCGGTCAGGCAGAGTCAGCATGGATTTATGAAGGGGAAGTCATGTTTGTCAAATTTGGTGGAATTCTTTGAGGATAAAGGGGAACCAGTGGATGTGGTGTACTTGGACTTCTAGAAGGCATTTGACAAGGTGCCACATAAAAGATTACTGCACAAGATAAAAGTTCACAGGGAGTAATATATTAGCATGGATAGAGGATTGGCTAACTAATAGAAAACAAAGAGTCGGGATAAATGGTTCATTCTCTGGTTGGCAATCAGTAATTTAGTGTTGGGGCCCCAAATATTTACAATCTATATTAACGACTTGGATGAAGGGACCAAGTGTAATGTAGCCAAGTTTGCTGACGATACAAAGATGGCAGGAAAAGCAATGTGTGAGGACAGAAAAATCTGCAAAAGGACATAGACAGGCTAAGTGAGTGGGCAAAAATTTGGTAGATGGAGTATAATGTTGGAAAGTGTGAGGTTATGCACTTTGGCAGAAAAAAATCAAAGGGCAAGTTATTATTTAAATGGAGAAAGATTGCAAAGTGCCGCAGTACAGCGGGACCTGGGGGTCCTGGTGCATGAAACACAAAAGGATAGTGTGCAGGTACAGCAAGTGATCAGGAAAGCCTTTATTGCAAAGAGGCTGGAGTATAAAAGCAAGGAAGTCTTGCTACAGTTATACAGGGTATTGATGAGGCCACACCTGGAATACTGCATACAGTTTTGGTTTCCATATTTAAGGATATACTTGCTTTGGAGGCAGTTCAGAGAAGGTTCACAAGGTTTATTCCAGAGATGAGGGGGTTGACTTATGAGGAAATGTTGAGTAGGTTGGGCTTCTACTCATTGGAATTCAGAAGAATGAGAGGTGATCTTATCGAAACGTATAAGATTATGAGGGGGCTTGACGAGGTAGATGCAGAGAGGATGTTTCCACTGATGGGGGAGACTAGAACTAGAGGGCATAGTCTTAGAATAAGGGGCCGCCCATTTAAAACTGAGATGAGGAGAAATTTCTTCTCTGAGGGTTGTAAATCTGTGGAATTTGCTGCCTCAGAAAGCTGTGGAAGCTGGGACATTGAATAAATTTAAGACAGAGATAGACAGTTTCTTAACCAATAAGGGAATAAGTGGTTAAAGGGAATAGGCAGGGAAGTGGACCTGAGTCCATGATCGGTCAGCCATGATCATAATAAATGGTGGAGCAGGCTCGAGGGCCGTATGGCCTACTCCTGCTCCTATTTCTTATGTTCTTATAAACCACAGGCTTACAATGATTTTTATATTCAATTTAAAGAAGTAATCGACAACAACCCCATCATCTCCTGAAACAGGAAGGCATCATTCTTGAGCCCGTAGTCTAAGTTGACACTCCAGTGCAGCGCTGAGGGAGTGCTGCATTGTCGGAGATGCCATCTGCCTTCTCAGGTGGATGTAAAAGATCCCATGGCACTATTTCAATGAAGAGCGGGGAGTTATCCTGGGGCCAACATTTAGTCCTCAATCAACATCACTAAAACAGATTATCTGCACCATTCCTCCAGTATCCCGGCGTGCCGCGCGAGGTCTGGCGTAGTTCTCGGCTCCTCCAGTATACCGGCGTGCTCCGCGCGGTGCCTGGCGGAGTTCTCGGTTTCTCCAGTGTCCCGGCGTGCTCCGCGCGAGGGTCGGTGATCATGGCGGCAACTCGGGAAGATGCGGCAGAAAATAAAGAGAACCGAGCGGCGGCGGCTACCCTGAGCCTGGAAAGTATCCTTTGCCGAGCCCGGGGCTTTCCGGTGCCGCGCGGAAGCAGCCCGGCGGCACCAGCGCGTTCCCCGGCCGCAGTGAGGCAGAGCTGGGGCACAGAGTGTGGGCACAGAGACTACGTGTCAGTCCCGGGAGTGGGCCCCGGGGAGGGGAGGGCACAGGCAGTGTGTGGGGACTGGATAGGAAGGGCACATTTTCCTTGGGTCAACAACCAGTGGGCATGGATTTAAAGTAATTGGGGGGAGGTTTAGAGGGGATTTGAGGGGAAATGTCTTAATCCAGAGGGTGGTGGGGGTCTGGAACTCACTGCCTGAAAGGTGGTAGAGGCAGAAACACTCACCACATTTTTTTCCTCCCTGGTGGCTCACAGCAGTGTCAAGGAGGTTAATCTTTAAATACCTCGAGACTCCAGGACAATCCTGAAGGTGTGCACCTAAAGTGCTGTAACCTGCAGGGCTGCGGACCGAGAGCTGGAAAGTGGGATTAACATAAGGGGCCGCCCATTTAAAACAGATGAGGAGAAATTTCTTCTCAGAGGGTTGTGAATCTGTGGAATTCTCTGCCCCAGAGAGCTGTGGAGGCTGGGTCATTGAATATATTTAAGGTGGAGATAGACAGATTTTTGAATGATAGGGGTGTGAAGGGTTATGGGGAGCGGACAGGGAAGTGGAATTGAGGCCACGATCAATCAGCCGTGATCTTATTGAATGGCGAGCAGGCTCGAGGGGCCATACGGCCTAATCCTTCTTATGTTCTCATTAGGCTCTTTGTTAGCCAGCATGGACACGATGGTCTAAAATGACGACCTTCTGTGCTATAGAGTTTGAACCCAGCTGTGAAGGGGGCAAACGGGCATGTGGGTATCGGGAGGGGGTGAGCCACGAGCCTGGGGGCCACAGTGTGCGGGGAGCCCAGACGAAGGTGTGAGCTGTTTATCCCGCTCTCTGGCACTGGAAGCGGCCCAGTTGTGACACGGAGCTCGCACTTTGCTGCCTTTAGGATGTGACATTTGCTGCAGACCGTCAATCCCAGCCGAATGTCCTATCACGGCATATGCCTTTAACCATGCCATCATCACATTTTGTCAACTATCAGTTATATTTATCTTGGGTCATTTTGAGATGATCGAATAAAGCTCCCATTTAATGTTAATTTGGTAGAGTGCATGCTCCTTCAGTTAGGCCCTTTTACTGAGTGAAACCATCTTGAAACTGACGTTACACCCCCTGAAATCTCCCAACCATCTGTAGTTAGACCATCATGGTGATTCATTCACTGATGTTGAAATGTGCAGCTTTCTGGATGATTCTCTGTTACCACCTCCTCATTGCAACAGATCTGTTTCTTGAGGCAGTTGGTTTCCTGTTTGGGCTTACCAATTATAAAGTTTTATGAACAGTGGCAAACTATCAGTGGGAAGTTTGTGGCAGAGGGGCACTTTTAATACTATGTGGAAGATGTCCACTTTCATTCATCTTTACTAAGTACAGATAGCAACTTATGAGCAAAACTTGTGCTGGGCAAGTAAAACGCAACTTCTCCTTGCCCTGTAGGTGCAACTGTCTGAATGGAAAATAAAACTGTAACACAAAAAAGAATGCTGGAATCACTCAGCAGACCAGGCAGCATCTGTGGCAAGAGAAAGAGTTAATATTTCAGGTCGACAACCTTTCATCAGAACATTCACAGAAACCTACCACTGAGCTTGGTGCCTCTTTAAATTACATCAGCACCCCACTGTCCCTCCAAGCCAACTTCATGAAAACTTCCCTTCCTGCCACCTTTGGTTCCCATACCCTGCTTCTGTTCCTGCCCACTGTGTGCCCTCACCATTTCAGCCTCTGGCACGGCACACTTGTGCTTCCTCCTGCCTCATTTCATCTAACTTTTCAACCCCACAGTCTCACAGTTTCTGCCCAGTTTCCTTTGCCCACATATCTTGCAGAGGTTTCCCTGTGCACCAGGACTCACTGTTACAGGTAAACTGTACAGACGGGTGACAAGGCTGCAACTTCAAATTGAAAGTGCCCTTCCAGGTCAGACTGGTGTGACCACTCCCTTCAGCCCACGCCATTAAATCCTTCTGCCCTGAACCATGTGTTCTCTGACCTAAGACAGTTACAAGAAGGCACAATTATTATGTTTCAATTAACATCACAAAACATTGTTTGTGGGAGCTTGCTGTACACAAATTGGCTGCCCCGTTTCCTACAGTACAACAGTGACGACACTTCAAAGTACTTCATTGGCTGTAAAGTACTTTGAGACGTCCAGTGCTCGTGAAAGGTGCTATAGAAATGCGTCTTTCAGTGAGAAGCGTGAATGGTAATGAACTGATTTGGTGACTACAGGTTCTGAAGTTTAGCAATTTAACACCTATACTATGCAGGCATATGTAGCTTTTGTTACTTAACCGGATTCCTCTATTTGGTTTACTGGGATAGCGATAACTAAGCTCGGGGTAACTTGATCCCTGTGGCTCAGAGCAGACAAGACTTACGGGAAGTACAATGTTGCTTATTGCAAGAACAAAGATTGGGAGAAATGTACGGGTTTGCACAGATGGTGCTCCTCAGTGCCCCAGTCTCTCCATAGTTGGTAGTTGGAACAGTCAAAGCTCCAGTTTGATAGCGGGAAGTGGTTCTCACCGCCAGCACTTGGCAAATCAGTTGTGAGCACAAATTGCCAGGTTTCTCTCCTCTCGTGAATGCAGTAACTTTCTGTTCTACGGCACTATTCAACCATGGAGGTCATCACCAAGTCCAAGCAAACCTTCTTTCCAGCAGGAGTGAGAGCCCTGTCTATCAGTTTCTCCCTCTCCCTCAATTGTAGGCTCCTGAACAGCTGCCACAGCAAGATCAGGGAACTGGGGGCATAATGGGATTCGAACCAGAGACCTTCCTGCCCTGCGTTGCTCAGTACTTTCTTCATTTCACTGCCTTTGTGTGAAGCAGCCAAGCACTCCTTATGCACATCCTGTTTTCCTCAATGTGTGTATTCCAGTCCTGCAGATCATCAAGGACTCTCAGCAACAACATGGCCTCCGACATGAAGACTACCAGAGATACAGGTTGGTGGTGATGGTCGGTTGTTGTTTGTTACCTTTGTGCCAACTTGGCGTTGGGGAACTTGCACATTTCAAACATCGTATCAGAGAAAGCTGCGACAGGGTGTCGTTCAATCCACTGCAGAAGGGCCTGAAGAATTCACTTAAAGCTTTGTGTGTCAGGAACAATTAGATTTCCAGTGTGTGCTGTACCTTTTGAGCACGGGTAACTTGGAAAGATTTTAGTTACTGCATTTGCCAGTGTATAAAGTTGCTTCATTGGTTGATTATTGAAAAGCTTGACTGTTGCAGTGCTACGCAATGTGTTTCCCTTACAGTCAGACTAATCTGCGCAAAGTGCAATTTCAAACATCAGGTTGCACCGTCGTGAGGAGCTGTTGCTCTATCCTTTAACAGCACCAAACTAGACAATGTGGAGCTCCTGTCAAAGTTTATAAGGGTTTAGACTTCTTTCAGGCCTGTCGCATACTTTCCTTCAACAGCATCCATGTGTATGAGGGGCCCAGATAGAGTGGATAGGATGGACCTATTTCCCTTAGCAGAGAGGTCAATAACCAGGGGGCATAGATTTCAAGTAATTGGTAGAAGGATTCGAGGGGAGTTATCATAGAATGGTTACAGCACGGAAGGAGGCTATTCAGCCTGTTGAGCCCATGCCGACTCTCAGCTCGTCTCACTTCTCCCCCCGCCCTTTCCCCGTAGCCCAGTGAATTGTTTCCTTTCAGGGACTTATCCAGCACCCTTTTGAGTCTGCCTCCACCACCCCCTCAGGCTGGCATTCCAGATCCTAACCACTCACTGTGTAGAAAAGGTTTTCCTTGTGTCGCCTTTGGTTCTTTTGCCAGTCACCTTAAATCTTGTGTCCCTGGTTCTCGGCATTTCCGTCAATGGGAACAGTTTCTCGCTAGCTACTCTGTCTAGACCCCTCATGATTGTGAACACCTCTAACAAATCTCCTCTCAACCTTCTCTGCTCCAAGGAGAACAACCCCAGCTCCTCCAGTCTATTCACGTAACTGAAGTCCCTCATCCCTGGAATCGTTCTTGTAAATCTTTTCCGCACCCTCTCTAAGACCTTCACATCCTTCCTAAAGTGCAGTGCCCAAAATGGGACACAATACTCCAGTTGAGGCCAAACCAGTGTTTTATACGTTTGTACTCTATACCTCTATACCTCTAATCAGGATCCCGTAAGCTTTTGTAACCGCTTTCTCAACCTGCCTTGCCACCGTCAACGATTTGTGCACATATAACTCCAGGTCTCTCTGTTCATGCATCCCCTTTAGGATTGTACCCTTTAGTTTATATTTATATTTACTCTCATTCTTTCTACCAAAATGTATCACTTCAGACTTTTCTGTGTTAAATTTCATCTGCCCATTCTACCAGACTGTCTCTGTCCTCTTGAAGTCTATCCCTCTCCTCACTGTTCACTATACTTCCCGGTTTTGTGTCATCTGCAAATTTTGAAATTGTGCCCTGTACACCCAAGTCAATGTCATTAATGTATTATCAAGAAAAGAGTTGAGAATTTTTTTCACCTAAAGGGTGGTGGGATCTGGAACTCACTGCCTGAAAGGATATTAGAGGCAGAAACCTTCATTGCATTTAAAAAGGATTTGGATATGTACTTGAAATGCTGTAACCTACAAGGCTACGGACTAAGAGCTGGAAAGTGGGATTAGGCTGGATAGCTATTTTTCAGCCGGCGCAGCCACGATGGGCTGAATGGGCCCTTTCAGCGCCGTAATTTCTATGATTCTATAATTAATCATGGTATCAGCATAATATCTTGTCACAGTGAGTTAATGAATAACACATACCTGGGAGTGAGTCACAAACTGGACTCTAATCGAGGGGTTCAGGTGGGTTATATACAGAATAATGGTTAGCCGGGATTGAGGTATAGGCTGGAATCTAATCAAAGGGTTCCAATGGTCTATATAGATTATTAGAGTATTCCCAAAGGAACCCAGGAATCACGTGATCTTCCTCACTGTCAGCTGATGTGCAATTCTGCACCTCAGGACTTCCATCCACAGTCTGCTGGCTATTGTATTTTGTCGAAAGCAGGATGTGTGGATTGGGATTGTGTTCTGCAGCTTTGGGCAGTGTCTGGGTTTTTGCAGATGACCGATTTGCAAACCGGGGATCTAAAAGTCAAATTATATGGAAATCGTTTCCCACAGGCTGCAAATGCCACAGAGAAATACTACAGTTGGCATCTTCCCACTTAAACTGACGTGCTGTATCTTTCTCCTTTCAATAAACAAATAAGTCACGGAATAAATTCAGGACCTTGTTAATTCACTCAATTTGATAAACAGCCCAAAAATGCGCTCAAGCCATGGAGTTTGTAATTGAAAGTGCCGATATCTGCAGTGTCTGCATTTCAATTGGTTTTTATTTTAGTGCTTGTGTGTTTGAGAGCTGTACTCTTACAGGCCATTTAAAAAATTAAACAAGTCCCACTCTTGCACTACCCTTTTGGGTCTGAAGATGGTCATGGATTCCTCCTCATAAACCAAAATCTTTTAGTCAAAGGCTGGTAAAGGTACCGACGGATACGGAGCAAAGGCAGGTAAATGGAGTTGAGGTACAGATCAGCCATGATCTAATTGAATAGCGGAATAGGCTCGAGGGCTGAATGGTATCCTCCTGTTCCTGTGCTCTGCAGCTCTGAGCAAATGAACATTTTGGGAGGGCTATGGATGTGACTTAAGCAGTTATTTAAAACCCTGGTTGAGAGTCGCAGCCTGGAGTTTCCTTTACAATGAAGACTACAAGCCTATTTTGCTTCCTCCGCCCCGAGAACCCCCTGCTTTCTCCTGTGCTTTTGGCTTGCGCTGTGCTTTCCCTTCACCATGTGCAAACCCTTACTCTCTCACATGCTTAATCTTTGTTCGTGGGTGTGCGTACAGTTCTCTCTCTTTCCCTATCTCGCTCGCCATGCACTTTAGCCTTCGGGCACAAAATTAGTCTGGGAAGTATTGGAGAACAAACAGTAATCATTGGGTGCCTTTTTAAAATTTGGACTATATCATTAACATGCCAACAATTGTTTCTCTTAACTGTTTCGCTTACAGTTGGGTTTTGAGAGTTGGGAAAGATGGGCTAGAGTCAAAATTTTCCTTGTAAATATCAAGGAGAAATTTGCAGGGCGATGGGGAAGAGCAGGGGAGTGGGATTAATTGGATAGGTATGTCAAACAGCCGGCACTGATGCGATGGGCCAAATGGCTTCCTTCAGTGCTGTGTGACACTATGCTGGTTCAGTAATATTCCCCCTCTTTTCCACCTGGAGTTGCTGTGGTTATTCTCCCTTGTGGGTGGGTTGAGTGCACAGGCGATTAAGTGTGGTAGTGGTTGTTCGGCTACAGCTCCTGTACTTCTGTTGATTTGTGTTGGAGATGGACTCGCATTGGCTGCGTCGTCACTAACTCTCTCCTTGGTTGGCTGTAGGGGTTACTGTTCACGCAGACTCCGCCGCCTCAGGAAGGCGCTTGGCTTTAAAATGGGAAACAGGCACAAGTTCACGGGCAAGAAGGTCACAGCGGAGATTCTGTCAGACAACAGGTAGGAGACTGGAAACTATACTGCCATCTTGATTTCAATTTCATTGTCTTTGGGCTGTGTACTGATAAGCTAGAGTCTATCCAGGGCTGGAGGAAAACAGTTTTTACTGTTGATGGTTCTTGGTGAAATTATTTCAGGTTCTTTCAGTCTTGTTCTTGATCAGCACGTGATCTTCACATGGCACAAATATGCCCACCACGGTCAGGAGAAACAAACTGCTGAGAATCACTGACTTTTCTATAACAAATGGAGCTGAATGAATATTTCACCAGTACTTCTGCACAAGTACATTTGTTTGCAGTGAATTAAAAAGCACAATGTGGTGAAATGTATTTGATTGAAAAATTCCCAATTTATGGTAGCTGATCTGCGCTGTACCAGCGCGAGGGAGCGAGCATTTGCTGCTGTACAGGGAACTGTACAGAGTGTGTTGCAGTGTATCTGAACTGCAATGCAAGAGTCTAGGGCGCTTGATGCAGGTGGGGCCAGATACCAGAGGCCTCGCCTCGTATGTTCAAGCTATTGATAGATGCGTAGTGCTTTCTCTAATCCTGCCCTCCTGTATTTAGGTATTTGTTGCTGGTTTTGATGGACGCAGAGCGAGCGTGGAGCTACGCCATGCAGCTGAAGCAGGAAGCCAACACCGAACCTCGCAAACGCTTCCACCTGTTCTCTCGGCTCAGGAAAGCCGTCAAGCACGCAGAGGAGCTGGAACGCCTGTGTGAGAGCAATCGCGTTGATGCAAAAACAAAATTGGAAGCTCAGGTAAACGGAGGAGAGAGAGAACCTGCGCAGGACAAGCAAGGTTTAGCGGCTTGTGTCATTGGGGGTAGTCCTTGCATTTCACGTGCTTTTATGTTCTGCTGCTCCCTATTGTATCGTGTTTTTCCTGCTGACTGCTTTGTATTCCTTTCAGGCGTACACTGCCTATCTTCGAGGCATGCTGAGTTTCGAGCTACAAGAGTGGAAAGGTGCTATGGAGGCTTTGCACAAATGCAAGTGAGTGATTTGCTTCTTTATAGTAGTGTTCCTTTAGGTTCTCCCCTGGCTTCTCAATGTGCGCTACATGTGGTTCCTGTCTCTCTCCTACCTCCTGCCCACTTCCCCATTGGCAACCTGATGTCGTGGTTTTACTCCCCGTGGGCCATGAGTGTTTGAGGCTTTTTGTTTGTTCTTGGAATGTGGGCGACACTGGCAAGGCTGGCATTTATTGCCTATCCCTAGTTCCACTGAGCAGGTAATGATTGAACGCCGCCTTGAAACACTTCAGCCCTTGTGCTGGTGAAATTCCCACAATGGGGTTAGGTAGGGAATTCCACGATTTTGACCCAGCAGCAATGAAGGAATGGCAATAAATGTCCAAGTCAGATTTCTTGTCCTCAGTGGTGAGGTTGCTGGGCAAGGAGGTGCTGTCTAAGTACGCTTGATGAGTTGCTGCAGTGTATCCTGTAGATTGTACATGCTGAAACTAGAATGTTCCAGTGATGGAAGGGGTGGGTATTGACTCTGTTGGCAAGAATGCCAATCAAGTGAACTGCTCTATCCTGAATGACGTTGAGCTTCTTAAGTTATTTCGATTGTACCACACTGACTTGAGCCTTGTAGGTGGTGGAGGACTTTGAGAGATCAGTATCCACTCATTGCAGAGTACCGAGCCTGTTCCCTGCTCTTGTAACCGCGGTGTTGATATGGCTGGTCCAATTAGTGTTCTGGTCTGTGGTGACCTCCATGATGTTGATTGTGGGGGGACTTGGCGATTGTGGAGTCATTGAAGTTTGGGAGAAGTGACTGGGATTTCTCTTGTTGAGATGGTGATTTCCAGGCACTTGTCAGCCCAAGCCTAGGTGTTACTCAGGTCCATCTGTAGGCTGGCATTGGCTGCTTCACTATCGGAGGGAGTTATGAATGGGGCTGAACACTGGAGTCATCGGAATCACTCCTGACTTTGACACAGGGAAAGTCATTGATTAAGCTGCTGAAGGTAGTTTTCTAGAAGACATCGGCAATCTTGGTTCTGAACTGCTCTACTTGTTCCGTTTGATGTCTACCTGAGACCAAGATCTATTGTCTTTAGCAGTAATTGTTTTGAGGCTTTTTCCTTCCAGGCTCTGTGTAAAATGGGAGGGCAGAGGATTCTCGCGAATAGTTGGGCATGCCTTCTCTATCTGCTGGGAGAATGGAGGACCCGAGGAAATAGTATGCATCTTCTCTGTCTGAGCAAAGGGATGAGCAGGATTGAGATGTTACTATGACAGCACTGCTTAATGCCTGATTCTTGCCTACCTTTGTGAGCACAGACAGCAGCTCTCCTTTGCAGTGGTTGGATTTGAAGGTCTGGTAGGTTGTTTACACGAGTGCTGGTGTGATTGGAAATGCTTGTTGCTGTGGATGAAGCTTGCTTTATAGAACAAGCTTTTTATTGATGCTTGCTCCAACTCTTGTCGTCAGAACACTTATTTCAAAATGCTTTGTAAAAAGAGGGCAAGAGTATTGGGAATTACTGAGGAATGGGATAGCAATATATTTAAATTATCTTTAGAGATGTTTCTGTGGAAGGGAGCAGTGCCAGTTTCCCTCGGTCTTTGTACCCACACCAGACTGAAGCAAGCAGGCACTGTCCACGTTGTTATGGCTGTGTGTTCCTGTGTTTGGCTAAATGGGCTATTCTGAAAATAGCCCTGCCCCCCCTCCCCCTTTCACCTTTGTCTCTCGCTGCACATCATTCCTGGCGGTGAGGGTGATTGAGCAACCTGCCCCTCGACCTCCAGAAGGTGAAAACACTGGCCTTTTGGACCGAGCCTTGGCCAATGCTGCCTGGTCACTGACTCTTCCCTGTCAGAGTCAGGGAATGGGGTTCTGAACAATGACGGAGCGCAAAGCAAAAGCTCTCCATCGACCTTCCCGCGAATGTTTCCGGAGCGCTGTGTGACGTCCGGGAAAGCAGCCTGAGGTTTAATGGCTACACGGCTGGGTGGTTAGCACATAACGTGGCACATGATTCAATGCCAATGGTCTGCAGATCCTGTGCAGGCCGCTCACTGACTTTTCAATGTAAATAACCACATGTGCACGAAAAATTGAATGGGTTGTACTGCCAGTTAAAAGGTCCGTGGGGAACATTGCTCTCTAGGTGGAGTGTTGTACATGCACATCCATGTTGTACCACTTCACTGTCCCCAAAACTTTTTTTACTTTTACTTTTTTCTCTTGTTCTCTTGTCATGCACAGTTTGAACCCACAATACAAATAACATATAATATTGGGTTGGACTAAAATGGAATCTAAATGTGTAGACTATGTTTTGAACTATCGCCTATGAATCCCCACTTCCTTCACCCCACCATTGGTGGCTGTGTCTTCAGTCATCTAGGCCCTAAGCTCTGGAATTCCCTCCACAAATCTCTCTGCCTCTCCATCTCCCTCTCCTCCTTTAAGAGGGCTGCTTAAAACCTACCTCTTCATTGGCTGTAAAGCAAGCGCTTTGGGACGCCATGAGGTTGTAGAAGGCACTATATCACTGAAAGTTCTTTCTTTCCTTTCTCTTTAACCGAATGTTTGCTCACCTGTCCTAATGTGACTCGTGTCAATTTTTGTCTGGTTATGCTGGGACGTTGTCATGTATCCTATATTGCTACTGTTTGTACTATCACAAGGTGTGCCACCAGAGGGCACAGCAGTGGGAGACTTGTAGGTTACCTGTACAGGTGTGCCTGGCCTAGTATAAAAGGCAGGCAACCAGGTGTGATCCTCACTCTGGAGTTAACAAATAAAGGACTAAGGACACTACAGTTCAAGTACAACACATTGCCTCGTGGCGTCATTACTAGAGTATCCAAGGACATAACACGTTTAAAAGCGCTGTGTAAATGCAAGTTGTTTAAGAGATATGAGCCGTGTCAGGAGTTGGGGTGGTAAAGGCTCAATCTCCCAAGTAATGGGAACAGTTTAAATACTTGTGAGTTTATGTACACAGCTGTTTGCCAGTGTGAAAGTACCCGACTGTGTGCGGTTTTGAGGTTTTGACCCTAATTTTCCTTTGTCTTTGACAGGACAATCTACGAGAAGTTAGCAAGTGCGTTCATGGACGAGCAGGCGGTGCTGTACCATCAGCGCGTGGAGGAGATCTCTCCCAACATCCGTTACTGCGATTATAATATCGGTAAGATCATGTGTGCTTGAGGCACCGGCAGGGCCTCTCCGAACCCAATCGTGTCAGGAGTTCAGCCAGACACACTGTGCTATTCCTGGAATTCCTTTAGTAACATGTCAATGCAACGGGGAAAGGGTGGGGGAGTGGGACTAGCTGAGGTGTTCTTGCAGAGAGCCGGCATGGGCTCGACGGGCTGAATGGCTGCCTTCTGTGCTGTAACCATTCTATGATTCTATGAAGCCCCCAACTTGTGCTCAGGTGTGACTCGACGGGCCTCCAGAGCAGCCCTCCCTTGCCTTGTCCAAGTCGCCATTCTGCAGGTGTGGTCCGGGACAGCTAGGGATCAAGAAAAGTCATTTATTTTTTTACTAATTTCTACCATATATCTGTGGATTTTACCAGGTTGGTAGAGTGGTTAAAAAAATTCTCTCAATATTTACCATTTAAAAAAAACCCACATATTTCTCCTCGTCTTTGAGCTGCAAATCAGACGTTATTTGCCTGCATCGCATTGTTAGCATTGTCATGCCCAATGTGCGATGGCCTGCTTTATGTCACAGCTCTATACATCCCACAGTCTATGTGATGGTGTCACTAATGTAATGCGATCTTCTCAAGGCCCAATTTTCACTGTTAAATTCCTTCAAGGAGCCGGGAGTTAGCTTTTGTTACGAAGGTATTAGAGTCGAAGGGCTGGATTTTCGGTTTTCGGCAAAAACGGTAGTTTTACGCCAAAATTACCGTTTTCGCAGCACTACCGTTTTTAGGCCTAATTTTCGGTCTTTACGATCGTTAAAGTCGGCGGTGCACGAGGATTAGCGGTGCAAACTGCAAGGTTCGACAACTTTAGTCCAAGGCCGGTAGCTGCGAGAGAGGCCTTGGTGGGGGGGAAAAAACAACAATAAAACAAATTGCAAAAAAAACATTCACAAAACCCCTACCTACTAAATCGCTGAAAAATAATTACAAAATAAAAACTCTGGTAACTTAACTTTTTTGCAGGTCATCGTACTTACCGCTGCTGGCTGGTTTGACCTGTCGGTATATTCTGGGTGTGGCGGAGAGTGCCGAAAGTATGATAACGCAATCCGCGGCGTTTCACGTCGACATGCCGCTCCCTGGCAGTACTTGAAAGCGCTGCCGCAGAGAGGTCCCCAAGGATCCTGCCAACCAGGTTCTTGCCGCGAGGGTCAAATTGCAGCGAAAACCCGGTTGCAAAGTCGGCAAAAATCTAGCCCTAAGAGTAAAGAAGTCTTACTACAATTATACAGGGAATTGCTGAGTCCACACCTGGAGTACTGTGTACAGTTGTGGTCTCCTTACTGAAGGAAAGACATACTTGCCATAGAGGGAGTGTAACAAAGGTTTACCAGACTGATTCCTGAAGCGATTGCCCTGTGAGGAGAGATTGAGCAGACTGGGCCTATATTCCTTAGAGTTTAGAAGAATGAGAGGTGATCTAATTGAAACATGTAAAATTCTTAAGTAGCTTGACAGAGTTAATGCTGAGAAGATGTTTCCCCTAGCTGGGGAATCTAGAACATGGGGTCATCGTCTCAGAATAAGGGGTTGGCCATTTAGGACTGAGATGAGAAATTTCTTCACTCAAAGGGTTGTGAATCTTTGGAATTCTCTACCCCAGAGAGTTGTGGATGCTCAGCTGTTGAGTATATTCAAGGCAGAGGTCAATACATTTTGGGCAATTAAGGGATATGGGGAAAATGCAGGAAGGTGGAGTTGAGGTAGAAGATCAGCACGATCTTGTTGAATGGTGGAGCAGGCTCGAAGTGCCAAATGGCCGACTCTGCTTGTATAATTGATGAAGACCTGAGGTGGGTTCGGCAGTGACAGTGTGCAGATCACCTGTGGTTCTCCTGCTACAATAGGGTCACACAACTGAGCTGATGAACACCTCGTGCAGCCTGCATAAGGTGCACAAAAATATCAGTTGCCTCACGAAAAGTGCTTTACAGGGTACAGTCCCCACCACTCATGGCAATGACTCTAAGCTGATGAAATCTAAAAACCCCTCCATTCCTGTCAAATTCTGATTCCGAGGCTTGTTGCTTATTTCTTCAGATCTTAAAAGCTGGATTTAAATAATGAACTGGTTCTCATCAAGGGACGGCTTTGTGTTCTGCCTTGCCAAGCTGTTGGTATTAAATGTTTGAAACCTTTCAGGGGAGTTTTCCCCGGTGTCCTGGCCAATATTTGCCCTTCAACCAATAATACTGAAACAGATGATCTGGTCATTATCACAATGCTACTGTGTGAGCTTGCTGTGTGCAAATTGGCTGCTGCCTTTCCTACATTACAACAGTGTCCAGACTTCAAAACTACTTCATTGGCTGTGAAGCGGTTTGGGGCACCCTGAGCTCGTGATAGGTGCTATATAAATGATAATTGCTTCCTTTGGTACAAAATCCTTTCTACTTTCTAAGTATAAAATGATACTATTGCTAGCCACATGGCCTTGATGTCATTTGTTAGTGACTTCAAAGCAGCTTAATGCGAGGCAAGAACCCCAGATCATAAGTATAGCTGTAACACTAGCACTGAGCCCCAGTTCAAATAAGGCCCTAATACTGTAACTGCTTGTTAATTTGACATTCACCCTTTAAGCCACCAGTACTTTTTCCTATTCAACATGCAGCAACTGCACAATGGGGGCTGGTGGGGCCTCATAAAGTGGGCTTTCCTTCCAAAAGATATTTTAAGATAAGAAACGTCCACGTTTAAAACAGACAGTGGCTTATATCGGCCACAAATGAATAACCCTAATTATTTGCACTAACATCAATTTCAAAGTTGCCAGTTATAACGCCTTAACGTGCTCCCTTTAGTTCGAGCAGAAGCAGCTGTGTTTAGCTGTTAGTTTGCACTTTGTTCAGGTGGCACTGAATGCAAGAACAAACATATGCGAGTAAATAACAACTTGTTAATGTTCAATTACCTTTTTGTGTACTCCTCTAATCTCCTCCAAGTGGTATGGGGTTACAGCTTGTACTGAGCACTGGCAGCAGGTTATAGAATCATAGAATGGTTACAGCTCTGTAGGAGGCTATTCGGCCCGTCGAGCCAGTGCCGGTTCTCTGCAAGAGCATTTCAGCTAGTCTCAATTCCCCACCCTTTCCCCGGAGCCCTGCAAATTTTTTTCCTTCAGGTACTTATCCAATTCCCTTTTGAAAGCCACGATTGAATCTGCCTCCACCACCCTTTCAGGCAGTGCATTCCAGATCCTAACCACTCGCTGTGTAAAAAAAGTTTTTCCTCATGTCACCTTTGGTTCTTCTGCCAATTACCTTAAATCTGTGGCCTCTGGCTCTCGACCCTTCCACCAATGGGAACAGTTTCCCTCTATCTACTGTCTAGACCCCTCATGATTTTGAACACCTCTATCAAATCTCCTCTCAACCTTCTCTGTTCTATGGAGAACAAACAGAGAAACATAGGAAATAGATGCAGGAGTAGGCCATTTGGCCCTTCGAGCCTGCACCATCATTCAATAAGATCATGGCTGATCATTCCCTCAGTATCCCTTTCCTGCTTTCTCTCCATATCCCTTGATCCCCTTAGCCGTAAGGGCCATATCGAACTCCCTCTTAAATATATCCAATGAACTGGCATCAACAACTCTCTGCGGCAGGGAATTCCACAGGTTAACAACTCTCTGAGTGAAGAAGTTTCTTCTCATCTCAGTCCTAAATGGCCTACCCCTTATCCTAAGACTGTGTCCCCTAGTTCTGGACTTCCCCAACATCGGGAACAATCTATCCGCATCTAACCTGTCCCGTCCCGTCAGAATCTTGTATGTTTCTATGAGATCCCCTCTCATTCTTCTAAACGCCAATGTATAAAGCCCCAGTTGATCCAGTCTCTCCTCATATGTCAGTCCAGCCATCCCGGGAATCAGTCTGGTGAACCTTCGCTGCACTCTCTCAATAGCAAGAACGTCCTTCCTCAGATTAGGAGACCAAAACTGAACACAATATTCCAGGTGAGGCCTCACCAAGGAACTGTACAACTGCAGTAAGACCTCCCTGCTCCTATACTCAAATCCCCTAGCTATGAAGGCCAACATACTATTTGTCTTCTTTACCGCCTGCAGTATCTGTATGCCAGCTTTCAATGACTGATGAACCATGACACCCAAGTCTCGTTGCACCTCCCCTTTTCCTAATCCGCCACCATTCAGATTATCTTTGCATTTTTGCCCCCAAAGTGGATAACCTCACATTTATCCACATTATACTGCATCTGCCATGCATTTGCCCACTCACCTAACCTGTCCAAGTCACCCTGCAGCCTTTTGGCGTCCTCCTCACAGCTCACACTGCCACCCAGTTTAGTGTCATCTGCAAACTTGGAGATATTACACTCAATTCCTTCATCCAAATCATTGATGTATATTGTAAAGAGCTGGGGTCCCAGCACTGAGCCCTGCGGCACTCCACTAGTCACTGCCTGCCATTTTGAAAAGGACCCGTTTATCCCGACTCTCTGCTTCCTGTCTGCCAACCAGTTCTCTATCCACGTCAGTATATTACCCCAAATACCATGTGCTTTGATTTTGCAAATCAATCTCTTGTGTGGGACCTTGTCAAAAGCCTTTTGAAAGTCCAAATACACCACATCCACTGGTTCTCCCTTATCCACTCTATTAGTTGCATCCTCAAAAAATTCCAGAAGATTTGTCGAGCATGATTTCCCTTTCATAAATCCATGCTGACTTGGACCGATCCTGTCACTGCTTTCCAAATGCGCTGCTATTTCATCCTTAATAATTGCTTCCAACATTTTCCCCACCACTGATATCAGGCTAACCAGTCTATAATTACCCACTTTCTCTCTCCCTCCCTTTTTAAAAAGTGGTGTTACATTAGCTACCCTCCAGTCCATAGGAACTGATCCCGAGTCGATAGACTGTTGGAAAATGATCACCAATGCATCCACTATTTCTAGGGCCATTTCCTTAAGTACTCTGGGATGCAGACTATCAGCCCCTGGGGATTTATCGGCCTTCAATCCCATCAATTTCCCGAACACAATTTCCCGCCTACTAAAAATGTCCTTCAGTTCCTCCTTCTCACTAGACCCTCGGTCCCCTAATATTTCCGGAAGGTTATTTGTGTCTTCCTTCATGAAGACAGAACCAAAGTATTTGTTCAATTGGTCTGCCATTTCTTTGTTCCCCATTATAAATTCACCTGAATCCAACTGCAAGGGGCCTACGTTTGTCTTCACTAATCTTTTTCTCTTCACATATGTATAGAAGCTTTTGCAGTCAGTTTTTATGTTCCTGGCAAGCTTCTTCTCGTACTCTATTTTCCCCCTCTTAATTAAACCCTTTGTCCTCCTCTGCTGAATTTTAAATTTCTCCCAGTCCTCAGGCCTGCTGCTTTTTCTGGCCAATTTATATGCCTCTTCCTTGGATTTAACACTATCCTTAATTTCCCTTGTTAGCCACGGTTGAGCCACTTACCCTGTTTTATTTTTACTCTAGACAGGGATGTGCAATTGCTGGAGTTCATCCATGTGATCTTTAAATGTTTGCCATTGCCTATCCATCGTCAACCCTTTAAGTATCATTTACCAGTCTATTCGAGCCAACTCACGCCCACGCTGCCTCTCCGACGACGCTGCTCCGCAGCTTCTCTCGTCTATCCACATAACTAAAGTCCCTCATCCTTGGAATCATTCTCGTAAATCCTTTCTGCCCCCTCTCTAAGGCCTTCACATCCTTCCTAAAGTGCGGTGCCCAGAATTGAACACAGTACTCCAGTTGAGGCCGAACCGGTGTTTTCTAAAGGTTCATCATAACTTCCTTGCTTTTGTAGAGTAGAACTGGAAACAAAACTGGGTAAAAGGTCACTGCGCAGAAGTAAAATTCTTGTTCTATCATCATCATGATAGGCGGTCCCTCGAACGAGGATGACTTGCTTCCACATCAAAAGGGATGAGTTCGCAGATGTTTCATTGAAGGACCCGATGCCTGTGCGTGGATTTTTTTAACGTGTGGTGGCCGTTGCACATCAGCCACCACACGGGCTTGACAGAGCTCGGCCTTTATCCAGTGGCAAGGATTAACCAGGATGACTGGAGACCTGCTCTGCTGCACGGACCTAGTGCGCGCACATGGTAGTGTGGGCTAGCCCGTGCTGCCCCTGGGCCCTCTGTTCTTCTGGGCCCTGTACCCACATTCGCCGCACCTCCGCCACAATCTCTCACCGCACCTCCACACCAAATATTTGCCTCACCTCCGCCACGATCACTCGCTGAATCTCAGCCACGATTTTTCACCGCTCCTTCGCCCCGATCATCGGCTGCATTTTTGCCTTGATCTCACGCTGCTTCTCCGCCTCAATCATGAGCCGCACCTCCGCCATGATCTCTCGCTTCTTATCTGCCCCGACCTTCCTGTTCCTCTGCTGTACCTGGGCCCCGCCGATGTTCCTGCCCACGCTTCAAACGGCGACCTGGGCTTTGATGACGTCACCCAGTCGCCCACCTCGAAGTCGTCGCACATTTGAAACGACTCGCGCTGGAAGCTGCAGTGGTATGTCCACGATGTTAAAGGGCCCGCACTGCAGCTGTTTTATCCTCTCAACCTGCGGTGGTGTCCTCTCGCAGGTCGGGGTGATTCACGATGTTGCAGGAGCCCACACTCCAGCTCTTATACTCCCGACCTGCGAGAGGATTTGCCTGCTCTACCCGATAACCAGTATAAGTGGTATGCAGTGTATTCCTAGCCCTATAAAGAGCTTTTGTTCTTGAGCATAGTAAAGGTTTATTTTTATTAACAAGGTTGAAAAATTGTTCCTTTTTCTCAATCTGGTGCACTACCTCGCCCTAATTGTTCTTTACCTCGTACTTGGTATTTGTGACAGTGTCATATGCTCACAGTGTTTTATTGCTTTTAGTGCTGAGCTGTGTACATATTTGTGGGTTATCGTTCAGCTTTATTTTTAGTTCCATGTTTTCACGGCGCTTGATGTTCCAAATGAAAACTGATTTACTCGGGTATTTTTGGACCCTAACTTTTTCTTGTATTTTATCCCGGTTCTCAACAAAAACCTAAAGATGGTGGAGAGAAGAATGCTATTTTCTTAAAATCTGGCTACCAAATTGTCTGTCAAAGAACTACCACCAATCATTAACTCTTGCCCTTCCCACTGGCCTGACCTCAGACACCATTGTCAATCAAAAACTTTAACCGCAAGATGGCTTGATCTACTGATCTATGCTGGATAACTTTCTGTTTGAGAACCTGTGAAGACACATCAGAACAAAATAAACCAACAAGCTCGCTCCTTTAGTTACATAGATTAGATGCAGTATCATAGTGCAGAGCATCTTTGAGTAACAAGGCCAGAGTTCCTGCAAATCAGTAGATTTGAAAGGAATTGCTTGGATGAATTAAACAATTATGAGGGCTTTTGATAAGAGTAAATAAGGAGAAACTGTTTTCACTGGACACAAATTTAAAATAATTGACAACAGACGAGAATTTTTTTTACACAGCTTGTTATGATCTAAATGTACTGCTTGAAAGGCTAGTGGAAGCAGATTCAATAATAACTTTCAAAGAAGATTTGGATATATACTTGAAAAGAAAAAATGTTCAGAGCTGCAGGGAAAGAGCAGGGGAGTGGGACGAATGGGATATCTCTTTCAAAGAGCAGGCCCAGGCATGGTGGGCTGAATGGCCTCCTCCTGTTCTGTGTGTTTCTGTGATATGAAGCACTATTATCTGTCAGGAATTAAATCTGTCAGGAATTGTGTGCAAAACTCTTTGATAACCATTCAGAACTTTTGTTTTCTCACCATGTGTAAAGTATTAATTTTACTCTATTTCATAAGTCGAAAGAGAAAAGTGAAGGCAGCAAAGCTGAGTAATGATTTAGGTAAAATCAAGCAGTGTGTGTCAGGGAGTGACAGAGTTTAACAAAGGTAATGGAGCATTAGATCATGAGAACATAATAGGAGCAGGAGTAGGCCATTTGGTCCCACGAGCCTCACCTCCCACGCCCCCCCCCACCCCACCCCTTCACCTGTCTCTCTCCCTCTCTCACCCCCCAGCCCCTCTCACTCTCTCATCCCCCAGCCCCTCTCCCTCTCTCGCCCCCCAGCCCCTCTCCCTCTCTCGTCCCCCCAGCCCCTCTCCCTCTCTCGCCCCCCCAGCCCCTCTCCCTCTTTCGCCCCCCCAGCCCCTCTCCCTCTTTCGCCCCCCCCAGCCCCCCTCCCTCTTTCGCCCCCCCCAGCCCCTCTCCCTCTCTCTCCCCCCCCAGCCCCTGTCCCTCTCTCGCCTCCCCAGCCCCTCTCCCTCTCTCGCCCCTCTCCCTCTCTCGCCCCTCTCCCTCTCTCGCCCCTCTCCCTCTCTCGCCCCTCTCCCTCTCTCGCCCCCCAGCCCCTCTCCCTCTCTCGCCCCCCCAGCCCCTCTCCCTCTCTCGCCCCCCCAGCCCCTCTCCCTCTCTCGCCCCCCCAGCCCCTCTCCCTCTCTCGCCCCCCCAGCCCCTCTCCCTCTCTCGCCCCCCCAGCCCCTCTCCCTCTCTCGCCCCCCCAGCCCCTCTCCCTCTCTCGCCCCCCCAGCCCCTCTCCCTCTCTCGCCCCCCAGCCCCTCTCCCTCTCTCGCCCCCCCAGCCCCTCTCCCTCTCTCGCCCCCCCAGCCCCTCTCCCTCTCTCGCCCCCCCAGCCCCTCTCCCTCTCTCGCCCCCCCAGCCCCTCTCCCTCTCTCGCCCCCCCAGCCCCTCTCCCTCTCTCGCCCCCCCAGCCCCTCTCCCTCTCTCGCCCCCCCAGCCCCTCTCCCTCTCTCGCCCCCCCAGCCCCTCTCCCTCTCTCGCCCCCCCAGCCCCCTCGCCCCCCCCAGCCCCTCTCCCTCTCTCGCCCCCCCAGCCCCTCTCCCTCTCTCGCCCCCCCAGCCCCTCTCCCTCTCTCGCCCCCCCAGCCCCTCTCCCTCTCTCGCCCCCCCAGCCCCTCTCCCTCTCTCGCCCCCCCAGCCCCTCTCCCTCTCTCGCCCCCCCCAGCCCCTCTCCCTCTCTCGCCCCCCCAGCCCCTCTCTCTCTCTCGCCCCCCCAGCCCCTCTCCCTCTCTCGCCCCCCCAGCCCCTCTCCCTCTCTCGCCCCCCCAGCCCCTCTCCCTCTCTCGCCCCCCCAGCCCCTCTCCCTCTCTCGCCCCCCCAGCCCCTCTCCCTCTCTCGCCCCCCCAGCCCCTCTCCCTCTCTCGCCCCCCCAGCCCCTCTCCCTCTCTCGCGCCCCCAGCCCCTCTCCCTCTCTCGCGCCCCCAGCCCCTCTCCCTCTCTCGCCCCCCCAGCCCCTCTCCCTCTCTCGCCCCCCCAGCCCCTCTCCCTCTCTCGCCCCCCCAGCCCCTCTCCCTCTCTCGCCCCCCCAGCCCCTCTCCCTCTCTCGCCCCCCCAGCCCCTCTCCCTCTCTCGCCCCCCCAGCCCCTCTCCCTCTCTCGCCCCCCCAGCCCCTCTCCCTCTCTCGCCCCCCCAGCCCCTCTCCCTCTCTCGCCCCCCCAGCCCCTCTCCCTCTCTCGCCCCCCCAGCCCCTCTCCCTCTCTCGCCCCCCCAGCCCCTCTCCCTCTCTCGCCCCCCCAGCCCCTCTCCCTCTCTCGCCCCCCCAGCCCCTCTCCCTCTCTCGCCCCCCCAGCCCCTCTCCCTCTCTCGCCCCCCCAGCCCCTCTCCCTCTCTCGCCCCCCCAGCCCCTCTCCCTCTCTCGCCCCCCCAGCCCCTCTCCCTCTCTCGCCCCCCCAGCCCCTCTCCCTCTCTCGCCCCCCCAGCCCCTCTCCCTCTCTCGCCCCCCCAGCCCCTCTCCCTCTCTCGCCCCCCCAGCCCCTCTCCCTCTCTCGCCCCCCCAGCCCCTCTCCCTCTCTCGCCCCCCCAGCCCCTCTCCCTCTCTCGCCCCCCCAGCCCCTCTCCCTCTCTCGCCCCCCCAGCCCCTCTCCCTCTCTCGCCCCCCCAGCCCCTCTCCCTCTCTCGCCCCCCCAGCCCCTCTCCCTCTCTCGCCCCCCCAGCCCCTCTCCCTCTCTCGCCCCCCCAGCCCCTCTCCCTCTCTCGCCCCCCCAGCCCCTCTCCCTCTCTCGCCCCCCCAGCCCCTCTCCCTCTCTCGCCCCCCCAGCCCCTCTCCCTCTCTCGCCCCCCCAGCCCCTCTCCCTCTCTCGCCCCCCCAGCCCCTCTCCCTCTCTCGCCCCCCCAGCCCCTCTCCCTCTCTCGCCCCCCCAGCCCCTCTCCCTCTCTCGCCCCCCCAGCCCCTCTCCCTCTCTCGCCCCCCCAGCCCCTCTCCCTCTCTCGCCCCCCCAGCCCCTCTCCCCCTCTCGCCCCCCCAGCCCCTCTCCCCCTCTCGCCCCCCCAGCCCCTCGCCCCCCCAGCCCCTCTCCCTCTCTCGCCCCCCCCAGCCCCTCTCCCTCTCTCGCCCCCCCAGCCCCTCTCCCTCTCTCGCCCCCCCAGCCCCTCTCCCTCTCTCGCCCCCCCAGCCCCTCTCCCTCTCTCGCCCCCCCAGCCCCTCTCCCTCTCTCGCCCCCCCAGCCCCTCTCCCTCTCTCGCCCCCCCAGCCCCTCTCCCTCTCTCGCCCCCCCAGCCCCTCTCCCTCTCTCGCCCCCCCAGCCCCTCTCCCTCTCTCGCCCCCCCCAGCCCTTCTCCCTCTCTCGCCCCCCCCCCCAGCCCCTCTCCCTCTCTCGCCCCCCCCAGCCTCTCTCCCTCTCTCGCCCCCCCCAGCCCCTCTCCCTCTCTCGCCCCCCCCAGCCCCTCTCCCTCTCTCGCCCCCCCCAGCCCCTCTCCCTCTCTCGCCCCCCCCAGCCCCTCTCCCTCTCTCGCCCCCCCAGCCCCTCTCCCTCTCTCGCCCCCCCAGCCCCTCTCCCTCTCCGGCCCCCCCAGCCCCTCGCGCCCCCCAGCCCCTCGCGCCCCCCAGCCCCTCGCGCCCCCCAGCCCCTCGCGCCCCCACAGCCCCTCGCGCCCCCCAGCCCCTCGCGCCCCCCCAGCCCCTCTCCCTCTCTCGCCCCCCCCTTCCCCCCACTCTCTGCCCCGACCACCCTCCCCCTCTAGCGCCCCCCCAGCCCCTTTCTTGACGCTCCGCTTCAGCCTCTCTCTCCCACCCCGCCCCCCAGCTTTTCTCTCTCTCTCTTCTGTCCCCCCTCCCCCTCCTCCCCACAGCACCTCTCTCGCTGTTGGGCCCATGCCAGTCGCTGTCGTTCCGCTGCCATTGGGCCCAGGACCGCCACTATTGGGCCCATGCCAGCCAGGAGGGAGAGAGTCGGAGCCTCGGGTTCTGCTTCTCGGCACCATGTTCATGGAATGATTTGGCCGGGAGGGGGGCGGAGCTTTTCGACTGTCAGTCAGAAAAGTGCAGTACGGCCAGGGAGAGGGCATGGCTGGACAGACACCTGTCTGTCAAAAGAAATGCAGTACAAATAGCTACATCGGCAATATCTAGCCTACTTCAATCATCAAATTAGAGGAACATGTCATAAGAGTAATGCATTAATCATTTGGGACATTATTCTTCATATAAACTCGGCAAACCAAATTTGCAAAGGTAGTTTGGAAGACGAGTTTATAGAATGCATGCAAGACAGTTTTCTAGAAGGATATGTCAAGGAACCAACTAGGCAACAGGATTAGTTTTAACTCTCGCATTGTATAATGAGACCGTGTTCATTAATAATCTTATAGTAAAGGATCCTCTGGATCATAATATGTTAAATTTCATATTGAGTTTGGTGGTTAATTCTGAAACTAGGGTCTTAAATTTAAACAAAGCCAATGATGTCGGAATGAGGTCTGAATTGGTGAAGGTAGATTGGGAAATTAGAATAAAAGATATGACGCTAGATAAGCAATGGCGAACATTTAAAGAAATAATTCAAAATTCCTTTTGTTCAGCAAAGATAACAAGGAACCCTTTAACAAATTATCTTTTTTGAGTGTTGTAAACGGTGAGGAGGATAGCAAGAGACTTCAGGAGAATATAGACAGACTGATGAAATGGGTAGGCACATGGCAGATGCAATTTAACACAGAGAAGTGATGCATTTTGATAGGAATACTGAGAGACAACATAAACTTAACATAATCGAAATGTTACAATTTTAAAGGGGGTGCAGGAACAGAGAGACCTGGGGGTATACTTGCACAAATCTTTGAAGATGGCAGGACAAATTGAGAAGGCTGTTAAAAAAGCATGCGGGATCCTTGGCTTTATAAATAGAGGCAGAAAGTGCAAATGCAAGGAAGTTATGCTAAACCCATATAAATCACTGGTTATTCCCCAGCTGGAGTATTGTGTCCAATTCTGGGCACCGCACTTTAGGAAGGATGCCAAGGCCTTAGCAAGGGTGCAGAAGAGATTTACTAGAATGGTACCAGGGATGAAATATTTCGGTGAAGTAGAGAGACTAGAGATGGTTGGATTGTTCTCCTTGGAGCAGAGATGGTCAACAGAAGATTTAATAGAGCTGTTCAAAATCATAAAGGGTTTTGATCGAGTAAATAAAGAGAAACTGATTCCAGTAGCAGAAGGGTCTGTAACTAGATTTAAGGTCATTGGCAAAAGACTCCGAGGGAACACGAGGGGACGAGGAGAATTCTTTTTACACAGTGAATTATGATCTGAAATGCACTGCCTGAAAAGGTGGTGTGAGCAGATTTAACAGTAACTTGCAAAAAGGAATTGGATAAATACTTGGAAGTGAAAACTTTTGCAGGGCTATGGTGAAAGGGCAGGGGAATGGGACTAGTTGGACAGCTCTTTCAAAGAGGCAGCATCTATACGATGGGCCGAATGGCCTCCGTCTGTGCTGTATCATTCAATGATTCTATAATTCTCAACAAATATACATTCCCTTGAGGAATAAAAGCTCATGGGAAATGTGATCCAATCATGGCTAACTGGAGAAGTTAAGGATAGTATTGGATTAAAAAAAGAGGCTTACAAAGTTGCCAAAAAGAGTAGTAAGCCTCAGGATTGGGAGAGTTTTAGAAATCAGCAAACAATGACCAAGAAATTGATAGAGGGAGAAAATCGAATAAGAGAGTAAACTAGCAAGAAATACAAGAACAGATTGTAAGAGCTTTTTACATGTATGTAAAAAGGAAGGGATTAGAGAGAGTAAACGTGGGTCCCTTAGAGGCAGAAACAGGATAAATTATAATGGGGAATAAGGAAATGGCAAAGACGTTAAACAAATATTTTGTGCCTGTCTTCACAGTAGAAGACACAAAAAAACATACTGGAAATAGAGGAGAGCCAAGGGTCTAATGAGAGTAAGGAACTTAAAGTAATTAATATTAGTAAAGAAAAAGTACTGGAGAAATTAATGGAGTAAAAGCCGACAAATTTCCTGGACCTGATGGGCCTACATCCTAGGCTTTTAAAAGAGGTGGCTGCAGAGATATTAGATGCATTGGTTTTGATCTTCCAGAATTCCCGAGTTTCTAGAATGGTCCCTCCCTGTGGATTAGAAGGTAGCAAATGTAACCCCGCTATTCAAGAAAGAGGGAGAGAGAAAATGGGGAACTACAGGCAGTTAGCCTGACATCAGTAGTAGGAAAAATGCTGGAATCTATTATTAAGGACGTAGTAACAGAGCACTGAGAAAATCATATGATTAGGCAGAGGTAACGAGCAGGGTAAATAAGGGGTAACCAGTGGATGTCGAATATTTGGATTTTCAAAAAAGGCATTCGATACGGTGGCACACAAAAGATTGTTACTCAAGATTAGGGCTCATGGAATTGAGGGTAATATATTAGCTTGGATTGAGAATTGGTCAACGCACAGAAAACACAAGAGTAGGAATAAACTGGTCATTTTACGGTTGGCAGGTTGTTACTAGTGGGGTGCTGCAAAGAACAGTGCTTGGGCCTCAGCTATTTACAATCTATATCAATGATTTAGAGGAGGGGATTGAGTGTAATGTATCCAAGTTTGCTGACGATACAAAGCTAAGTGGGAGAGTAAGCTGTGAGGAGAATGCAAAGAGGCTGCAAAGGGATATAGACAGGGTAAGTGATTGGCGTATAGTGTAGAGTATAATGTGGGGAAATGTGAGGTCATTCACTTTGGTAGGAAGAAAGGAAAGCAGAATTTTTTTTTAAAAAGGTGAGAGACTAGTAAATGTTGGTATTCAGAGGGATTTGGGTGTCCCTGTACAGGAATCACAAAGTTAACATGCAGGTACTCTGGATCAGTTCCTGTCGAGTGGAGGGTGGCCAATGTAACCCCACTTTTTTTTAAAAAAGGAGGGAGAGAGAAAGCAGGGAATTATAGACCGGTCAGCCTGACCTCAGTAGTGGGTAAAATGATGGAATCAATTGTTAGGGATGTCATGGCAGCGCATTTGGAGGGTGGTGACATGGTGGGTCCGGGTCAGCGTGGATTTGTGAAGGGGAAATCATGCTTGGCAAATCTTCTGGAATTTTTTGGGGATGTTTCCAGTAAAGTGGACGGAGGAGAACCAGTTGATGTGTATATTTGGACTTTCGGAAGGCTTTCAACAAGGTCCCACACAGGAGATTGATGTGCAAGGTTAGAGCACATGGGATTGGGGGTGGTGTGCTGGCGTGGATTGGGAGCTGGTTGTCGGACAGGAAGCAAGGAGTAGGAGTGGATGGGTGCTTTTCAGGGTGGCGGGCGGTGACTAGTGGGGTGCCGCGGGGTTCTGTGCTGGGGCCCCAGCTGTTTACATTGTACATTGGTGATTTGGACGGGGGGATTGAATGTGGTATCTCCAGGTTTGCGGATGACGCTGGGTTGGGTGGCGGTGTGAGCTGCGGGGAGGATGCTGTGGGGTTGCAGAGTGGCTTGGGTGGGTGGGCAGATGCGTGGCAGATGAAGTGTGATGTGGATAAGTGTGAGGTTGTCCACTTTGGTGGTGGAAACAGAGAGACAGACTGTTATCTGAATGGTGACGGATTGGGGGGGGGGGGAGGTGCGGCGGGACCTGGGTGTCGTGGTGCGTCGGTCGCTGGGGGTTGGCATGCAGGTACAGCAGGCGGTTGGGAGGGCGGGTGGCATGTTGGCCTTCGTGGCGAGGGGGTTTGGGTGCAGGGGCGGTGAGGTGTTGCTGCAGTTGTACAGGGCCTTGGTGGGGCCACACCTGGAGTATTGTGTACAGTTTTGGTCTCCTAACTTGAGGAAGGACATTCTTGCTGTTGAGGGGGTGCAGCGAAGATTCACCAGACTGATTCCCGGGATGGTGGGACTGACCTATCAAGAAGGACTGGATCAACTGGGCTTGTATTCACTGGAGTTCAGAAGAATGAGAGGGGACCTCATAGAAACGTTTAAAATTCTGACGGGTTTGGACAGGTTGGATGCAGGAAGAATGTTCCCAATGTTGGGGAAGTCCAGAACCAGGGGTCACAGTCTAAGGATAAGGGGTAAGCCATTTAGGACCGAGATGAGGAGAAACTTCTTCACCCAGAGAGTGGTGAACCTGTGGAATTCTCTACCACAGAAAGTAGTTGAGGCCAATTCACTAAATATATTCAAAAGGGAGTTAGATGAAGTCCTTACTACTCGGGGGATCAAGGGGTATGGCGAGAAAGCAGGAATGGGGTACTGAAGTTTCATGTTCAGCCATGAACTCATTGAATGGCGGTGCAGGCTAGAAGGGCTGAATGGCCTGCTCCTGCACCTATTTTCTATGTTTCTATGTACAACAAGCAATTAGCAAGGCAAATGGTATGTTAGCCTTTCTTGCAAGGAACTTGCAGTATAAGAATAAGGAAGTATTGCTGTAATTGTATTGCTGTAAGTATATAATTACATTGGTGAGACCACACCTGGAGTACTGTGTGCAGTTTTGGTCTCCTTCCTCAAGGAAGGATATACTTGCCTTAGACTGGGTGCAATGAAGGTTCAGTACATTGATTCCTGGGATGGAGGATTGTCATATGAGGAACGATTGAGTAGAATTGGCCTATATTGTCTGGAGTTCAGAAGAATGAGTGGTGATCTCATTGAAATATATCAAATTCTTAGAGGGCTTGACAGGATAGATGCAGGGAGGCTGTTTCCCCTGGCCGAAGAGTCTAGAACCAGGGGTTCTCAAGATAAGGGGTCAGTCATTTAGGAATGAGATGAGAAGAAATTTCTTCAGTGAGGGTGGTGAATCTTTGGAATTCTCTACCCCAGAGGGCTGTGGGTGCTCAGCTGTTGAGTATATTCAAGACTGAGATCGATAGATTTTTGGACTCTCGGGAAATCAAGGGATATGGGGATTGTGTGGAAAAGTGGAGTTGAAGTAGAAGATCAGTCATGATCTTATTGAATGGCGGAGCAGGCTTGAGACATCATATGGCCTACTCCTCCTATTTCTTTCGCTCTTAAAGCTTTTGTTTTCTCTCCATATGTGAGGTATAATTTTACTCCATTTTAACTTAGTTGGGTTGGGAGTTATATCAGTAGCACGGGTCATTGCTGCTAGACAATACGGAGTCTGCCCATGCTGGCTACCCTTTCTCTACGCCATCCAGTCAATTCCTGTATGAAACTTGGGATTGTTCCAGGATTTTGAAAGTAAGTGGCTCCGGATCTTTTGAGGCTACTTGATAGAGTCTGAAACCGGGATCTGCGTGGAGCAGTTGGGAACCGAAGGATCATTTAGGAATATTCAGACTGCCTCACAATACAGCACATCCGAGAATAGCACTGATCGTCAGTGATTTATTCCATTGTCAGCGTTGAGCTCATGTTAGGGAGGAATCATTAACCATCCTCTGTCTCTTTGGCAGGTGACCAGTCTGCAATGAAGGAGCTGATGCAGATGCGGATGAAATCAGGAGAGAGTGGAGGGCTACTGGATGTAAGCAGTTACTGTTTAAAATCTGATTGTAATTGAGTGGCTGGGTCAGATTTAATTGGTTGAGCGACTCCAGCTCTTCCTGGTTGGTTGTGTGCTTTCTAATTGGTTACTTACAAAGTTCATAGTTCATTCATTTTGTCTAAAACCCTTATTTTGCTAATTATTTGGGTGAGGGGATGGGGGGCTGCTGCTCAGATAGGACGGAGCAGATTTGAGTGAGAGGCAGCAAGCTTCTCCCAAGCTACAGCCACATGACCCTCCCCACCTAGCCTCAAAATGAGCTTTAAGATTTCGATAGAGCAGCTTTAAATGATTTGAATTCTGAACTGATTGGATTATCGTATGCTCCTCGAAGTGAAACAGCAGAGAAATTAAACTTGCAGCGTTACATGCAGTATGTTGGCAGTGAGGACCGTGGTCCACCACAAGCTTCACACTTGATGTAAGGAACATGCGCCCCAGTCTGCTCCGGTGCCTGCTGGTCAGTGCACCTCTCCTGTGCTTAAATCATAGCTTTACGTTTTTTCTTTTCGACAAACTGGCTCTCCAGCATTGCTCATCTCAAGCCTCGATTTTAACTCCTGTAGGAATTCTTTGCTGTCCAGATTCATGGCTAAAGACCTACCACGTTTGCTTTTGAACAACACAGTGGGTGACTGCTAGTTGTTTTAAAAACAGGGGGTGTTTTTTTTGTGTGTGTCTCATCAATTTTCTTACTTCCAGGCTTGCCTTGACAGATCCTTCCCTGCTTGACCACTCCCTAGGTCCTGGAATAATGCCATTGAGTCCCTATTTACCAGCATCCTGTGGTTGTAGATGAGCCTTCATGCTGGTCTGTAATCACCAATCATTGAGCCATAGACGTTAACAGCACAAAAAAAGGCCACTCGGCCCATCGTGCCTGTGCTGGCTCTGTACTAGTGGAGCTGCTTGCCATTCACTGGTCCGTAGTGACCCGCTGTTTGTTTCAAACATTAGCAAAGATTCGGCGAAATCTATTGGTATAAGGAAGTTATTTTCTGAGTGAGCCTATACCCGTGCTGCAAGTTGGGCCTGACTTTTATCTTGTTTGCAATTCCCAAAGACTCTGATTACGCAGACCAGAGCAAAGCATGCTGCCACTATGAGTGAGGTGGAGTGGAGGGGACGGGTGATCCCAGTGAAAATCGATAAAGTGCGGATCTTCCTCCTTGGGCTGGATGAAAATGAGGCAGCAATTGCACAGGTATGGCTTGATTGCAGAGATGTGCCAGCAGAATAACGAGGGACATGTTTAGTACCTGACAACCATATGTCTGTTTATTTCTGCTTGCCCCTTTGAGCAGTGGGCTCCCAATAGAGTTCTGTTTATTTAACCAGCCCCATCCCCATCTTTCGGATGAGTCGTTGACTGAGGCTCCGTCTGCTCTCTCAGGGGGCATAAAAAAATCCCACGCCACCTCCCAAACCCGCAACCTCTACCACCTAGAAGGACAAAGGCAGCAGGTACATGTGAACGCCACCATCTCCCAGTTCCCCTCCAAGTTGCACACCATTCTTACTTGCAAATATATCACTGTTCCTTTGTCGTTGCTGAGTCAAAATCTGGAACCCCCACCCTAACAGCACTGTGAGTGTACACACGGACTGCAACGGTTCAAGAAGGTGGCTCACCACCACCTTCTCAAGGGCAATTAGGGATGGGCAATAAATGCCGGCCTTGTCAGTGATGCCCACATCCTGTGAATTAATTTTTTTTTCAATTATGTTATGTGTCAGCCAGGGCTCAGTGATGACACCCTTGACTCCAAGTCAGAAGGTTGTGGGTTCAAGTCCCAGCCCTGGGACCTGAGCCTATAGTCAAGGCTGACAATCCATTGTCGGAGGTGTTGTCTTTCAGATGAGATGTTAAACCAAGGCCCCGTCTACCCTCTCGGGTGGACGTAAAAGATCCCCTGCCACTATTTTGAAGAAGAGCAGGGGAGTTATCCCGGGTGTTCTAGAGAGCATTTATCCCTCAACCAACATCACAAAAAAAATGATCTGGTCATTATGACATTGCAATGTGTGGGACCTTACTGTGCTCAAATTAGCTGTCAGTTTTCCTACATTACAACAACGATTGCACAAAAGTACTTCATTATCTGTGGGGAGCTTTGGGACATCCTGAGGTTGTGAAAGGGACTATATTAATGCAAGGTACAGAATACTGTAGTGTATTGGGTATGTTACTGGACTAGTAATCCACTGTAGTGACTTCAAATCCCCATCCATGTCAGTTTGAGAATTTGAGTTCATTTAACAAAATCTCGGAATAAAAATCTGATATTTGTAAAATTGACCATGAAGTTGTCGGATTATCGTAAAAACCCAACCGGTTCACTGTGCTTTATGGAAAGAAACCTGACATCCTTACCCGGTCTGGCCTATGTGTCTCCAGTCCCATACCAATGTGCTTGACTCTTAATTGCCGTCTGAACTCAGTTGTATCACAACAGGACATCTCTGGAAGGGCAATAAGTGCTGGCCTTGTCAGCAAAGCCCACATCTGCAGAATGAATTTTTAAAATTCTTTAATTTCCTTTCGGCCTTGTCTCTTTCTTCGATGCCATAATTTGTTCAAATAAATTGATGTTGGAGCTAGTTGTAAATTTGATTGTGAAAAATATCTCGCTGTAATCGTGATCGTTTTATTCACAATTGCCTTTTTTGGGTGTCCAGGTTTTACCTCCTGAAGTGGAGGCATTTTAAAGTCACGGTCTGGTTGTTTTGCAGTGATGTTCAATGGAATCTGCAGTACTGTTTCCTGTCTTCGGAAGGTGCTGTTGCTCCTATAACACGCGCTCAGGCCTATTGTGCAAGACAGCAGCGGGATTGTAAAAAGTAGGGGAGCAGAGCAATAGGTTTGGGCTTTTAAAGCCTGTAAATTGAAGGGAGGGGATGGGAAAAGGAGATGGGCGAGCAGTTTTGAGGTAATGGAAGAAATGGTTTTAGATAGGACATGGGGTGTCTTAATTTGAATTGAGTGAGGTGGGAGGGAGGAGGAAACGCAGGTAGGAATGTGTATTTGGAGTAGAATGCAATTTGGAAAAACTTTCATGCTGGCAAAGGCACATATCGCCGTTCTTCTTTCATCGCTGGGTAAATATTTGGGAGCTCCCTACCTACCAGCACTGTGGGAGCACCATCACCTGTAGAGGTTGGAGATGGAAAGCCATCATCGCCTTTTCAAGGCAACTAGCAACGGGCAATAGATGCGGCCTTGCTGGTGCCGCTCACATTGTGAGAACTCATACATGAATGGTACCAGGGATGAAAGACTTCAGTTGCTTAGGGAGACTAGAGAAACTTTGACCGTTCTCCTTGGAGCAGAGATGGTTATCATCATCATTATAGGCAGTCTCTCAAAATCGAGGAAGACTTGCTTCCACTCTAAAAGTGAGTTCTCAGGTGACTGTGCAGTCTCTTGTCACAGGTGGGACAGATAGTCGTTGAAGGAAAGTGTGGGTGGGGGGGCCTGGTTTGCCGCACGCTCCTTCTGCTGCCAGCGCTTGTGTTCTGTACGCTCTCGGTGATGAGACTCGAGGTGCTCAGTGCCCTCCCGGATGCTCTTCGTCCACTTAGGGCGGTCTTTGGCCAGGGACTCCCAGGTGTCAGTGGGGATCAAGGAGGCTTTGAGGGTGTCCTTGAAACGTTTCCTCTGCCCACCTGGGGCTCACTTGCTGTGCAGGAGTTCCGAGTAGAGCTCTTGCTTTGGGAGTCTTGTGTCGGGCATGCGAACAATGTGGCCCGCCCAACGGTTAACAGAAGATTTAATAGAGGTGTTCAAAATCATGAAGTGTTTTGATAGAGTAAATAAAGAGAAATTGATCCCAGTAGCAGAAGGGTTTGTAACTGGATTTAAGGTAATTGGCAAAACAACCTGAGGAAACATGAAGGATGAGGAGAATTCTTTTTACACAGTGAATTATGATGATCTGAAATGCACTGCCTAAAGGGTGGTGGGAGCAGAGTCAACAATAACTTGCAAAATAGAATTGGATAAATACTTGGAAGTGAAAAATTTTGCAGCGCTATGGAGAAAGGGCAGGGGAATGGGACTAATTGGCTAGCTCTTTCAAAGAGACGGCACAGGCATGATGGGCCGAATGGCCTCCTGTGCTGTATATAACATAAGAACATAAGAAATAGGAGCAGGATTTGGCCATTTGGCTCCTTGAGCCTGCTCTGCCATTCAATAAGATCATGGCTGATCTGATCATGGCCTCAACTCCACTTCCCTGCCCACTCCCCATAACCCTTGGCTCCCTTATCATTCAAAAATCTATCTCCACCTTAAATATATTCAATGACCCAGCCTCCACAGCTCTCTGGATCAGAGAATTCCACAGATTCACAACCCTCTGAGAGAAGAAATTCCTCCTCATCTCCGTTATAAATGGGCGACCCCTTACTCTGAAACTCTGCCCCCTAGTTCTAGATTCCCCCACTAGGGGAAACATCCTCTCTGCATCTACCCTGTCAAGCCCCCTCAGAATCTTACACGTTTCAATAAGATCACCTCTCATTCTTCTAAACTCCAATGAGTATAGGCCCAACCTGTTCAACCTTTCTTCATAAGCCAACCCCTTCATCTCAGTAATCCAATGCTGAAATCCATGTAACCACAGCACGACGGACTGGTAATTGCAGCAACGTGTATAGGGATACCCGTCTGCCCAACTCCCCAGGCGGGGTAGTGAACCTGGTTGTGACCTATAGCTGTCAGTGGACCTGGTGTTTAATTGCCTGTCAGCTCGGTTTTGCTGTCGATGGCAAAATGCAGGCCGAACAAAGGCAGTGCTGAAATAAAACTGGTTTCTGTGTTGTTTTAAAAAGAGGGGAGCGGGCCGATGCCCTCTAACCCAGTAGGAGTTGGTATGACTGCGTTGCCCGGCTATGTTGTCTATCTACTTCACAATGCTGTAGGATGTGTAGAGGACAAAGGAATGTTGGTTAACATTTTTAAAAACGGTGGGGAAAACGACCAAAGTGCTGTTTAAAGTATTCTTTTCACCTTCTGTGGTTGCTTTTGCTGCCAGTCGTGGTAAGTCTCGCCTGGCCGCTTGAGAGAAATGGAGATGTATGTCTACACAAAGCCATCCAGGGATGTACTGCCAGGATAAGGGCACCCAGCCACAGAATGTGTAGAGTAAAAGAAACCTGGGAGTGCCATCTAATCTCTGGCTTTGAATGATCTCATGAGTCCACAAGTCTGAAACATGACCCATTTGTTCATGCTTCCTGGTGACTGCCACCTTTAATTCACTCCCTGCTACCGGTTATTCTATTTTGTGGTGTTATGGGGTTTTCTTATGCAACCTGTTGACATCTATGTGGGTAGGGAGCTCCTGACCAGTGCATGGCCATTCTGACTCAGTCCCCTCCCTCCCCACAACTAACTTACATTCCAGCAGTGACTATGCTTTAACAATAATTGGCTGTGAAGCACATTTAGAAATCCTGAGGATGTGAAAGATGTTATCTAAACACAACTTCTTCCTTCCAAAGCTCTCCTGACTCGAGCTGTGCCCACAACAAAAGCAACTATCTGTATCTGCTGGTGCCACCCTTCGCAGCACCAGTTTGCCATGGTCTGACTCTACCACTGCCATATGCCGAGGCACCGATATTGGCCGAGCCAAAATACGAAGGTGCCAAGCGAAGTTTTGGTCCTTCCTCACAGGGAGGAGCGCATTGAAGGGCATTCATCCCGTGGCTGCTTTCAGAGTATCGGAGGCCTGGGGGCAGGTCGCTAGATCACTAACCCCTACCCCACCCCACCCCTCCCCATGGCACTATTTCGAAGAAGAACAGTGGAGTTCTCCCCAGTGTCCTGGCCAATATTTATTCCTCAACCAAAACTTTAAAAACAGATGATCTGGTCATGATCACACTGCTGTTTGTGGGAGCTTGCTGTGCGGCAATTGGTTGTTGCGTTTCCCACATTACAACAGTGATTACACCCCAAAAGTACTTCATTGGCCGTAAAGCGCTTTGGGACGTCCTCAGGTTGTGAAAGACGCTATATAAATGCAAGTTCTTTCCTTTCTTACTATAATTTGGCAGAAACCAAAAGCCACTATACACTTCTCAACCAGACCATCACCAGTGCTTGTTAACGTAGAAGTACACAATAACTAGACGAACATGGTGCTCATGAATCATCAGTTACCAAGTCCATTATGTAAATGGGAGTTTTTAACAGCACCGTGCGTAGCTGATGATAACCAGAAACATCCCTCCGTTTACATTGACCATTCCTATATTTGTTGTTTATAAGTTTCTAGGTTCCTATGCTTTCTCGGGAGGGTTCCAGTGACTCATTGCAGTCCTAATGACACTCACATGAGGGTGTGGCGTGTTTGTGTGGCACCTATGCTGCAGTAATTGTAACATTGCTTGGAAACCCCCGTCTGAATATTCACTCTGAACACATTAAAAATGTGTCCTGAGTGCTATTATTACATGAATGCTGCTGAGGCTCCAAGTAGGTTAATGGTGTGGCCGTCCTCTCAATCGCCGCGGGAGTGACAGCTCTCAAACGCAAAGCCTGGACGAGAACGTGAAACCTTCCACTTTCGTTGCATTTTCCAGAGCAGACTACTGGCCTGTGAATGTGCACACTGCATCAAAAAGGAAGAACTGCACTTGTCTCTCACTTTCACAACCACGGGACATTTCAAAGCAATTCGCAGCCAATCAAGTACTTTTTGAAGTGTAGTCACTGTTGTAATGTAGGAAATGCGGCAGCCAATCTGCGCACAGCAAGCTCCCACAAACAGCACTCTGTTTTTGGTGGTGGTGGTGGTTGAGGCATAAGTATCGGCTAGGACACCAGATGAACTCGCCTGCCCTTCAGAATAGTGTGCGCAGGATCTTTTACCTGAGAGAGCAGACAGGTCCTCAGTTTAACAGAAGAATGAGAGGGGATCTCAGAAACATACAAAATTCTGATAGGGTTGGACAGGTTAGATGCAAGAAGAATGTTCCCAATGTTGGAGAGGTCCAAAACCAGGGGTCACAATCTAAGGATAAGGGGCAAGCCATTTAGGACCGAGATGAGGAGAAACTTCTTCACTCAGAGAATTGTGAACCTGTGGAATTCTCTACCACAGAAAGTTGTTGAGGCCAGTTCGTTAGATATATTCCAAAGGGAGTTCGATGTGGCCCTTACGGCTAAAGGGATCAAGTGGTATGGAGAGAAGGCAGGAATGGGGTACTGAAGTTGCATGATCAGCCATGATCTTATTGAATGGTGGTGCCGGCTCGAAAGGCCAAATGGCCTGCTCCTGCACCTATTCTCTATGTTTCTATGTCTCATCCAAAAGACGTATGTACCTCCAACAATGCAGCACACCCCCTCTACTGCAATGAAGTGTCAGCTGAGATTATGAGCGCAAGTCTTTGCAGTTTGTAAAATGGTGATTACTGCTCGCATTCGGGGCTCCCACTAATTGTGTTCCAGATCCCAGGGAAATGTGTTGTATTTTTATCCTCTTGTCCCCAAGCAATATGTATCCCACTTTCATGGAATACAGTTTTTTTTGTCATTTGTGAATTATTGGGTTAGCACAGTTGTGGGGTCTAAATCCTATGACATGGGGCTTCTCTCATTTTTCCTGTGTATCGTTTCTACCTGAGTGTAATCAGTGTAGGTGTTCTGATTTATAAACAGCACGCTTATATAGAAACTGTAAGAGACATGGGGCTGGATTTTACGCTGTTTTGTTTTCGGGGCGAAAACAGAGGCGGGGCAGGAAAGTTACCGGCCAGGAATAGTTTGTGCATTGGTAAGGAAGTTTGGGCATCTGGGCCCTGTGTCAGGGGGCGCAGCGCGACGGGAGGCATTGTACACTTTTCGTGGCGCAAGGATGGGAAACTCGTGTGCTAAACTGCCGGCCCGTGTGTGCTCCGAGAGAGGCCGGGGTCCGGGAGGGGGGAGACCTTTAAAAAAAAAAAAAAAAAATTACATGCCCAAAACATTGCCCACACCACCACAATACAAATCGTTGAAAAAATTAAACGAACAAACTCTCGCACTTACCTTTGGAGAACTTTACCTCCCTCTGGACTGCTTACCCAGGCGGTCATTGCCGGCGGACGGATCGGACAAAAGGCCAAAGTACTGCCGGTGTCGCAACCAGAGGCGTTTGCATACCCGGCGCAGCTCTTCTCGGCGGGGTGCAGGAGACCTGAACGGCGCCTTTCGTGCTGCTCCGGGGCGAAACCCGGAACACAAAGGACCGAAAAATCCAGCCCTTTGTGAACAAACCAGTCTTAATTAAAACCAAATAATGTAAACAAATACGATATCTCTAATTCGGTGTCAACTGTTGTCTGATAACATTCCTGTAAGCGCCTTAAGATGTTTTTACTATGTTAAAGGCACTATATAAATGCAAGTTGTTGTTGCTATGAAAGGAATGACAAAGTTGAACTGGGTAAACTTCAAATATTTGGTGACACAAAATTGAGGAAGTTAGAAGGAAGACGTGGACGTTTTCACCCAAAACTTTGGAAATAGTTACTGGGAGGCCATTGAAACTATCGAGCTATCACCCTAGAAGTTGCTGTTGTGATATTCATAACAAAATAAGAAATAGGAGCAGGAGTAGGCCATTTGGCCCCTCAAGCCTGCTCTTCCATTCAATAAGATCATGGCCTCAACGCCACTTCCCTGCCTGTTCCCCATACCCTTGACTTCATTATCGTTCAAAAATCTGTTATCTGCACCTTAAATATATTTAATGACCCAGCCTCCACAGCTCTCTTGGGCAGAGAATTCCAAAGACTCACGACTCTCTGAGAGAAGAAATTCCTCCTCATATCCGTTTTAAATGGACGGCCCCTTATTCTGAAACTATGCCCCCTGGTTCTAGATTCCCCCACGGGGAGGAAACATCCTCTCTGCATCTACCCTGTCAAGCCCCCTCAGAATCTTATATGTTTCAGTAAAGATCACACCTCATTCTTTTAAACTCCAATGGGTATAGTAGGCTCAACCTTTCTTCATAAGACAACCCCTTTATCTCAGGAATCAATCTAGTCAACCTTCTCTGAACTGCCTCCAATGCAAATATATCCCTCCTTATATACGGAGACCAGAACTGTATGCAGTACTCCAGGTGTGGTCTCACCAATACCCTGTACAGTTGTAGCAGGACTTCTGCTTTTATACTCCATCCCCCTTACAATAAAGGCCAACATTCCATTTGCCTTCCTGATTACTTGCTGTACCTGCATACTAACTTTTTGTGTTTCATGTACAAGGACCCCCTGATCCCTCTGTACCGCAGCATTTTGGAGTCTCTCTATTTAAATAATAACTCATTATTAATAATTTATGTCTGATTCAGCTTACGCATTCCTCTGTCTTATCTATTTTAATAGGCATAAATTTCAAAAAAAAATATTCTCAGGATATTGGGATTGCTGTCAAGGCTGGCATTTATTGCCCATCCCTAGTTACTCATCAGATGGCAAGTTGTTGTGGAACTTGTTACATCTATATTAAAGTAGTGGAAAATTAATCTTGTACAGTCAGCCGTGGCTCAGTGGGTAGCACTCTTGCCTCTGAGTCAAAAAGGTTGTGCGTTCAAGTCCCACTTCAGGGACTTGAGCACAAAATCAAGTGAGGAAGCGCTGCACTGTTGGAGGAGCCATCTTTTAAACCGAGGCCTTGTCTCCCCCCTCAGATGGACGTAAAAGATCCCACGACACTATTTTAAAGAAGAGCAGGGGAGTTATTCCCGGTGTTACGGAGAATATTTATCCCTCAGCCATCATCACTAAAACATATTATCTGTTCATTTTCATATTGCTGTTTGTGGGAGTTGCTGTGTGCAAATTGGCTGCTGCGTTTCCTACGTTACAACAGTGACAACACTTAGATAGAAACATAGAAAATAGGTGCAGGAGTAGGCCATTCGGTCCTTCTAGCCTGCACCGCCATTCAATGAGTTCATGGCTGAACATGCAACTTCAGTACCCCATTCCTGCTTTCTCACCATACCCCTTGATTCCCCTAGTAGTAAGGACTTCATCTAACTCCTTTTTGAATATATTTAGTGAATTGGCCTCAACAACTTTCTGTGGTAGAGAATTCCACAGGTTCACCACTCTCTGGGTGAAGAAATTCCTCCTCATCTCGGTCCTAAATGGCTTCCCCCTTATCCTTAGACTGTGTCCCCTGGTTCTGGACTTCCCCAACATTGGGAACATTCTTCCTGCATCTAACCTGTCTAACCCCGTCAGAATTTTAAACGTTTCTATGAGGTCCCCTCTCATTCTTCTGAACTCCAGTGAATACAAGCCCAGTTGATCCAGTCTTTCTTGATAGGTCAGTCCCGCCATCCCAGGAATCAGTCTGGTGAACCTTCGCTGCACTCCCTCAATAGCAAGAATGTCCTTCCTCAGGTTAGGAGACCAAAACTGTACACAATACTCCAGGTGTGGCCTCACCAAGGCCCTGTACAATTGTAGCAACACCTCCCTGCCCTTGTACTCAAATCCCCTCGCTATGAAGGCCAACATGCCATTTGCTTTCTTAACCGCCTGCTGTACCTGCATGCCAACCTTCAATGACTGATGTACCATGACACCCAGGTCTCTTTGCACCTCCCCTTTTCCTAATCTGTCACCATTCAGATAATAGTCTGTCTCTCTGTTTTTACCACCAAAGTGGATAACCTCACATTTATCCACATTATACTTCATCTGCCATGCATTTGCCCACTCACCTAACCTATCCAAGTCGCTCTGCAGCCTCATAGAATCCTCCTTGCAGCTCACACTGCCACCCAACTTAGTGTCATCCGCAAATTTGGAGATACTACATTTAATCCCCTCGTCTAAATCATTAATGTACAGTGTAAACAGCTGGGGCCCCAGCACAGAACCTTGCGGTACCCCACTAGTCACTGCCTGCCATTCTGAAAAGTCCCCATTTACTCCTACTCTTTGCTTCCTGTCTGACAACCAGTTCTCAATCCATGTCAGCACACTACCCCCAATCCCATGTGCTTTAACTTTGCACATTAATCTCTTGTGTGGGACCTTGTCGAAAGCCTTCTGAAAGTTCAAATATACCACATCAACTGGTTCTCCCTTGTCCACTCTACTGGAAACATCCTCAAAAAATTCCAGAAGATTTGTCAAGCATGATTTCCCTTTCACAAATCCATGCTGACTTGGACCCATCATTTTACCTCTTTCCAAATGCACTGCTATGACATCCTTAATAATTGATTCCATCATTTTACCCACTACCGATGTCAGGCTGACCGGTCTGTAATTCCCTGTTTTTTCTCTCCCTCCTTTTTTAAAAAGTGGGGTTACATTGGCTACCCTCCACTCCATAGGAACTGATCCAGAGTCAATGGAATGTTGGAAAATGACTGTCAATGCATCCACTATTTCCAAGGCCACCTCCTTAAGTACTCTGGGATGCAGTCCATCAGGCCCTGGGGATTTATCGGCCTTCAATCCCATCAATTTCCCCAACACAATTTCCCGACTAATAAGGATTTCCCTCAGTTCCTCCTCCTTACTAGACCCTCCGACCCCTTTTATATCCGTTGGTTGTAAAATGCCTTGGGATGTTGTGTGGCCGTGAAAGGCGCTATATAAATGCAAGTCTTCTAGTGACCGTTGGAAAGAATTTGCATTTCTTATAGTGATTCACGGCTGTCTTTAAAATACATTTGCTTGTTTCATAGGCAAACGTGGCAACCAGCTTTTGCACAGTAAAATCACACACAACAATGAGATGAAATGTCCAAGTAACCGGTGGTTTTTTTTTTGGAGGTGTTGTCTGGAACTGTTGGCGCTGACACTCCGATCTCCCCTGCTCATTGACTAAGTGGCCAAATATTACGTAACTTCCCTTTCCAATATAGTGACCTGTATTAAACTCATAGCTTCAGGTGGAGTCTGTTGACACAGTCCCATGTCTGTTCCCCTTCCACAGTCTTCTCACTTTGCACTTACTAGCATTAAATAAAATCTACCCAACTTCCCCATCTATCTCAATATTTCTGTATTTATTCCACATTTCATGTTTTTGTGTCTTTCCCCACCCCTCCTTCCCAGTTTCGTATCGTCAACAAACTTTGCTTTTGCCTCTGCTTCCAAATGATATACATACATTGTAAGCAGCGTCCTCACCACTGATCCCTGAAGCACCATGCCTAGCCCCCTCCTTCCATGTTGATGCAGCCCTGTGTACAGCTCAACTTATTTCCCTGGGATTCAGCCGATTTCACAAGACCTTTCCGTCCCTGCCCCACCCACCCACGCTGCCATTGTGTGCCATTCAACTTAGCTCCTGTGTGGTGCTGTGTCAAATGATTTAATAAAATTGAAATATATGGCATTCTCCCGAGTTCCTCTTGTCCATTAGGTCTGTTATGTAATTGAGGAAGCCCAGTGGATTAATTGGGCATGATCAATCTCGTTCTCGTAAAACCCCGCTGATTCTCTCATTGGTCCATATTTCTCCAATTGATTCATTATTTTCTCCTGCTGGGTGCCCTCTAATGTCTTCCTTGCTACAGACGCCAGGTTCACTCACCTGTACTTTCCAAGTTCACCTTTCCCTTTTTATGAATTGGTATTAAATGTGCCCTATCCAGCACTCAGACACCATTCCTGTTTGCATTGATTCCCAAGCTACGGTCATCGGGAATGATTGATTCATTTAGCTATTTCTTTAACTTCCCAATTCTGCAGTCCAACTGTGGTTTTCCTTCATCAACACAGAGCCAAGTCTTTTAGGATAATCTGCCATCCTTTGTAATGTTGATCAATATTTACTGTACAGGTGGGGATAAGCACCTGAGGTACAGGTGACTGGACCCAAGCTGAGCTGCAGTAGCTAACACCCTTCAGGCAAGTTCGTAACCAGTACAACAGGCTGTTCAGCATTCAGTCATAGTCCCAACATACCTTCTTTGGGTTGGGCGCTTGGCTGCTTACAAACCTGCTGAACTGTGCAGCCAACAATCCCACATCACAATAGCCCTTGCATGATTCCATTTTCCTTACACCTGACAATCAGTGGCTGCTATTATAAACAAATATTAAATGAATGGTAAAAGTGTTGTCATTGAGACAGTGTTCTATTGTGTAGAACGTAGCACATTCCTTGGTATTCAGTGCTGGCCATGAACTGGTAATTGAATTGCTGGAGGATTATATGATTCCATGGACTTTGGGATCCTTTACCGTGCTCAGTGACTCCACTGCATAAATGTAATATGTGCTCAAAACTGTAGCTTTTGCTTCTTTTGCTAAATTGTTTTGTGTTTGAAGATGACAACGGGAAGCAATTCTGAGAATCTGCTGTGGAGCCATTAACCATATGGGATACATCGACAGCAATTGCACTTATCTAGTACCTTTAATACAGGCAACTTTCGATTATCCGGGTCCCTCGGGGATTGGGCTATTCTGGGTAAACGATTTTTCCGTTAGGGTGAATCTACATTTTAAAGTTAAAACTTTAATGAATAAATACAATCGTTAGGGCGAGTTTACATTTATAAGTTAAAACCTTAATGAATCAATATAATCAGCTAACAAAAGATGGACATTACCAACATGCATGTACAGGTTCTGTAAAGTTCTGTCCCCTCAGTACATGAGGCATGTAGTGAAGTCAAGGTCACTGGACCTGCACCTTTATTTCACAGCTCTGGAATGCTGCACTTGTCTGAGACCTGTCCTTATATACCTGTCTCTTGCAAGTGCACCCCTGGTGGTAAGGTATGCTGGTGGTTACAGGTCATATCTTATTACAGTCATGTATAGCATTTTAGGATACAGTTATATATAATAATGTAAGATACATGACGGGTTCTGTGTCTGGAACCGCTGCCGGCCCTGCCCCCGTTCCCAATGTCAGCGGCGGCTGCGAGAGACAGCGGCTGCAGCAGCATGCGCACACACACACCAGGAAAGCAAGGGCAGAGGAGGGTGATTCTTACGGTGAGTGTGAGAGAGAATGTGCGAGTGTGAGAGAGAGAGTGAGTGTGTAAGAGGGAGAATGAGCAAATACAGATGAGCACAGTGTTTGGAAGGCAATTTTTCCAAATTATTTGGGGATGTCCTTTCACTTGTTAGCAACAGAATTTTAATCCCGTTACAATGGTTTTCCGTTGGATCCGTGTCCAGATAATCGAGGGTTGTCTGTCATGTAATAAAAACACCCCAAAGTGCTTCAGAGGTGGAAATAACAGAACATCAAGCAGTAGTGGGAGAAGGGGTAGGGATGACCCAAGTCAAGATTAAAGAGCTCGGCTTTAAGAAGCCTTTTTGAAGGAAGGAGGGTTTAGGGAGAGTGTTGACGAGTATAGGGCTGAAATAACTGGAGCAGGAGAGGTGTGCAAAGAAGGCCAGAGTTGGAACTGTATAGGGCACGTACTGGCTGAAGGAGGATGCAGAGATAAGGAATGCGGAGGGACTTGCAAATGAGGATAATGACTTTGAAATCAATCCTTTGACGATAGGAAACCTGTGAAGCTTGGCAAGGACTAAGGGAGTGAGCCTTTGTCCCACAGGGTAGCATGCGGGTGATAGAGTTTTGGATAAACTTAATTTGTGAAGGGCCAAACATGGTAGGCTGGCAAGTAGAGTATCGTTCGGAGTAATCGAGTCTGGAGGTGACAATGGCGTAGCTAAGAACATAAGAATTAGGAGCAGGAGTCGGCCATTCGGCCCCTTGAGCCTGCTCTGCCATTCAATGAGATCTTCTACCTCAACTCCATTTTCCTGCACTGTCCCCATATCTCTCGATTCTTTAATGTCCAAAAATCTTGATCTCTGTCTTGAATATATACAACGACTGAGCCTCCACAGCCCTCTGGACAAGAGAATTCTAAAGATCAACCTCTGAGTGAAGGAATTTCAGTCCTAAATGTCCGACCCCTTATTCTGAGACTGTGATCCCTGGTTCTCGACTTTCAGCCAGAGGAAACATCCTCCCTGCATTTACTCTGTCAAGCTCTGTCAGAATATTGTATGTTTCAATGAGATCACCTAAACTCTAGAGAATATCGGCCTAATCCTCATAGGACAGAGGCGATAGCAATATTGAGAATTAGAAGCGCGGAACCTGATAGAGTGGTATCGGTAAGCACTGGAAGTAGGTGATCAAAGGATTTGAAAAATTAGTGATGGCGAGTTCAGAACTGGGTATTGACCTCCCATTCATGACTTAAGAGATAGGGTAGTAGTTGGAGTTTTTGAACAGAGGATTGAGGGTTGGGTTTTTGAACAGAGAGGCGATAGAAATATTACGAATTAGGGGCGCAGAACCTGATGAGAGAGCTCCAGTGACGGTACGGAAAGCATTGGATTGAGTGATTAGATGTTTGAATCGTGCTTTCACCACCTCGGGACATCCCAAAGCACTTTACAGCCAATGAAGTTATTTTGAAGTGTGGTCATTGTTGTAATGTAGGAAACGTGGCAGCCAATTTGCGCACAGCAAGGTCCCACAAACAGCAATATGATAAATAACCAGATTATCTGTTTTTCAGTGTTGGTTGAAAAATAAATATTGACCGGGACACTGGGAGAACATCCCTGCTCTTCAAAATAGTGCCTAGGATCTTTTGCATCCACCGGAGAGGGTAGACGGGGCCTTGGTTTAACAACTAATTCGAAAGCCGGCACCTCCGACAGTGCAGCTCTCCCTCGGTACTGTACTGGAGTGTCAGCCTGGATTTTGTGCTCAAGTCCCCGGACTGGGATTCAAACCCAAAACCTCCTTTCTGACTCAGGCGAGAGTGCCATCACTGAGCCGTGGTCAAGACCGAGCACAATGCTGGATTTCTCCACACGTGGGCGTGATCAAAAGTTAGAATAGGCTACCAAGAAGGGTGGTTGAAGCTAGGAGGCTGGCTCATTGAAGATGGAAGGGTTGGTGTTCTGGGAGAATGAGATGAATTGAGCTGAAGTGCTTTCATCTGAACCTAATCATGCAATCGGGCTGGTATCTTGTGATGTTCTGGGGCCAGGATCCTGCAGGAAGACGATGGTGTAAATAGTGACTGATTGTTTTCACTGGTCAGCGAGATGATAAGAGCAAAAAAAAGAATGAAAGGGATGGCTAGAATGTGAAATTCTCCCCCTCAAGCTGTTGCTGAATCAAAGTCCAATAATTTATTTTAAAGGGAGTTAGATGATTGCATGAAAAAGTGGAATATTAAAGGGAGGGGAGTGAGCGGGATTAGATGTGGTGGTTCATGGAGAAAGACTTTGACACAGCCTTGTTGGGCTGAATGGCCAGTTTCAGTGCCAGAGCATTCTAGAATTCAATAATTGTAGCCACAGTTTCACTGCCTGAGATCACCCTCACGTGTTGAGGGGTCCATAACCAAGATCTGTAGCGAGCTGGGCCCAGCAACACACAGTCTCCTATGGTTGCTCCGGTTTCTATCTGACACACTGGGACAAACTCCAGATGCTGGGACCTTTCTCTTTAAATTTTCTCTCCTCCTCCTGTCTTTTTGACTCATTTGCACCAGTGCCGGCTGATCTTGCTGCTTTTCCCCAAGTGCTCATCTGTGCACAGCATTGGGCAGTGTGTATCAGCACACTAGTCAACTGGGTGTAGTGGAAACTTTACCCCTTCGTCTGTCGTGCATGTGGGAGTGACTATTGCATATAAATAGAACACGAGAAATGGGAGCAGTAGGCCATTTGGCCCCTTGAGCCTGCTCCGCCATTCAGTAAGATCATGGCTGGTCTGATCTTGGCCCCAACTCCTTTTCCCTGCCCGCTCCCATAACTTTGACTCACCTGTTGTTCAAAAATCTGTGTATCTCTACCTTAAATATATTCAATTCTCTACCTCTACAGCTGTCTGGAGTGGAGAATTCCAAAGATCCCTCTGAGAGAAGGAATTCCTCCTCCATCTTTGTTTTAAATGGGCGACCCCTTATTCTGAAACTATGGCCCCTAGTTCTAGGTGGCCCCTAGTTTTAGGTTCTCCCACAAGTGGAAATATCCTCTCTGCATCTACCCTGTCAAGCCCCCTCAGAATCTTTTAAGTTTCGATAAGATCACCTCTCATTCTTCTAAGCTCCAATGAGTATCAGCCCAACCTGCTCAACCTTTCTTCATAAGACAACCCCTTCATCTCAGGAATCAACCAAGTGAACCTTCTCTGCCTCCAATGCAAGTACAGGTTGAACCTCCCTTATCCACAACTCCCTTATCCAGAACCACCTCTCATCCAGAACCACTCCCGGCCACCGGGTGGCGCATGCGCAGAACTCCAACAGGAACAAATTGAAGTCCTTCCTTGCTGCCAACTCCCGTAATCGCTGGCCTGACCCCGCGATCCACCATGTCTCCGCACCCCCCCTCACCCCCTGCCCCACGATCTCTCTGCTGCACTCCCAGCCCCAAGCCAGCCAGCCCCGATATCCCCTTGCTCAGTACCTGTACCATCCAATTTAACGCGACCACACTCGTCCAGAAAAATCCCTTATCCAGAACATGCCAGGTCCCAAGGGTTCCGGATAAGGGAGGTTCAACATGTATATCCCTCCTTAAATCAGGTTATAAAAAATGAGAGAACCCTTTCTCCTTGAGCGCAACCAAGTATAAATTAAGGTCCATTTGTGTGGTTCGGCACAGTACCTGGAGGTGGCTGCGATGTGTTCTGACTGTTGAATGGTTTGTGTTGCAGACTACAACTGACGAGGCCAAGGAGCGACTATACGAGAGTCTATTGAGTGAGTGCCGTGATGCCATCCAGGCAGTCCGCGAGGAGCTGAGGGTGGATCCGGTAAGTGCGAGAGTGAAGCTATAGGCGAAACGTAGTACTGACCACACTTGATCAGCTCCGCTGGGCAGGCCACATTGATCGCATGCCAGACACGAGACTCCCAAAGCAAGCGCTCTACTCTGAACTCCTTCACGGCAAATGAGCCAAAGGTGGGCAGAGGAACCCTCAAAGCCTCCCTGATAAAGTGCAACACCCCACTGACACCTGGGAGTCCCTGGCCAAAGACCACCCTAAGTGGAGGAAGAGCATCCGGGAGGGCGCTGAGCACCTCGAGTCTCGTCGCCGAGAGCATGCAGAAATCAAGCGCAGACAGCGGAAGGAGCGTGCGGCAAATCAGGCTCCCTGCCCACCCTTTCCCTCAACGACTATCTGACCCACCTGTGACAGGGACTGTGGCTGCTCAGCATCTCAGCCACCTAAGGACTCATTTTAAGAGTGGAAGCAAGTCTTCCTCGATTCCGAGGGACTGCGTATGATGATGAGTCCACGAGGAGCTGAGGGTGGATCCGGTAAGTGCGAGATTGAAGCTGTCGGCGCAACGTAGTAAGAGCAGCTTTTGAGAGTTTCCTGCGATAGCTTTCAGCTGTGACATAGGAACATTAGGCCATTCAGCCCCTCAAGTCTGTTCCGCTGTCCAATTGAATCATGGCTGCTCTGCATCTCAACTCCATTTTTCCGTCTTTGCTCCATATCACTTGACACCCTTACCTAACAAAGATCTATCAATCTCTGTCTTGAAGGCTCCAGTTGACACCCCCAACATCCACAGACTTTTGGGGCAGAGAGTTCTAAATTTCTACGACCCTTTGTTTGGAAGAAGTGCTTCCTGATTTAGCTCCTGAATGGCGTAGCTCTATTTGTAAGATTAGAATCATTGAATGGTTACAGCGTGGCAGAAGGCCGTTTGACCCGTCAAGCCCATGTCAACTCTCAGCTAGTCCCACTCCCCTGCTCTTTCCCCGTAGCCTTGCAGATTTTTTTTTTTCTTTAGATACTTATCCAACTCCCTTTTGAAAGATAAAATTGAGTATGCCTTCCACCACCATTTCAGGCATGCATTACAGATCTTAACCACTTGCTGCGTAAAAAAGTTTTTTCTTACATCGCCTTTGGTTCTTTTGCCAATCACCTTACATCTGTGACCTCTGGTTCTCGACCCTTCTGCCAATAATTTTGAACACCCCTAACAAATCTCTCCACCTTCTCTGCTCCAAGGAGAACAATCCCAGCTTCTCCAGTCTATCAACGTAACTGAAGCCCCTCATTCCTGGAATAATTCTCGTAAATCTTTTCTGCACCCTCTCTAAGACCTTCACATCCTTCCTAAAGTGCAGTGCCCAGAATTGGACACAATACTCCAGTTGGGGCCGAACCAGTGCTTTATGCAGATTCATCATAATTTCCACACTTTTATACTCTGTACCTCTATTTATGAAGCCCCGGGTCCCGTAAGCCTTTTTAACTGATTTCTCAACCGACCCTGCCACCTTCAATGATTTATGCACACATACCCCCAGGTCTCTTTGTTCATGCACTCCCTTTAGGATTGCACCATTTAGTTTATATGTCCTCTCCTCAGTCTTTCTACCAAAATGCATCACTTTTCTGCGTTAAATTTCATCTGCCACGTGTTTGCCCATTCCACCAGCCTGTCTATGTCCTCTTGATGTCTATCACTATCCTCCTCACTGTTCACTATACTTCCAAATTTTGTGTCATCTTAAAATTTTGAAATTGTGCCCTGTACATCCAAGTCATTAATGTATATCAAGAAAAGCAGTGGTCCCAGAACCGACCCCTGGGGAACACCATTGTATACCTTCCTCCAGTCCGAAAAACAACCCTTCACCACTACTCTCTGTTTCCTGTCACTTCGCCAATTCCATATCCATGCTGCCACTGTCCCTTTTATTCCATGGGCTTCAATTTTGCTGGTAAGCCTATTATGTGGCACTTTGTCGAAGGCCATTTGGAAATTCATGTACACTGCATCAACCGCATTACCCTCATCAACCCTCTCAGTTATTTCATAAAAAAACTCGATCAAGTTGGTTAAACACGATTTGCCTTTAACAAATCCGTGCTGGCTTTCGTTAATTAATCCACCCCTATCCAAGTGACTGTTAATTTTGTCCCTGATTACTGTTTCTAAAAGCTTCCCTATTACCGAGGTTAAACTGACTGCTCTGTAGTTGCTGGGTTTATCTTTACACCCTTTTTTGAACAATGGTGTAACATTTGCAATTCTCCAGTCCTCTGGCACCACTATCTATGGAGGCTTGGAATATTATGGCCAGTACCTCCACAATTCCCGCCCTCAATTCTCTCAGCATCCAAGGAAGCATCCCATCTGCTCCTGGTGATTTATCTACCTTAAGTAAGCCAGCCTTTCTAATACCTTTATCAATTTTTATCCCATCAAGACTCTGCACTACCCTCTCCTTCACTATGTCTATGGCAGCATCCTCTCCCTTGGTGAAGACAGATGCAAAGAACTCATTTTGTACCTCAACCATACCCTCTGCCTCCATGCATAGGTCTCCTTTTTGGTCCCTAATCGGCCCCACCCTTCCTCTTACTAGCCTTTTACTATTTAGAAACCTAGAAATTTACAGCGCAGAAGGAGGCCATTTCGGCCCATCGTATCCGCGCCGGCCGACAAAGAGCCACACGACCCTTGGTCAGCAGCCCTGAAGGTTACACATAAACCTATGAACAATGGCGGACAGGTAAAGAGCATCCGACCCACAACTGCCTCACCACAACTGCGATATCCCATGTAGTGCAACATTTTACCCCACCCGGAGCCATGAGATCTCCTGGGAGAGGCAAGAAACCAGATAAAACCCCAGGCCAATTGGGGGAAAAAATCTGGGAAAATTTCTCTCCAACCCATCTAGGCGTTCGAAACTAGTCCAGGAAATCACTGGCCGTATTAGATCCCCTTAAGTACTTACCGTCGTATCTGCGCCAGCCAACAAGGTTATCCAGTCTAATCCCACTTACCAGCTCTAGGTCCGTAGCCCTCCAGGTTATGGCACTTCAAGTGCCCATCCAAGCACCCTTTAAATGTAGTGAAGGTTTCTGCCTCTACCACCTTCCAGGCAGTGAGTTCCAGATCCACCCTCACAATCCTCTGCGTGAAGAAGCTTTCCCTCAAATCCCCTCTAAACCTTCCACCAACCACCTTAAACCTATGTCTCCTCGTAATTGACCCCTCCACCAAGGGAAATAGGCCTTTGCTATCCACTATATCCAGACCCCACAAAATTTTATACACTTCAATGAGGCCTCCTCTCAGCCTCCTCTGTTCCAAGGAGAACAACCCCAGCCTATCCAATCTGTCCTCATAGCTAAGATTCTCCATTCCAAGCAGCATCCTCGTAAATCTCCTCTCCAGTGCAATCGCGTCCTTCCTATAATATGGCGACCAGAACTACATGCAGTATTCCAGCTGTGGCCTAACCAGTGTATTATACAATTTAAGCATAACCTCCCTGCTCTTGTATTCTATGCCTCAGCCAATAAAGGCAAGCATTCCGTATGCTTTCTTAACCACCTTATCCACCTGGCCAGCTGCTTTCAGGGATCTGTGGACAAGCACTCCAAGGTCCCTTTGTTCATCTACACTTCTAACTGGCCTACCGTTTAATGTCTATACCCTTTCCTTATTAGCCCTCCCCAAGTGCATTGCCGCACACTTCTCCGAATTAAATTCCATTTGCCACTGTTCTGCCCACCTGACCAGTAGATTGATATCCTCCTGCAGTCCATAACTTTCCTCTTCATTATCAACCACACAGCCAATTTTAGTGTCATCTGCAAACTTACCCCCATTTCAAATCTTGATCATTGATTTATACCACAAAAAGAAAGCGACCCAGTACTGAGCCTTGCAGAAACCCACTGGAAACATCCTTCCAGTCACAAAAACATCCATCAACCATTACCCTTTGCTTCCTACCTCTCTCAATTTTGGATCCAACTTGCCACTTTGCCCTAGATCCCATGGGCTTTAACCTTCGTGACCAGTCTACCATGTGGGACCTTATCAAAAGCTTTGCTAAAGTCCATATACACTACATCGTACGCACTGCTCTCATCGACCCTCCTGGTTACCTCCTCGAAAAATTCAATCAGGTTAGTCAAACACGATCTTCCCTCAACAACTCCATGCTGACTGTCCCTGATTAATTCTTGCCTTTCTAAATGTAGATTTATCCTGTCCTTCAAGATTTTTTCCAATAATTTTCCCACCACTTAAGGTTAGGCCTATAGAAGACTTCTGGATTACTTTTTATGTTGGCTACTATTCTATTCTCATACCCTCTGACCTTTCTATATATAGCTTGATTCTCCGATGTATTTGCAACCTGACATCTGTCATACGCGCTCTTTTTCTGCTTCATCATATTCTCTATCTGATTCGTCATCCAGGGAGCTCTGACTTTAGTTGCCCTACCTTTCTCCCTCGTGGGAGTGTACCTCGACCGTACCCGAACTATTTCCTCTTTAAAGGCAGCCCATTGTTCGATTACAGTTTTGCCTACCAATCTTTAATTACAGTTTACCCAGGCCATATCTGTTCTCATCCCACTGAAATTGGCCTTCCCCCAGTTAAACATTTTTACTCAAGATTGCTCCCTGTCCTTTTCCATAGCTCATCTAAACATTATGATACTATGATCACTGTTCCCTAAATGCTCACCTACTGACACTTGCTCCACTTGACCCACCTCATGCCCCAGAACCAGATCCAGCAATGCCTCCTCCCTCGTCGGGCCGGAAACATACTGATCAAGAAAGTTCTCCTGAACACACTTCAGAAATTCTTCCCCCTCTCTGCCCTTTATACTATTACTATCCCAGTCTATATTAGGATAATTGAAGTCCCCCATTATTACTACTCTATAGTTCTTGCACCGCTCTGTAATTTCTCCGCAAATTTACTCCTCCATATCTTTCCCACTATTTGGTGGTCTACAGAATACGTCTGGTAGTGTAATGACACCTCGATTATTTCTTAACCCTAGCCATATAGATTCTGTCCTTGACCCCTCCAGGACATCCTCTCTCTCCAGCACTGTAACATTCTCCTTACCAATACTGCCACACCACCTCCTATCTTTCCTCCTGAACACCTTATAACCAGGAATATTTCATACTCAATCCTGCCCCTTTTTGAGCCAGGTCTCAGTTATTGCCACAACATCATATTCCCATGTGGCTATTTGTGCCTGCAGCTCACTTACCTTGTTTACTATGCTTTGTGCGTTTACATACATACACTGTAAACCCAGCTTAGACCATCCTGTGTTCTCCCTTAGTTGGACCCCACCTAATACCTTACCATTTCTTACTTTAGTGCTCTCTACCTCTCCCAATCCTTTGAGCACTTTATTTTTCATTTCTAATGTTACATCCTGCCAAGTTAGCTTAAACACTCCCCAACCGCACCAGCAAACCTCCCCACCAGGATATTGGTTCCAACCCTGTTGTTCTTGATCCCCCACCAGAGGAAATCGTTTCTCCATGTCTACCCTATTAAATCCTTTAATCATCTTAAACACCTCGATCAGACCACCTCTTAATCATCCATACTCAAGGCAAGTCAGGTTCATGCAACTTAACCCTCTGAGCCCCGATATAATTCTGGTGAATCTGTGCTGCACCCGCTCCAAAGCTGATACATCTTTTCCGAGATGCGGTGCTCAATACTGAACACAGTTCTGCAGATGGGCTCTGACCATCTACAAAACTACTGCTATATGGTTAGTGTGCGGGCTTACTTAGTAAGTGCTCATCTGGGCTGAGATTTAAATTTTAAAGTAGTACAGGAGTTTTGTGGGTCACTTGTATATGTACCACATTGGGCTCCTGGATCAGTGCATAAAGAGTAAATCGATCTTCCCTTTAACTTGCATAAATTCCGAGTTGTCAATTTCAGTCTGGCCATTGTATGAGTGCTAGAATTGGCCTTGGCACCTCTGGATCAAGGAGAGGGAAATCAGTGGCATTTCGGCTCCTAATCACAAGGCAATTGCCGGGTCATTGGGCGACAACAAAAGGGTATGATGCATGCAGCAGTGGAACAGCCTGCTATATCTCGCATGTGAATAGTGGCTAGCTGGAGATGATGCTGGAGGGTGTATAGTACCTTTAGAACCATGCCCAGCAAGGATTCAATGTCTGCATGGGATGGGGCGAGTAGGTTGGGTGACGAATTGGATCTAGCTGCTGTATTTTTTGATATTTCAGTGATGGATGAATTATCATAGGCAGTCCCTTGAAATCGAGGAAGACTTGCTTCCACTCCAGAAGTGAGTTCTCAGGTGACAGAACAGGCCAATACTGGAATTACAGTCTCTGTCGCATGTGGAACACAGTCGCTGGAGGAAAGGGTGGGTGGGACTGGTTTGTCGCATGCTCCTTCCGCTGCCTGCGCTTGTTTTCTGCATACTCTCGGCGATAAGACTCAAGGTGCTCAGCGTCCTCCCGGATGCTCTTCCTCCACTTAGGATAATCATCATCATCATCATCATAGGCAGTCCCTCAGAATCGAGGAAGACTTGCTTCCACTCCCAAAGTGAGTTCTTTGGTGGCTGAACAGTCCAATACGAGAGCCACAGTCCCTGTCACAGGTGGGACAGACATTCGTCGAGGGAAGGGGTGAGTGGGGCTGGTTTGCTGCGCGCTCCTTCCGTTGTCTGCGCTTGACCTCTTCACTCTCTTTGTGTTGAGACTTGAAGAGCTCAACGCCCTCCCGGATGTACTTTCTCCACTTCGGGCGGTCTTCGGCCAGGGTCTCCCAGGTGTCAGTGGTGATGTCGCACTTTACCAGGGAGGCTTTGAGGGTGTCCTTGTAATGCTTCCGCTGCCCACCTTTGGCTCGTTTACCATGAAGGAGCTCCGCATAAAGCATTTGCTTAGGGAGTTTCGTATCTGGCATGTAAACTATGTGGCCTGCCCAGCGAAGCTGATCGAGTGTGGTCAGTGCTTCAATACTGGGGATGTTAGCCTGGACGAGGACACTGATGTTGGTGCGCCTATCCTCCCAGGGGATTTCCAGGATCTTGCGGAGACATCGTTGGTGATATATCTCCAGCGATTTGAGGTGCCTTGTATACATCGTCCATGCCTCAGATCCATACAGGAGGGCAGGTATTACTACAGCCCTGTAGACCATGAGCTTGGTGGTAGATTTGAGGGCCTGGTCTTCAAACACTCTTTTCCTCAGACGACCGAAGGCTGCACTGGAGGCGATGTTGAATCACTGCATCAATGTCTGCCTTTGTTGATAGCCCTTATATATAGCTGCCTTCGATCTTACAAAGGCCTTTGACACTGTCAACTGTGAGGGTCTATGGAGCATCCTCCTCCGTTTCCAATGCCCCCAAAAGTTTGTCAACTTAGAGTAAAGTGAGACTGTGGCAGCTGTATAGAGATACAGGAAGTCTGTGCGGGGGTAGGACGGCAAGAGACGTGTAAGTGAATGGTGTATTAGGAATGTAGGAGGGCATTAACACAGTCAAGTCGTAGCATTGCTGACCGTTTTCTTGCTGTTTCTTCAGGTGCAGAAGCAGCGGGAGCGTTCTCTGGAGCCTGACGTGGGGAAGGTGTCCATCCTACAATATCTCCACAGGTATGTATCCTGCTCTTAATGCAGAAGTGCGCCCAAAGGCTTAGCTGGTTCAGGCAGTGAGCATCTGAGCCGCACAGACTAGAAGGAGCTAGACCAGTTTGTGTTGAGTTGTCTGATTGTAGTTAAGGGGTGAGAAAAGCTCAGCTGTCCAGGCGTGCATGTAAACAAAGAAGACGACGACAGAATGACTTGCATTTATATAGCAGCTTTCACAACCACCGGATGTCTCAAAACGCTTTACTGTCAATGAAGTACTTTTGGAGTGTAGTCACTGTTATAATGTCGAAAACACGGCAGCCAATTTGCACACAGCAAACTCCCACAAACAGCAATGTGATAATGATTAGATCATCTGTTTTTTTTTGTTATGTTGATTGAAGGACACCAAGGATAACTCCCCTGCTCTTCTTCAAAATAGTGCCATGGGATCTATTGCGTCCATCTGAGAGAGCAGACGGGGCCTTGGTTTAATGTCGCATCCGAAAGATGACACCTCTGACAGTGCAGCACTCCCTCAGCACTGCAATGGAGTGTCAGCCTAGATTTATGTGCTCAAGTCCCTGAAGTGGGACCACAACCTTCTGACTCACAGGCGAGTGTGCCACCCACTGAGCCATGGCTGACACTCCTATACTACGTTGTCTGATTGTAGCTAAGGGGTGGGAGAAGTTCAGCAAGGCTTGTGTGTGTATCTCAATGATGGGTGAGTGGAGGATCAGCTCGGCCTGACTGTGATGCCCCTGCACTTCAGTAGCCTGCCAACACCTGCGGTCTAGACGCACATATAGAATGGCTTCTGGAGGGCAAGCAGACATCTCTGGAAATGTCGTCCAGTAAGGTCACAAGGTACTTAAAGGAGGAAGCCCATTCAGCTTAACTTAATACATTTGTTACTTCTTAAATAATTTCAGTATTTTTCCCTGCACCACTCTGCCCAGAAGTTCAATCCAACTGTTGATTTCTCTCTGAAGAAGAACCTTCTGATACCAGTCCCAAAGTTTCCTTTTGCTCGGTTAAACTTTTGTCCCCCTTGCTCTACTCTCGCTGTTTAACTAAATGTAAGATGAATCTTTTCCGTACCATTTATTATCTTATCTCCCTCTACAAGATCACCTCTCCGCAGAAAAACCCAAGTATCTTGAGTCGGCGCCTTTATCGAAGGGCGGGGGGAGATAATGTAAAAGAGGTATGCAGAATGGCAGCAGAAACTGATGGAAATTAGTGTGTAATGGTGGTGCACCCCTACCAACCAACCTCAAAATAAACCTGGCTGCAGGTTTGTGCTCCACAAGAACACTTGCATTGGTGTTAGAGGGCTTAATCCTCCATCCAAAGTCCCCTGATCAGCCATGATCATATTGAATGGTGGTGCAGGCTCGAAGGCCTAGTCCTGCATCGATTTTCTATGTTTCTATGTTTCTAATCCTGCAGCTGGTTGTTGTGTAGTAATCTTGCAATGATAAATGACCATCCAAAAGAATAGTAACTGATTGCAAGATGAAGTGCAAACCGGAGCTGAGATCTAATAAGTAGTATTCTCTTGAGGAACATGAGTAGATCATTCAGCTCCAGTTAGATCATGGCTTATCTATATCACAAGGTTGATTCCTGAGATAAAGGGGTTGGTTGTCTTAGGAAGAAAGGTTGAACAGGTTGGGCCTATACTCATTGGAGTTTAGAAGAATGAGAGGGAATCTTATTGATACGTATAAGATTCTGCGGGGGCTCGACAAGGTAGATGCAGAGAGGATGTTTTCACTCATCGGGGAATCTAGAACTAGGGGACATAATTTCAGAATAAGGGGGCGCCCATTTAAAACGGAAATGAGGAAGAATTTCTTCTCTGAGAGTTGTGAATCTTTGGAATTCTCTACCCCAGAGAGCTGTGGAGGCTGGATCATTGACTATATTATCATCATCATCATAGGCAGTCCCTCGAATCGAGGATGACTTGCTTCCACGTCAAAAAGTTCACAGCACTCCAAGGTTCCTTTGTTCATCTATACTTCTAACTGGCCTACCGTTTAATCTGTATACCCTTTCCTTATTAACCCTCCCCAAGTGCATTACCTCACACTTCTCCGAATGAATATATTTCAGGTGGAGATAGACAGATTTTTAAACAATAAGGGAGTGAAGGGTTATGGGGAGCGGGCGGGGAAGTGGAGTTGAGGCCAAGATCAGATCAGCCATGATCTTATTGAATGGCGGAGCAGACTCGAGGGACCAAATGACCTACTCCTCCTATTTCTTATGTTCTTAGGTTCTTAACTCCATTTACCCACATTTGCTCCATATCTATATCCCTTGATATCCTTGCCCAATAAAAATCTTACCTATCTCGGTCTTGAAAACTCCAATTGTCCCACCAGAGGAAATAGTTTCCCTGTATCTACCCTATCAAAAATGTTTCACATTTTAAACCCATTCTTACTAAACTAAAGAAATTTGAATGAGGCTTTATTAGGCTACAGATTATTCAATACTCATTATTGCTGACACCCACACAGCTACCTTACGTACATCAAGCTTTCCACGGCGATAAAACGCAACGTTATCATGGCCGAGGCCTTGCAGAAGCAGCTGAGCGAGCCAATGCAAGATGAGGGGAAACGCGTACTGCGGCCGCAAGACCTGATCCGACTCTACGACATTATCCTGCAGGTAAGGGGGTGGTTTGTAAGAAGATCTGTGGCAGTGGTTTCTTTCCTTGTAGAACGAGACACTGTTGTTGGTATGTAGGCAGTCCTCCACAGTTAGTTTGTTAGACTCATAGAAATTTACAGCACGGAGGGGGCCATTTTGGCCCATTGTGTCCGCGCCGGCTAACAAAGAGCTCTACAGTCTAATCCCACTTTCCAGCTCTTGGTCCGTAGCCCTGTAAATTATGGCACTTCAGGTGTACACCCAAGTACTGTTTAAATGTGGTGAGGGTTTCTGCTTCTACCACCCTTTCAGGCAGTGAGTTCCAGACCCCCACCACCCTCTGGGTGAAGAAATTTCCCCTCAAATCCCCTCTTAACCTCCTACCAATTACGTTAAATCTATGCTTCCTAGTTCTTGACCCCTCTGCTAAGGGAAATGGGTCCTTCCTATGCACTCTATCTAGGCCCCTCATAATTTTGTAAACCGCAATAAGGTCTCCCCTCAGCCTCCCCTGTTCCAAAGAAAACAAATCCAGCCTATCCAATCTTTCCTCATAGCTAAAATTCTCCAGTCCATGCAATATTCTTGTAAATCTCCTCTGTTATCTCTCCAGTACATCTTTCCTGTAATGTGGTGACCAGAACTGCATGCAGTACTCTAGCTGTGGCCTAACTAGTGTTTTGCACAGTTCAAACATAACCTCCCTGCTCTTGTATTCTATGCCTCGGCTAATAAAGGCAAGTATTCCGTATGCTTTCTCAACCACCTTATCTACCTGGCCTGCTACCTTCAGGGATCTGTGGACATGCACTCCCAGGTCCTCCCCCTCGTCCCACTTGTAACACGTGAAAGAATCTCCTTGAACTCTGTAGTCTCTTCAACTGAGGTGGTAACTTGCCATTCTCCATTTGATTTGTTCTTTTGAAGCCAGAGCTGCTGCCATCTACACTGAAATAGCTCAGTCAGAAACGTACGTGCTGTAAAGAGATAGGCAAACTGGAGATTAGGACAACTGCTTGTGGGGAATAAGTAACATGGACTGGTTGGGCTGACCGGCCTGTTTCCAAATTCTATTTCTTTTTCCATGTTCCAATTTCTATGTAATTTATATCGGAGGCACCCCATCTGGTTGTTTCAGCAGAACCTCTTCACAACCCTTTATGGTGCGGGTGGCTGGGACAAGTGTATCCATAGCAACAGTATGGGTCACATGACCACACACGCTGTGCTAATAGAAGCACCCATGGTTCATGGCCGAATAGGGGAAAATTGACTTGCATGGTGAGAATGTTGTATTTCTGAACACATGGTTGATGTAAATGAGGCCACTGAATGGTTTTGAATAGCTGGCACACGCTGAGTTGCTCAAAACCCTCTGTTTATTTGCCATTGTAAACGATGATCTGACCACAGGCCGTGACTGGAGAATGGTGAGAGTTTCCAGTCAGTGAAGCACGTGCTCTGACAGTCAAATGGAGAACTGCAAGATACCACCTCGGTTGAATAGACCACAAATTTCTTTCACCACATGTAAATTTAGTAAGTGGGACTGGGGTAGAGGTGCATCCCAGTCGGTAACCTCTGTTTCCCCTCCCCTGACTGAGGCCCCTTACCCCCAGCTCCCTCACAGGCTAGATCCCCATTCACTACTCTTCCCCTAGCCTGTGTACGTTGCACCCCTAAACCCCCCACCCCCTGAGTCGGCAGCAGTGACAGAGATCTCATCTGGCATGGGATACCTGTGCATTCTCCAGGCCTGGCCCCACGCCAGTGACTCCAAGCCCAGGCCCCGGCCCAGGCCCAGTACTATCTCCCGGTTCGGCAACGGAGGCACTGGGATGGGCAGCAGCTGTCCCTCCGCCTCTTGCAACCTGCTCGGGACATTCCTGAAGGGAGTGCAGCGATCACACTTCTGCCCAAGAGGAGAGTTTCATATTTGTTTAAGAGGCCGCATAATTTCTGCGGGAGAGTGAGAGACACACAAAAGTATGAGAGAGCCATAGAGAATGGGAAAATACAGAAGAGACAACAATAAGGAAGAGACCTGAAGAGAGAGAAAACGAGTCAGATAGTCAGAACGAGAGAGAACTATTTAAGTTTTTGTCTGTAGGTAGCTAAGGGAGATCAGCTAGTGTCTCTAAAATTCGCTAAAGTTTAAAATCTTCAAATGCATGGCCGATTTGACCGAGTGGTATCAAGTAGCCCTCGTAAAAGTGGTGTCAATGGGAATTGGGGGGGGGGGGAACGGGGACTCTCCATTGGCTGGAGTCATACCTCGCGCAAAGGAAGATGGTTGTGGTGGTTGGAGGCCAATCATTAAAGCCTCAGGACATCACTGCAGGAGTTCCTCAGGGCAGTGTCCTCGGCCCACCCATTTTCATCAATGACATTCCCTCCATCATAAGGTCAGAAGTGGGGATGTTCGCTGACTATTGCACTGTGTTCAGTGCCATTCGCAACTCCTCAGATAAGGGAGCAGTCCACGCCCACGTGCACAACATTCAGTCTTGGGCTGATACGTGGCAAGTAACATTCGCGCCACACAAGTGCCAAGCAATGACTGTCTCTAACAAGCGAGAGTTCACCCACCATCCCTTTACATTCAAGGGCATTACCATCCCGAATCCCCCATCAACATCCTGGGGGTAACCATTGACCAGAAACTTAACTGGACCAGCCACATAAATACTGTGGCAACAAGAGCAGGTCAGAGGCTGGGTATTCTGTGGCAAGTGTCTCACCACCTGCCTCCCCAAAGTCTTTCCACCATCTACAAAGCACAAGTCAGGAGTGTGATGGAATACTCTCCACTTGTCTGGATGAGTGCAGCTCCAACAACTCTCAAGAAGCTCGACACCATCCAGGACAAAGCAGCCCGCTTGATCGGCACCCCATCCAACACCTTAAACATTCACTCCCTCCACCACTGGCATACCGTGGCTGCAGTGTGTACCATCTACAAGATGCACTGCAGCAACTCGCCAAGGCTTCTTCGGCAGCATCTCCCAAACCCGTGACCTCTACCACCTCGAAGGACAAGGGCAACAGACGCATGGGAACATTACCACCTCCACGTTTCCCTCCCAAGTCACACACCATCCTGACTTGGAAGTATTTTGCAGTTCCTTCATAGTCGCTGGGTCAAAATCCTGGAACACACTTCCTAGCAGCACTGTGGGAGTACCTTGACCACATAGACTGCAGCGGTTCAAGAAGGCGGCTCACTACCATCTTCTCAATGGCAATTAGGGGTGGGCAATAAATGCTGGCCTTGCCAGCAACGCCCACATCGCATGAACGAATAAAAGAAAACTGGCAGTACCAAAGCCAGGTTGCTAGTTTGACACCACTGGAGACGGGGCAAAGCTGATTCCTGTGCATGAACACTTAAGCACACTTGCCTTTTCCTGCTAGCTAGTGATCTAAATGCAGCTTCAAAGATCTTGCACGCAGTTGTGAATAGGAATTGCATTCTCCGCACAGTGAGCACTGAGGCAAGAGCCCACATCAGAGGCTATTGGGAGAGGCTGTCGGACATTGATAGTCTTGTCCTGCTATAAATAGGGAATGTGGGAATTGGGAACTAATCCAACAGCTACCATCCCTGATGCCAACGCTTGCATTTAGGACTGCTCGACGCTTCTGTGCTGAAGGATTTGGGGTACGCAAGGGTTGAAGTATAGTAAGGTGTGCATGGTGTATCTGAGCGATTTCACAAGCTGCTTCTAACACTGGATATTGTATTAATGCACAGAATCTGTCGGAGCTGCCCCAACTGTCGGGACTGGAGGATGATAAAAACTTTCAGGCGGAGGTAGAGCTGAAGACTTTGGTTTACAGGGCCTACAGGTAGGCAAGGAGGAGGACGAGTTCATTCTCTGCCTCCTCAGTTAATCAGCGATCGCTATGTTTTCCTGATTTCCTCCTTTTCCTCTGCTGAAGGCACTGACTCCTCCTGGCACCCCTCAATCCAAGTAGTCATTCTTCACCCGAGAGCAAGACAATGAGGCCTTTTTAGGTGACATTGCAGTCCAGCCTGGTACCATCCGCCTGTGATGTCCAAACGTGTATATTTTCCCTAACTAGGGCAAGGTACCAGATGATGCTGGCTTCTGTACCTGTGTCCCAGTATGAGTCAGTCAGCACCTTCAGGAGAGCAGGGGGAGCAAATTGGGGAGGGGTAAGTCAAGTATTTGACCTGATCGTTTAATGAGCCAGTAGCAGGATGATGATGTACATTGCATAACAGGGCTACACACTTAGTTTGTCCACATTCTAACCTATAGACTGATATCTTCATCATAATGCTGGCAACATGTATTAATACTTTCTTACATGGTTGGTACATGTATTAGCTGAAAAATGTCCTCTGTCCCTTACTGTATAAGATGCTGGATATATGTATAACTGAGGCCATCTATTACGCTGCAGTGGAATTCGTTTATAAGAACATAAGAAATAGAAGCAGGAGTTGGCCATACAGCCCCTCGAGCCTGCTCCGCCATTTAATACGATCATGGACTCAGGTCCACTTCCCTGCCCGCTCCCCATAACCTCTTATTCCCTGATCGGTTAAGAAACTGTATCTCTGTCTTAAATCTACTCAATGACCCAGCTTCCACAGCTCTCTGAGGCAGTGAATGATTTAGATGAAGGAATTGAGTGTAATATCTCCAAGTTTGCAGTAAACTGGGTGGCGGAGTGAGCTGTGAGGAGGACGCTAAGAGGCTGCAGGGTGACTTGGACAGATTAGGTGAGTGGGCAAATGCTTGGCAGATGCAGTATAATGTGGATAAATGTGAGGTTATCCACTTTGGGGGCAAAAACACAAAGGCAGAATATTATCTGAATGGCGGCAGATTAGGAAAAGGGGAGCTGCAACGAGACCTGGGTGTCACGGTACATCAGTCATTGAAAGTTGGCATGCAGGTACAGCAGGCAGTGAAGAAGGCAAATGGTATGTTGGCCTTCATAGCTAGCAGAGTTGAGTATTGGGGCAGGGAGGTCTTACTGCAGTAGTACAGGGCCTTGGTGAGGCTTATTGTGTTCATTTTTGGTCTCCTAATCTGAGGAAGGACATTCTTGCTATTGAGGGAGTGCAGCGAAGGTTCACCAAACTGATTCCCGGGATAGCTGGACTGACATATGAGGAGATCGACTGGGCCTTTATTCACTGGAGTTTAGAAGGATGAGAGGGAATCTCATAGAAACATATAAAATTCTGATGGGACTCGACAGGTTAGATGCAGGAAGAATGTTCCCGGTGTTGAGGAAGTCCAGAACCAGGGGACACAGTCTAAGGATAAGGGGTAAGCCATTCAGGACTGAGATGAGGAGACACTTCTTCACTCAGAGAGTTGTTAACCTGTGGAATTCCCTACCGCAGAGAGTTGGATATATTCAAGAGGGAGTTAGATTTGGCTCTTATGGCTAAAGGGATCAAGGTGCTGAGGTGAATGATCAGCCATGACCTTATTGAATGGTAGTGCAGGCTCGAAGGGCCAAATGGCCTACTCCTGCACCTATTTTCTATGTTTCTACAGATTCACAACCCTCTGAGAGAAGAAATTTCTCCTCATCTCAGTTTTAAATGGGTGGCCCTTATTCTAAGATTATGCCCCCTAGTTCTAGTCTCCCCTATCAGTGGAAACATTCTCTCTGCATCCACCTTGTTAAGGCCCCTCATAATCTTATACAGTTCGATAAGATCACCTCTCATTCCAATGAGTAGAGGCCCAACATACTCAACCTTTCCTCATAAGTCAACCCCCTCTTCTCCAGAATCAACCTAGTGAACCTTCTCTGAACTGCCTCCAAAGCAAGTATATCCTTTCATAAATATGGAAACCAAAACTGCACACAGTATTCCAGGTGTGGCCTCACCAATACCCCTGTATAACTGTAGCAAGACTTCCCTGCTTTTATACTCCATCCCCTTTGCAATAAAGGCCAAGATGCTGTTTGTTGCAGGCTTCTTCAAATACCTTGCACCCAACACACAAATCCACTTCGAAAACCACGTATGTGTTTCCTATGAGCTGAAACAAGGCCTTGTTTGCAATATATCTGGGACGGCATACCCAGGACTAGCAGTCGGGCCCTTTCTTGTCTCTGCAATGCCGTTGGGATTTTCACTACACTCCTCCATCACTTCAGCGGAGATTGATATCAAGCCACGCCAGATAACAGATTTAATTATAAAACAAATTTATGCACAGATAGTACTGACAGCAAGTTGTTAGTTATTCCCAATAAAGCTGCACTTTGACCCAGTTCATTAAAGGTGTGGATGGACCTAACAATCGGTTGAGTTTTTTCGGCTTTCCTTGCATTTTGTTTAAGCAAAAGATAAATACTCTCTGAAAGGAAGTTGTAATGTATTTGCTTCATGGGTTCTTTGCTTAAGAATTCTTAGCAACACATTGCTATTAAGAACTAGTTGGTTTATTAGCAAAAGGTTTAACAATCACACGACACATTACCAGTTCATCCACCAGGCTCACAACCACCTGCCTCATCGTGGATTCCCCCGAACCCAACTGGCTGGGGTTTTATTGAGTCTTGTGAACATTACGTGACTGGTTAAGCCACTCACAACTCAACACTCTGCAACTATTTTAGTTGTAAATATTAGTCAAGTGCTTCCTGATTAAAAGTGGGGGGGGAACTAAAACCGACAAAATAAACCAATTGAACTTTGAACGGTAAACTTAAATCAAATTAAAATTTGGTTGCCGGGGGTGATGATGCACTCCAGTCCCTCCGGCGCCCACCTCTCATGGAAGGCCGCGAGCGTACCGGTGGACACCGCGTGCTCCATCTCCAGGGACACCCTGGCTCAGATGTAACTGCGGAAGAGAGGCAGGCAGTCGGGCTGAACGACCCCCTCGACCGCCCGCTGCCTCGACCGGTTGATGGCCCCCTTGGCCGTGCCCAGGAGCAGTCCTACGAGGAAGCCCTCCGACCTGCCTACTCCCCTCCGCACAGGGTGCCCAAAGATCAAGAGCATGGGACTGAAGTGCAACCAGAATTTGAGGAGCAGCCCCTTCAAATAATGGAATAGGGGCTGCAACCTCACACATTCCACATATACATAGAACATGGACTCTTCCAGACCGCAGAAATTACAGGCGGCCTGGGTGCCCATGAACCGACTTAAAAATCGCTTGCACGGGACTGCTCCATGCAACACCCTCCAGGCCAAGTCCCCAATAAATAAAGGGAGGACTTCCGCATAGAGAGCACTCCATTGGGGACCCCCGCCTCCTCCGGACGGCAAAGTGATGTGCCATGGTGTGTCCGGACAGCAGACGAGGATGGCAAGGTGGAGAGTGTGCAAGAGCAGCCCGTACAGGAATCCCCTCCACGCAGAACTAAAAGGCACAGAGGGGATTTCCCGGAGGAGGCTCAAGTTGTGAGGCGCCGGCTCCCGAGGGACATTTCGGGGCTTGACGCCGATGAGGATTTCTGTCCGGACGGGGGTCAGGTCGGACGGGATCTCCCCATGTGCTTGAGCCTCCTCGACACACCTAACGGAGTCAGGGCCCTCAACAGCTCTCCAAACCTGTGAGTATACTCACAACTGCATATATTACAGAAGTAGCCAGCTGCTTGCTCCCAATCTGTTGCTGACTTGGGATTAGATAGGTGTCCCTACTTATGGAGCTGCACCTTGCCTCAGTTTGTTGCAGCCAGGTCAATACCGTAACTAACTTGTATGTCAAAGGGATCTAATCCTTATACCCATAAAACCCTTTGAGACAGTAAAACCTAGCACCCAGCTCAATAACACATAGAGAGAGGCATGGAGATGGCCACCTGTAGTCTGTATAATGCTCGAGCTATCCTAATTGGCTGTTAGTGACGCCACTATTCCTGACAAGAATAGAGATGATTGGATGATTCCCTGTCAATCACACCTGGAAACCGCACTGCTGTAAGTGACTGGGATTGATTGTATGTAAATACCCTCCCCGTGCTGCAATAGCCTGGAGAAATAATTAACTTGTATTATGTAACTATGTTTGCTGAGTAAATAGACTTTGCTTACTTTGCTGTAAATCCTGTCCGCAAGTCCCGCCCCACCTCCAACTCATTGGCTGGTACTGTTGTGAATAGACACTCTGATCCTAATTAGATTATACCACTTCTCAGTAACCCAGTGATGAATGTTAAATGTTTCTCACACTTGGGTGTGCTTGGTGATTTGTTTACGCAGACGCGCTATCTGTTAGTAATAAACCGCATTGGTTTAGCCGCTTTATTTCAGATGTGTTTCATGCCGAGGGAAAGGAGTAGAAGCTAGATTCTAAGCCTCCCATTTTGAGAGTGCTGTCTTAAATGGACCTGTGCTTCTAAATTTAGAAATGCAATGCAGAGGAGAAACTACAGACTAAAAGACCCTATTTCTGTCTCACTGATCTTGGAGTGCAAATGTTCAGGCATTCTAGTTCACTTACTACAACAACAACTTGTATTTATATAGTGCCTTTAACGTAGTGAGACGTCCCAGGGCATTTCACAGGGGTGTCATGAGATAAAAATTTGACACCGAGCCGCATAAGTAGAAATTAGAGCAGGCTTGGCCAAAGAGGTAGGTTTGAAAGAGCGTCTTGAAGGAGGGTAGAGAGGCGGAGAGGTTTACGCAGGGAGTTCCAGAGCTTAGGGATACTCAAGAGGACAGAAGACACTGAAAGTGCACAGCCACCGAATGAGTAATTGAAAGAAGTGACAAGTTAATGCTTCAGAGGTTGCGCTTCTGATTGAAGTTCCAACCCAGAGTATTCGCTTATTCTCAGCAATTCCTGCTTTAATTTCAGGTTTTGAACCGTTTAATATACAATTAAGATGGAACAGTAGTGCGGGATGAAATTATTACTGGTGGATAAAATCTGATGGGTAAAGGTCCGTTTCGATCATCAGCGACAGTTTCAGGTCACACTCTCGGCCTGAAGCAGTAGCAAGCACCACACCCTCAGAGCAGTGTTTCTTTGAATCCAGGCAATACACGGAGCAGTTTCAAGTTCGACAGACTGTTCACTCAAGTGTTTTCTCCATTAAAGTCTGTAATGTTTAGTCAGCTGCCCTTCAGTCCCATATCCAACAACCACAACGTGTATTTATATAGCGCCTTTAACGTAGTGAAACGTCCCAAGGCACTTCACAGGAATATTATGCGATATAAATTTGACACCAAGCCACAGAAGTAGAAATTAGCACAGGTGATCAAAAGCTAGATCAAAGAGGTAGGTTTTAAGGAGCATCTTGAAGGAGGAAAGAGAGGCGGAGAGGTTTAGGGAGGGAGTTCCTGAGCTTGGGGCCTAGGCAACAGAAGACACGGCCACCAATGGTTGAGCGATTACAATCAGGGATGCTCAGGAGGGCAGAATTAGAGGAGCGCAGACACCTCGGGGGTTGGGGGGTGGTGCGGGGTTGTGAGGCTGGAGGAGATTACAGAGATGGGGAGGTGCGAGGCCATGGAGAGATTTGAAAATAAGGATGAGAATTTTGAAATCGAGGCCTCATTTCTTTTTCCATCAGGTTCCCCCCCCCCCCCCATTCCAACTTGGGATATGTTCCATGGGTCCCATGTACCTCATGTTTAGGCAGTGATCGGCGAGGTGATTGAATCCGTTATAGATTGGGCTGTAGAATGCACATAGATCTTGTGCAGCCGGGTCTTAACCCTTTTGTCCTGTCTATGTATTGAGATGTAATGTGCCTAAATTCAAATTAAGGGAGTTATGTTTAAAAATGCTTCATGGATCAAAGGTGAATTTAAATTAAAGAAACAGATGCAAGTGCTGTGCTCTCTGCTTGGTGGGCACACCCGAAGAATGAATACCCCCGGGTGAATGCCGAATAAAGAGGCCCTGTTCCACCACTGTAAGCAAGGCAGGGCTGCCCTGGCTCTGGACCCACCCCAAATCTCAGGGTGTTGTCCCATACAAGGGAGTGAGCACCTGCACCGTTTTTGACATTCCCCAGACATCTGTCACATAGAGGGCCAGGAATTTTCCAGTGGGAGGGGGAGGGAAGGGGAGAACATTTTAAAAGTTAGCATTTTAAAGTTGCCATTAGGAAACGGGGTTTTTGTCAATTTTTCTTTCACCCCCACTTCCGCCAGGATGATATCTGCCCCCGTTTTTGGCAGAATATTGAGACGGTAGAAAGAAAGGGGTGGCAGCCCAACGGAAACAGGCCCCGCCCAAAATTCTGGTCAGTCTCGCCAGCTTGCGCCGCCATAGTCGGAATCTCTGGGTCGGAACCTTGAGGTGTCTGCTTGACTCCGCTGATAACACAAGACCGAAGGTTGAGAGTTCAAGCCCACTCCAGGACTTGGTGTGTAACCTAGGCTGACACTCCAGTGCAGTCCTGAGGGAGTGCTGCAGCGTTGGAGGTGCCGTCATTTGGATGAGGAATTAAACCAAGACTGCATCTAACAAATGGATGTTAAAGATCCCATGCTACTGTTTTGCAAAAGGCAAGGAGCTCTTGCAGTGGCCTGGTCCACATTCATCGCTCAAGCAGCATTACCAAAACAGCTTAACTGGTCATTCATCTGGTTGCTTTGCGCACAATGGCTGACATGGTTGCCAACAGAACAGTCACTGTACTGCAAGTTAATTGACTGTATACGAAGTGCTCTGAGAGGCGTGACACGGTGCTATATAAATATAAGTCTAATTTTTCACTGATGTGGCTACCCAGAGACTGGCGTGTTCGGAGCTGAAGCCATGCGAGATCATCAGAAGCCATCCAATCACTGGTTTGTTCCTGTCCATTTGTTTTCTGAAGTGCTGCAGAGCTGTACGGTGTGTTGCGGTTTTGGGGAAAGGGGGTTGTATCTGCATTGGTCTCAATGTCCTCTTTGTTTTCCAGGTGCTTTTTCATTGCTCAGTCCTATGTACTAGTGAAAAAGTGGAGTGAAGCCCTGGTTCTATTTGAGCGTGTCCTTAAATACACCTCCGAGGCACAGACCCAGACTACAAAATTTACAAATAATTTACAGGTACAGCATTGGTGAATGCCACATTTTATTCAGAGACCTGTTCATTTATGAGTGTTTCCAGATAATAAACATTGATAAAAAGGACAGCAAAAAGTGCCGTCACACTGCCGCCGCCTTGCATTGGATGATTAGACACATCCAAATGCATCTCTTGGCTGATCAGCTAGCAAAGCCACACCACCAGCTCTCTACGTAGATATCGTCCCATGCCCTCTGTTTTGTTGAGCGGACTGCATGAGCTACGGAACACAGATGCAACAAGAAGCAGCTTGAATGCAAAGGAGATGTCATCTTTGAGAAAGGGCCACTTGGCCGATCAAGCCACTTCTGTCCACCTCTGCCATTTACCTCATTGTCTGTGGGACCTTGCGCACAAATCGGCTGCTGCGTTTGCCTACAAAGCAATAATGATTATCATTCCAAAAGTAACTGGCTGTGAAGCACTTTCATGCATCCAGAGAATGTAAAAGTTCTTCCTTTGTCTTACCCACTTGTCTCTGTCTTCCTCATAAGCTCTGTCCATCGAGCATCGCCCTTCGTTAGTTTAACCATTCATCACTTTACACCCTCCTGCAACTGAGTGTTGACATTGTGGTAGCCTCCTTTCTCACTCCTCCTTAGTTAGCAACCCTGTGGCATCCAATCTAAATGAAGTCTTTGGTAATGGTTTGTAAATGTTTCCTTGTGTTGTACTGTTTTTGTTAAAGCTATATACAGTGACGAGCAGTAAAGGAAGCTTTGCACAGAAATATAGAAAATAGGTGCAGGAATAGGCCATTCGGCCCTTCGAGCCTGCACCACCATTCAATCAGTTCATGGCTGAACATGCAACTTCAGTACCCCATTCCTGCTTTCTTGCCATACCCCTTGATCCCCCTAGTAGTAAGGACTATATCTAACTCCTTTTTGAATATATTTAGTGAATTGAATATATTTAGTGAATTCTTCAATAATACAAGCCGTAACAGGTGCGAAGTGCTGCTTGCCTGATGCCCCCAGTGAGTTGCTGAGCCATACAGACAAGGGCGTACTGAGTTAGCTGACGTCTGCTGGGCACCACAGTTGGGGCAGCTACAGTCAGCCAGGAGACCCTAAGAACATAAGAAGTAGGAGCAGGAGTCGGCCATTTGGCCCCTCAAGCCTGCTCCGCTATTCAATAAGATCATAGCTGATCTGATCTTGGCCTCAACTCCACTCCCTTGCCCACTTCCCCTCAGATCAGGAAGGGAAAGGAAAATCGGCCCGGTTCTCATTCCTGATGGCTATCCAGTGACCTCTTTGGATTGTACACATAAGATGCAGATAGGAGCGCTGTGATGCCTCCCTGCATGGTTGAACAGGCTACTGAAGTTCATTCTTGAGGTTTGTACATGAATACTGATCATTTGGTCGCAGGCAACTCGACAACTTCCAGTGTTGGATTAGTACACTTCTAACCTCCTGCTTAAGTAAGACATAACTGACCTGGTCAAGAAACAGAACTTTGTCCTTAAAACTTTTTTTTAATATCGTACTGGTCATTTTTATGACAGGTAATTAAGTCATGGCAGAATTTTCTCCTCATGTTTTGATTTTGTGTGCTTCAATGTAATAGTACATAAATACTAGCTATTATAGTCTGAATTTAATATCTGCCTCTGAATTGAGTGATATAGTACAAGACTGTTCAATCCAGTATGAGTAAGGGTAATTGTTAACCTTCTGATCACACAACTGCACATAAAAAGTACAGTGTCTGCATCATAGTGGATATGCGGTGCTTACAGGAAATGATATTAAACAATTGCGAAAACATTCTATTTTTAAAAAAAAACCAAATGTAACTGTGGTTAGTGATGCAGAAATATTGGGGTAACATTGTGAACATAGGCCATTTGGCCCCTAGAGCCTGCTCCACCATTTAATAAGATCATGGCTGACCTGATCATGGACTCAGCTCCACTTCCCTGCCCAGCTTCCTGATTACTTGCTGTACCTGCATATTAACTGTTTGTGTTTCATGCACAAGGACCCCCAGGTCCCTCTGTACTGCAGTACTTTGTAATTTTTCTCCATTTAAATTGTAATTTGCCCTTCTGTTTTTTCTGCCAAAGTGGATAACCTCACATTTTCCCACATTATACACCCATTTGCCAAATTTTTGCCTACTCACTTAGCCTGTCTATATCCCTTTACATATTTTTTGTGTCCTCCTCACAATTTGCTTTCCCACCCATCTTTGTATCATCAGCAAACTTGGCAACATTACACTTGGTCCCTTCATCCAAATCATTAATATAGACTGTAAATAGTTGAGGCCCCAGTACTGATCCCTGCGGCACTCCACTAGTTACTGTTTGCCAATCGGAAAACAACCCATTTATCCTGACTCTCTGTATTCTGTTAGTTAGCCAATCCTCTACCCATGCTAATATATTACTCCCGTGAACTTTTATCTTGTGCAGTAACCTTTTATGTGGCACCTTATCGAATGCCTTCTGGAAATCCAAATAGACCGCATCCACTGGTTCCCCCTTATCCACCCTGCACCCTCAAAGAACTCCAGCAAATTTGTCAAACATGATTTCTCTTTCATAAAACCATGCTGACTGCTGGATTGAATTATGGTTTTCCAAATGTCCTGCTACTGCTTCCTTAATAACAGAATAATGTGTGCTGCTTCTGTGCAGGATCTCCCTGACGTGAAGGAACTAGCTGCCCGAGTCAATGCTGAGAAATACTCTGTGCAGGCAGCTGCTATTCTAGGTGAGTGCACTAAGCTGGTTGAGTGGGCATTTGGTCAAACATTATAATGCATGACTGTGTCTGTGAAACTTGCTAAAAATGGAAACTCTACATTGTAGCCGGAAGTAAATGATATGTATATGTGCATGCTGTGTGTAGTGTGCTGCACGTACTTTGGGAACTGAGCTGGTTGAAGTCATGTTGTACAAGCTTGTGCATTGTTGCCACTGTATATGTTGGGGAATATGTGAGAAGCCGGCCTTGTGGGCAAGAAGTTGGTACTGTTTGTAAGTGCAAGGGTAATTGGGATTGTTGACTCTATATAGTGGAGAGAGTACTGGGGTTCCTGGCTCTGTATGTGATGGAGAGGGAATGGTGTTATTGGCTCAATTTAATGTGGTTATTGGCTCTGTGTAATGGAAGAGTTAATTCGGTTTCTGGCTCTGTGTAATGGAGAGGATAATGGGGTTATTAGATGAGCAGAGTTTTGGGGAGAGAAAGAAAGATTTGAATTTATAGAGTGCCTTTCATGACCACTGGACGTCTCAAAGTGCTTTACAGCCAATGAAGTACTTTTTAGAGTGTAGTCACTGTTGAATGTTGTGATGCACGGGGAAGACTGAAGCCGTTGTCTTTGGTCCCCACCACAAGCTCCATTCACTAGCCACCGACACCATCCCGGCCACTGTCAGAGGCTGAACGAGACTGTTTGCAACTGCAGCGTTCTATTTGACCCTGAGCTGAGGTTCCAACCACATATCCTCTCCATCGCTAGCTCCGCCTATTCGATCTCCGGAACATCGCCCGTCTCAGCCCTGCCTCAGCGTGTCTGCAGCTGAAACCCTTTGTTACCTCTAGACTCGACTATTCCAGCGCTCTCCTGGCCAACCTCTCGCCTTGCCCCTCTGTAAACTTGAGCTCATTCAAAACTCTGCTGCCTGTATCCTAACTTGCACCAATTCCCATTCACCCATCACCCCTGTGCTCCCGGTCTGGCAAAGCCCCAATTTAAATATTCTCATCCTTTGTAAATTCCTCCAAGGGCCTTGCTCTCCCCCTATCTCTGTAACCTCCTCCAGCCCTGCAACCTCCGAGGTCTCTGTGCTCCTCCAATTCTGGCCTTTTGTGCGTCCCCCCTTTAAATCGCTCAATTGGCGGCCGTGCATTTAACTGCCTAGGCCTAAGCTCTGGAGCTCCCTCCCTAAACCTCTCCGCCTCTCTACTCCTCTCTCCTCCTTTAAGACGCTCCTTAAAACCTACCTCTTTGGCCAAGCTTTTGGTCACCTGTCCTAATATCTCCTCCTGTGGCTCGGTGTCGAATTTTGTTCGCTAATCGCTCCTGTGGGACGCCTTGCGACATCTAACTACGTTAACGGTGCTACATAAAGGCAAGTTGTTGTTGTTTAGCTGTGTATGTAGTGAATATATTGGAAAATGTAACTGGGTTCTTGGCTTTGTGTAATGGAAGGATTAATGGTGTTCTTGGCTCTATATGTCATGGGGAGGTGTAATCTGATTGTCACCTGTGTGTGTGGAAGAATGAATGGCATTACTTCCCTTCGATATGTTAAAGGGTAATCTTCTTCTGAGGCGCTCCCTTGTATCGAGGATGACTTGCTTCCACACCAAAAAGGGATGTGTTTACATGTGTTTCGATGAAGGACCTGATATTCCAGGTCCCGAACTACATGTTGAAGGGTGGAAGATGTCTGTGCGTGGATTTTTTTAACGTATGGTGGCTGTTGCACACCAGCCACCACACGGGCTCGACAGAGTTAGGTCTTGGTCCAGTGGCAAGGGTTAACCAAGACGACTGGAGCCCTGCTCTGCTGCACGGACCTAGTGCACGCACATATCGCAGTGTGGGCTGGCCCATGCTGTCCCTGGGCCCCGAACTCGTGCCTCTCCTGGACCCCGATCTCTCTCCATTCCTCTGCCCCGGACATTCACTGCACCCCTGCTGTACCTAAGCCCAGCCGAAGTTCCTGCCCACACTCCAATCGGCGACCTGGGTTTTGGTGACGTCACCCAGTCGCCCTCCTGGAACGGCTCGCGCTGTATCTTGAAGTGGCTCCTCCTCTTATACCCCCAATCTGCAGCAGGTGTTTCCTCGCAGGTCGGGGCACCAATTGTTTACACCATAGTTGGAAGCATTGTTATAGAAAGGACATTAAAGCTATAGGGAGCATACAGCATGGATTCACCCAGATGATGCCAGGGATGGGAAAATAGTTGAGAGATTCCACATACTGGGACTATTCCAACTGAAGCAGAGAAGGATAAAAGGAGATTTAGTAGTGTGTTTTTTAAACTGAAAGAACAGGAATTGTGATTTGCACAGCTGTGAGAATAAACCCTGAGAAATGAAGCAACATAAAGTGCAGAATAATCTCGGATGTCTTCCAACATCCCTATAATCACAATGTTTTCACAACCACAAGGAACACCAGTGTGGAAAATCAACATTAATATTGAATGCACTTTTCCTAATTACCCATGCATGGATGTCACAGCGATGAGGCTCAGGAATCCAACCTTTTCAGGTGCATGAAGACATTAATGAGAAAAAAGACAGCAAGATACAAACCGGGAGAAGGAGACATGCAGAATGTCCCCACCCCTTTGAAACAACAAGAATTCCCCCCCCCCCCCCCCCCCCCCCGCCATCCCCCACTGGTCATCGACAATGTAGGTTGACGAAGAAGATTAAAAGGCCCATATCTTGCACAGCAGTGCAAGGAAGTGTGGAATGTGACCACTAATCTTGAAGCTGATTTTTGCTCAGGAGATGGAGCAGATTACAAAAATAATACCATCCCGTCATTAAAATGCACGGCCTGTTTCTCCAGCCATATACAGGTTATATATTCGAGGAAAAAGTCAAAGTGTACATGTTAAAATAAACATTCAGTTTTGTTTTAACATTGAGTTCTTTGGTTTAAAAAACAATCTACATGTTTTAATGGGAAGAATCTCAGCCATTAGCAGTCATATGTGATCAGACTGAGATTAGGAGTAGGCGATAATGCAGCTTGCATATGAATGTCGGAGACGGAAATTAAAAAATGTATATAAAAGGTAATAGCTACTTAGCAGCAGAAGGTGACTGCAGTGGTCTTACCACCTGTAACTAGGAGGGCATGGCTGGTTTACTGTGTGTTTTAGGGTGAACACTGGCAATAATAATGCCGCTGTGTGTATTTTAGGGTTTGATCATTCTATTCCTGTCCCTGTTCACATCAGAGAATATTGTGACTGCCTTGTATTATTCTGTCTTTTTATCCCCCCCCGTAGACACCGAGGATGTCTCTGAGATGGTGTCACAGCTTCAGGTCAAGGACAACAAGGTAAGGGATTCCCAGTCATTTCCTGAGCCCGAATTAAGTGTTTCACAACCACGAGAGGAAATTGTTCACTGCTTTATATCGAAACATTTTGTTAGAAATTATGACCAAAATCAAGATTCTAAATCACCATATTTGTTCAATAAAATCGATGGCATAAAGCGTGTAGCACAGTATAGCACCATCTTGAGACTGATAAAGATATGTTTGGCCGCAAGGAAAGCATTGCTGGCATTTTCAGACGCATACTCTGAAGATTCTGTTGTGACCCCTTAAAGATCTTCAAGATTAATGAGGGGTTACAATCTGAGGAATTGTGTTGACTGGTGGCTAGGAGGGTAATAGGGCCCAAAATCACAAGAATTAAAGGGGGTCGCGGGGGGTGGGTGGAATATCTTTGGATTGGGATGCCTATCATGTGGGATTCTGTGTCACAAAGTATTGTTGAAGCCGAGTCCATAATATTTCTTTTAAAGGGAATTGATTGCTTGAAAAAGGGGACTATTAAAGGGTATGGGGAGTGGACAGGAGAACAGCTCATGGTGAAAGATATTGGCACTGACTGGATGATGGAATAGTCCATTTCCGTGCGGCAGCAATCTTTGATCTGGCGGTACTTGGAACATTCCATCCTTCCGTTGTTAGTCTCATTACAGGCTGTCGGTAAGAGCATGGGGGCTGAATCTTGCTTTTGTCTCGAGGACAGGGTAGTTCGGAATTATTTTTGCTTTTCCAGCATGTGGTTCATTGAGCTGGTTTTGTCTTGTACATATATTTGTGTTTATCAAAATTAAAACTTTTCCGCAGTCCGTATGGTGGGGTGAGGACATTGCCCTTTCAGCAGAGGTTAAATCCAGTCCAGGTGACGTGAAAGTCAGCTGGAAGGGTCTTGTATAAAATACGGTTTGATCATATTAGATGGGACCCCGGCACCAAACTGCCCAGGATGCTGACAGTAATTCGAGCACCCCTATAGCTGAGGTCAACTAACTCCGCATTGACTGGGGATTTACACCTTTCTGGTCTGGTTTGGCTTTTACCTTCTTAAACCATCTGGGGAACTGCCAGTTGGGAGTCTTTATGGCATTAATTCTGCATGCAGTGAATTGCCAATCTTGTCCTGCAGTTAGGT